>NC_135234.1:476853738-477161082 GCF_051348905.1 Ranitomeya variabilis | reverse complement strand
CTCTACTTCTGACATCTCCATGCAACGGGCATGATGATATCATTACAATGTGTCCACTATACCAAGTATAAACTGGAGCAAAGGGGGAATGGATAAAGGTGAGGATTTGTTTTGTGGGGCCTAATATACTGTATGGAGCACTATGTGTGGCCATTATACCATATGGAGCACCATGTGAAGCCATTATACTGTATTCAAAACTATTTGGGACCATTATACTATATGGAGCACAATGTGGGACCCTTTATACTGTGTGATGCACTTAGTTATGTCATTATACTATATGGATAATCATGTGCGGCTGTTATACTGTATGCAGTACTATGTGAGGCAATTATACTGTATGGAGCACTATGTGGGGCACTTTTTTACTGTACCCAGCACTATGTGAGGCCATTATACTGTATGGAGCACTGTAACATCATTACACTGCATAGAGCTCTATGTGGGGCTATTAAACTGCATGCAGAACCATATGGGACCATTATACTTCATGGAGTCATTATACTGTATGGAGCAATGTGGGGCCTTTATACTGTATGCAGCATTATATAGGACCCATTATACTGTATGACACAATGTACAGTATGTGTGGCCATTATACTGTATGGTAAACTTTTTGTGGTCATTATGCCCCTACACATGTCCATTTTCTGTGTCCTTTTTATAGAGACACAAATACGGACACACACACCACACACCCTTTGTAATCAATGGTGGTGCACATGTGTCATGTAAAAAACCCACAGACGTGTTAGGGTTGGTGGAACACACCGAGTATATATACGAGTTAAAATAGATGCGTTTGCAACCCAGGGTCCACCGTGCAGGAGAGAACCTGCTGCTAGCAATTGGCGGCACTATATGGCAGTATAAGCAAACTTTGTTACTTCACAGAATCACTAAAATAGGAAAACGCTGTGCCCTGCAACAGCACAGACAAAATACGTACTACACACGTGCTCACTGATGACACATGGATTTCGATCCTGTGTAAAATTAAGAATTAAATAAACAAAATGGTGTGTGCTCTCTCATTATTTTCTTAGCCAGCAGAGTGAAAGCCCATGCCTGTGGGCTGATGTTAATGTTGTGGGAAAAGGAGAAATATGCCAAAAGGTTCCTAGGCTATTAATAACAGTTCACAGCTGTTTGCTTAGCCTTCACAGGTGAATTTGCGGTGACCCCAGAAAAAAAATGACAAAGGGTCCCCCTATTAATTTAAACCAGTAAAGGCTAAACAGATAGCTGTGGGCTGATATTGATAACCTGGGAAGAGCCCAGAGATATTACCCCCCCAGGCTACCAATGTTGGCCCCCAGCCTTTACTTACTCTTCCCACTTGCCCTGTGGCAATGGCACTTGGAGTAGGGTTGAAATTGATGTCAGCTTTGTATTCTATGTATTGTGCTTTTTTTTGCATCATGCCACTGTGAGTTTGAAAACCAAATGCTGACAATACAAAGATGACATTAACCTCATCCCTATTACACCATTTGCAAAAATGGTGACAAAGCGTACAAATTTGGGATTTTTTACACCACTTAAATAAAAAATAAACTATACATGTTTGATCTCTACGTGCTCATACTGACCAGAGGAATCCTATTTTACAGATAATGTTACTATATATATTTTTTACCATTTTTCAGTACAGTACATGTTAAAATCAAAGGGGCCATTCAAAGGTCTAACTCGTCCTGCAAAAAACAATCCATTATATGGCTATATTGATAGTAAATCTAAAAGTGATGGGAGGAAAAAAATAACCTTGGACAATTGTTTCTGCACCCTCTGTAATTCAGCTATGTCCTTCTTATACACTGGAGACAAAAACTGTACAAAATATTCTAAGTGTGGTCACACTAGTGACTTGTATAGATGCAACACTATGTTCTTGTCATGAGCATCTATGCCTTTTGATGCATTCCATTATTTTATTTGCTTTACACCATGTTCCAAATTATTATGCAAATTCTATTTTACTTGAATTTTCCAAAATGGTTGGTGCAAATGAGTCAGTCTAATAAAAGACATCACCTGTTAGATTATACATCATCAAATTTTATTGAAGAAACCTCCCAATGATAACAATATAACCTCCAAAATGAATAAAAACTCAAAATGCACTGTTCCAAATTACTAGGCACAGTAGAATTTCTAAAGACTTGATATGTTTTAAAACTGAAAATGCTCATTTGTGGAATCTGCAGTATTAGAAGGTCACATTCACTGAACAAAAAAGCTATATAACTCCAAAACATCCTTACAGGCCACACTACATGTTAACATAGAAACCCTTCTTTGATACCACATTCACAATTCTTGCATCCATTGAACTTGTGAGTTTTTGGAGAGTTTCTGCTTGTATTTCTTTGCGTGAAGACAGAAAAGCCTCCTAGAGCTGCTGTTTTGATGTGAACTGCCTCCCACCCTCATAGATCTTTTGCTTGATGATACTCCAAAGGTTCTCTATAGGGTTGAGGTCAGGGGTAGGGTTGAGCAAAACGGAACGGACAAATTGAAAAATCGCCGACTTTCCAGTGTGGGATCAGCCATGCTGTCGGTAATCTTCGCGCCAAAGTCGCGTTTCATATGATGCTTTCAGCGCCATGTCTCAGCCAATGAAGGAGGACACAGAGTGTGGGCAGCGTGATGACATAGGTCTCGGTCCCCACCATTTTAGAGAAGGGCATGAAACTGATTGGCTTGCTTTCTGCGGCGTCACAAGGGCTATAAAGGGGCATGCATGCCGACCGCCATCTTATTTCTGCCGATCTGAGCATAGGGAGAGGTTGCTGCAGCTTCGTCAGAAGCAGGGATATACTTAGGGAGGGAAGATTAACCCCCAAACCACTTGTGCTGTAGCGATTTCCACTGTCCAACACCACCTTTTCTTTGCAGGGACAGTGGAGGCTAGATTTTTGTGCATCAGCTCTGTAGCTTATAAGGCTCCCTGATAGCTGCATTGCTGTTTGTACGTCGCTGTGCAAACCAACTGCTTTTCTAAAAGCAAAAATCCTGTTGCTCCTTTCTGCACAGTTCTATTGTTTATTTGTCCACACTTTTGTGTTCAGCAGTCCTTTTTATTGCTGGCTGCCATACTTGTCCTGAGATCATTGTAGGGAGATTGTTATTGTAGTACAGTCCCTTTTTTATATATCTTCCAGCCACGTTCTGCCACTTACATTGTGTAGTGTAATACAGTGGGCCTGGTTTTTGCAGCAGTCTCCCACACAAAAAAGGGAGATTTAAATTGCCAACAAGTTTATATACACCTTCTACCTTGTTTTACAGTACCATATACCGGTTGTTAGTTTGGTTACATTTTCCCAAAAATGAGGAAGTCTGGTGGAAGAGGCCGTGGGCGGTCATTGCCAGCTGGTAATGATGGTGGTGGTGGTAGTGGTGGAGGAGCATCTGGTGGTAGTGGGAAAAGCAAAATAGCACCTAAGGCTCCAGTTGTTCAGACAGCGTCATCGTCTGGCTACACAAGGCCTCGAAGGCTCCCTTATCTGGGAGTAGAAAAACCGCTTTTAAAGCCGGAGCAGCAAGAACAAGTTTTGGCTTTCATTGCTGACTCAGCCTCTAGCTCTTTCACCTCCTCTTCAGAAAGTTCGAAATATAAAAGCAGCGAGTCGTCAGTGGATGCTCCTGGTCAGGAACAAGTCGCTTCCTTGTGTCCTTCACCCAAAGCAAAAGTGACGGATGCGGCAGGCAACACTACAGTTTACTCCATGGAGCTCTTTACACATACCATGCCAGGGTTAGAAAGGGAAATAGTTAACAGCTTATTACAAGATGAATCGGACATGGAGTGCACAGATGCACAGCCACAGCTAGATTATTATACTGTTCCATTGACTCAGATCACTACATTGCCCTCGCAGTGTACTGATCCAGAATCTGACCCTGATGAGACTATGGTTCCCCGTCCAGAATGCTATAGCACCTTACACGGTGACACAGAGGAAGGTGCACAGGACATTGAAGAGGAGGGTATAGATGACCCAGTTGTTGACCCGATTGGCAGCCATTGGGGGAACAGGATGCTGCTAGCAGTAGCTCTGAAGCGGAGGAGGATGATCCGCAGCAGGCATCAACATCGACCACAGATTTCATCTGGCAGGCCCGTATCAGGCCAAAAACGTGTGTCTAAAACAAAAACAGTTTTAGGACAGCGTGGCCATCCGGTGAAAGTAGCACGGGGTGCAATGCCTGAAAAGGTATTCGATAGCAGGAAGAGTGCAGTGTGGTAATTTTTTAACCAAGATCCGAATGATCAGTGCAAAGTTATCTGTAAGAAATGCTCAAAGACCTTTAGCAGAGGGAAGAATCCCCTAAATTTAAATACAACGTGCATGCATAGACATTTAAACAGCATGCACTTGCAAGCCTGGACTAACTACCAAACGTCCCATAACGTTGGTGCACCCGCTCAGAATGAAGGTAGTAAGCAACGCTACATTGCATCCCTCACTGTAAGCCCACCATTTAGGACACCACCTGCAGCAAATGTGGAGGTATCGTCGCAAGGCCAAGGCAGTCAGGGAATCACTAGGTTCTTGGTAGGAAACACTGTATGTAGGCCAACATCAAGAATACCATCACCAACCCTCTCTCCATCTGCCATGTCCACCACCACCCCCGCTAGTTCCACCATATGCAGCTCTCCAGTCCAGCTCACCCTACAAGAGACTCTCGTTAGAAAAAGGAAGTACTCATCCTCTCATCAGCGTACACAGGGTTTGAACGCCCACATTGCTAGACTAATCTTGTTAGAGATGATGCCCTACCGGTTGGTTGAAAGTGAAGCTTTCAAAGCCCTGATGGCCTACGCAGTACCACGCTATGACCTACCCAGTCGACACTTGTTTGCGAGAAAAGCCATCCCAGCCCTCGACCAGCATGTCAAAGACCGCATTGTCCATGCACTCAGGCAATCAGTCAGTAGAAAGGTGCACCTCACAACAGATGCATGGACCAGTACGCATGGCCAGGGACGTTACGTGTCCATCATGGCGCACTGGGTTAATGTGGTGGATGCAGGGTCCACAGGGGACAGCCATAGTGGGACAGTTCTGCCTAGCCCATGGTCTAGGAAACACTTGGAAGTAGGCGTTCAACACCCCTCCTCCTCCTTCAGAAGTGAAAGCTCGTCCACAGAGCACAGTCGCCCTACCACTCCATCCGCAGCTGCCAGTGTTGCACACGAGGTGTCCCATTATGGAAAAGCTAGTGGTAAGCTTCAGCAGGCTGTGTTGGAAATGAAGTGTTTGGTCGACAACAGACACACCGCAGAAGTACTGGCAGAGTACTTGCAGCAAGAAACTCAGTCATGGCTGGGCAGCGTACATCTTGAGGCAGGCAAGGTAGTCACTGATAACAGAAGGAATTTTATGGCTGCCATAGCCCTTTCAGAACTGAAACACATACCTTGCCTGGCTCACACCTTGAACCTGGTGGTGCAGTGCTTCCTGAAAAGTTATCCGGGGTTACCAGCCCTGCTGCTGAAGGTGCAAAGACTTTGCTCGCACATCCGCCGGTCGCCTGTACACTCCAGCCGTATGCAGAACCATCAGCGATCGCTGAAGCTTCCCCAGCAACGACTAATAATCGACATTGCAACAAGGTGGAACTCCACATTGCACATGCTTCAGAGGCTGTGTGAACAGAGGAGTGCTGTAATGTATTTGTGGGAGGATACACATACACGGGCAGGCAGTTGGATGGCAGACATGGAGTTGTCAGGTATGCAGTGGTCGAAGCTACAAGACCTCTGTCAAGTCCTTCAGTGTTTTGAGGAATGCACATGGCTGGTAAGTGCAGACGATGCCATCATAAGCATGAGCATCCCACTGATGTGTCTGTTGATGCAAAGTTTGACGCACATTAAGGAGCAGGAATCTGCAGCCGAGGATGAGGGAAGCCTTGATGACAGTCAGCCATTGTCTGCTCAGGGAACTCTCCTGGACAAGGTGGCGGATGAAGAGGAGGTGGAGGATGATGGGGATGAATATTTATGGGAGTAGGATGCTTCTCAGGGGGCAGTAGAAACTGGTGGCGTTGCAAGGTCAGGTACAGGGTTTTTGCGGTAGACATCACGTTGATTTGCAAGAAAGTGCTCCTCAACCCAGCACAAGCAGTGAATTGACACCTGGAACATTGGCCCACATGGCTGATTATGCCTTGCGTATCCTAAAAAGGGACCCCCGCATTATCAAAATAATGGCTACCAAACAAGCAACTCTTGTAGACCGTTTGGTTCAGGCATTCCCAGCACACAGTGGCGGTGATGGTTCTCACACGAGCTGCAGGGGGCAACATGGCAGAGGTGTTAGAGGTGCACAAATCAGAAGTGGCATTGGACAGAGGGGTTTTATGACCAGGTTGTGGACTGATTTCGCAATGACCGCAGACACGTCAGGTACTGCTGCATCAATTCAAAGTGACAGGAGACAACATTTGTCCAGTATGGTTACGAACTATTTTTCCTCCCTTATCAATGTTCTCCCTCACACGTCATTCCCCTTTGATTACTGGGCATCTAAAATAGACACCTGGCCTGAATTGGCAGAATATGCATTACAGGCGCTCGCTTGCCCAGCTGCTAGTGTGCTATCAGAAAGAGTCTTTAGTGCTGCTGGTTCAATACTGACCGAAAAAGGACTCGTCTGGCTACCCAAAATGTTGATGATCTAACCTTCATTAAAATGAACCAATCATGGATTTCAAATTATTTGGCCCCACCTTCCCCTGCTGACACGTAGCTTGCCTGAAAAATGTCTTGCTTTTGGCCTCCTCTGACTGACTGCTCTAATTCCTCCATTTGCAGCTGCTGAATGTCCACCATAGGCCATTTTTTTACCTCCCTAAATGGGCTGACTTCCCCCACAGGGCCGTGGTCACCACCTAGCGCAAGCACCCGTGCGAGTGCCGTTTGCCTGGACAGGTGGATGTGCCCACTCTTGGGCGACGGCACTGGCACAGGGTCCCTCATAGTACAATGAAGTGTCTCTGATGGTGGTGGTACAGAACCAACGTCAGACACACCATCGTAATATGAGGGGCCCTGTGCCAGTACCGCCGCCCACGAGAGAGTGTTCCCCCCCCTGGCCGAACAGTGCTCTACCACTTGCAATACTTACCTCTCCCTGCTCCACCACAGTGTAGTCTGTGCTGATAAATCCTTTAATGGCACTGCCAATACAAATTTGTTTTAATGATAGATGATAGTTAAAATATACAGGGGCCCTGGCCTCCATTTAGACCATTTAATACTTTGCACCAACTACCACTGTCTGCTACTCAGCAGAGGAGCCCACCCCTGTACGTAGCTATGCCACCTGTTTATTTTGGGAAAAAATTTTGGCAGACATTTACCTCACTTTATTATTTTGGCCCACTAACTGTGTCTGCCGCTCCTTACAATTGTCCTCCGCTGAACAACGCTATGCCCCAGTTCACTCTGTAACCTGTTTTGAACTGCATTGAGCCTACTTTTTTTATTTTAGGCCTACTACATGTGTCTGTCTGCGCCACTCCTTACAATTGTCCTCCGCTGAACAACGCTATGCCGCCTGTGTACACCTGTAACCAATTTTAAACTGCATTGAGCCTTCTTTTTTATTTTAGGCCTACTAAGTCTGTCTGCGCCACTCCTTACAATTGTCCTCCGCTGAACGACGCTATGTCGCCTGTGTACCCCTGTAACCAATTTTAAACTGCATTGAGCCTACTTTTTTATTTTAGGCCTACTACGTGTGTCTTTCTGCGCCACTCCTTACAATCATCCTCCGCCGAACAACGCTATGCCGCCTGTGGACCCCTGTAACCAATTTTAAACTGCATTGAGCCTACTTTTTTATTTTAGGCCTACTACCTGTGTCTATCTGCACCACTCCTTACAATTGTCCTCCGCTGAATGACGCTATGTCGCCCGTGTACCCCTGTAACCAATTTTAAACTGCATTGAGCCTACTTTTTTATTTTAGGCCTACTACATGTGTCTGTCTGCGCCACTCCTTACAATTGTCCTCAGCTGAACAACGCTATGCCGCCTGTGTACCCCTGTAACCAATTTTAAACTGCATTGAGCCTACTTTTTTATTTTAGGCCTACTAAGTCTGTCTGCGCCACTCATTACAATCGTCCTCCGCCGAACAACGCTATGCCGCCTGTGTACCCCTGTAACCAATTTTAAACTGCATTTGGCCTACTTGTTTGGGTGGGTCTACCAACGGTGTCTGCCGCTCCTTGCTTTTCTCCTACACTGAACAAAGCTGAGCTTCAATTTTCAGCCTATATCAAATATTAAACTGCATTTGACCTACTTGTTTGGTTGGGTCTACTATTGGTGTCTGCCGCTCCTTGCTTTTCTCCTCCACTGAACACAGCTGAGCTTCAATTTTCAGCTTATATCACATATTAAACTGCATTTGGCCTAATAGTTTGATTGGGCCTACTAATTTCAGTCTGCCGCTCCTTGCTTTTCTCCTCCACTGAACAAAGCTAAACTTCAATTTTCAGCCTATATCAAATATTAAACTGCATTTGGCCTACTTGTTTGGTTGGCTGTACTAACGGTGTCTGCCGCTCCTTGCTTTTCTCCTCCACTGATCAAAGCTGAGCTTCAATTTTCAGCCTATATCACATATTAAACTACATTTGGCCTACTTGTTTGGTTGGGTCTACTAACGGTGTCTGCCGCTCCTTGCTTTTCTCCTCCACTGAGCAAAGCTGAGCTTCAAATTTCAGCCTATATTAAACTGCATTTGGTCTACTTGTTTGGTTGGGCCCACTAATGGCGTCTGCCGCTGCTTGTTGTTCTCCTCTACTGAACAAAGCTGAGCTTCAATTTTCAGCCTATATCAAATATTAAACTGCATTTGGCCTACTTATTTGGTTGGGCCAACTAACGGTGTCTGCCGCTCCTTGCTTTTCTCCTCCACTGAACAAAGCTGAGCTTCAATTTTCAGCCTATATCAAATATTAAACTGCATTTGGTCTACTTGTTTGGTTGGGCCTACTAACGGTGTCTGCCGCTCCTTGCTTTTCTCCTCCACTGAACAAAGCTGAGCTTCAATTTTCAGCCTATATCACATATTAAACTACATTTGGCCTACTTGTTTGGTTGGGCCTATTAACGGCGTCTGCTGCTGCTTGTTGTTCTCCTCCACTGTTATTTAAAGGGAATCTGTCAAATACCGATGCAATATCTTACAAAGAGTCCAACACACTGAGATAAAGAAAAGTTGCCTAAAGGTACCGTCACATTAAGCGACGCTGCAGCTATATAGACAACGTAGCCGATCGCTGCAGCGTCGCTGTTTCATTGTTGTTGTGTGGTCGCTGGAGAGCTGTCTGTGTGACAATGCCGAAGTCCCCGGGTAACCAGGGTAAACATCGGGTTACAAAGAGCAGGGCCACGCTTAGTAACCCGATGTTTACCCTGGTTACCAGTGTAAATGTAAAAAAAAAAAAACACTACATACTTACATTCCGGTATCTGTCGTGTCCCCCGGCGTCCGCTTCCCTGCACTCTGTAAGCGCCGGACCAAAAGCAGAGCGGTGACGTCACCGCTGTGCTCTGCTTTACGGCCGGCCGGCGCTGACACAGTGCAGGGAAGCGTACTCCGGGGGACACGACAGACACCGGAATGTAAGTATGTAGTGTTTATTTTTTTTTACATTTACAATGGTAACCAGGGCAAATATCGGGTTACTAAGCGCGGCCCTGCGCTCAGTAACCCAATGTTTACCCTGGTTACCAGTGAAGACATCGCTGAATGCGCGTCACACCTGCCGATTCAGCGATGTCAGCGGGTGATCCAGCGATGAAATAAGGTGCTGGCCTTCTAGCTCCGACCAACGATGTCACAAGAGGATCCTGATAGCTGCTGTGTGTCAAACACAATGATGTTGCTATCCAGGACGCTGCAACATCACGGATCGCTATCGTTATCATTGTTAAGTTGTTCAGTGTGAAGGTACCTTAAGAGAAGATGTATAACAACACAGTGGACTGTGAAAAAGATACACTAGGAAAGATTTTAACCCCTTCATGACTTTGGGATTTTCCATTTTTCCATGTTCGTTTTTCACTCCCCTCCTTCCCAGAGCCATATCTTTTTTATTTTTCCGTCAATATGGCCATGTGAGGGTTTATTATTTGTGGGGCAAGTTGTACTATTAAACTACATCATTGGTTTTACCATGTCGTGTACTAGAAAACAGGAAAAAAATTCCAAGTTCGGTGAAATTTGAAAAAAAGTGCATTTCCACACTTGTTTTTTGTTTGACTTTTTTGCTAGGTTCACTAAATACTAAAACTGACCTGTCACTATAATTATCCAGGTCATTACAAGTTCATACATGTAGAAAAGCCGCGGAGACACCATCACGTGTTTCTCAACACAAGCAATGAATAGCCAGGTCTTTCACCGGGAAGGAACAACCACAATACACCGAAACAGCTGTCTGTGGATGGATACCATGTTTTGGCATAGGTAGTTTTCCTTTATTGGATGCTGCCCTTCCCGTGGTTGTTCCTTCCCGGTGAAAGACCTGGCTATTCTTTGCTTGCGTTGAGAAACACGTGATGTGTCTCCGCGGCTTTTCTACATGCATTTGCATATTTCCCATAAGGGATGGGGCAGTGTTCTGGATCACTGCGTTGAGAAACACGTGATGGTGTCTCCGCAGTGTTGGATGTTTTGATCTCCCTGAGGTCATTCATCCTTATGTTTATAGCCTTTTCACTAGGCATTGCTCCTAATAGACAGTTTCCTACTCCACACTGATGAGGGGCAAATACCCTGAAACAGCTGTCTGTGGATGGATACCATGTTTTGGCATAGGTGGTTTTCCTTTATTGGATGCTGCCCTTCCCATGGTTGTTCCTTCCCGGTGAACGACCTGGCTATTCATTGCTTGTGTTGAGAAACACGTGATGGTGTATCCGCGGCTTTTCTACATGCATTTAATCCCTTAGTGACAGAGCCAAATTTTTGAAATCTGATCAATGTCACTTTAGGCCTGTTTCACACGTCAGTGTCTCCGGTACTTGTGGTGGCAGTTTTCTCACGTACCGGAGACACTGACTCACGTAGACACATTAAAATCAATGTGTCTCTGCACATGCCAGCGTCTTTTCACGGACCGTGTGTCCATTTGAAAAACACAGAGACGTCAGTGTTCGTGGGAGCGCACGGATCACACGGACCCATTAAAGTCAATGGGTCTGTGTAAAACACGTACCGCACACGGATGCTGTCCATATGCCGTCCGTGTTCCGTGCAGGAGACAGCGCTACAGTTAGCGCTGTCCCCCCAGCTTGTGGTGCTGATGCCGCCATTCATTTCTTCTCTCCAGCAGCGTTCGCTGGAGAGCAGTAATGAAAAATCAATGTTTTTTTTTTAAATTATTTTTGTGTTTAAAATAAAGATCCTTGTCATCTGCCGCCTCCCACCCCCTGTGCGCCCACCCGCTGGCATTAAAATACTCACCTAGCTCCCTCAATGCTTCCTCTCAGCATCGCAGCTTGTCCTGTATGAGCGGTCACGTGGTGCCACTCATTACAGGGATGAATATGTGGCTCCACCTCCCATCGGGGTGGAGACGCATATTCATCACTGTAATGAGCGGTACCACGTGACCGCTCATACAGGACAAGCTGCGGCGCTGAGAGGAAGCATCGAGGGAGCTGGGTGAGTATTTTATTTCCAGCAGGCGGGCGCACAGGGTGTGGGAGGGGGGTGGTGACAAGGAACTTGATGTTAAAGACAAAAATAATAAAAAAACATTGATTTTTCATTCCTTCTCCAGCGAATGCTGCTGGAGAGAAGGGATGAATGTCGGCTTCAGCACCACGCTGGGGACAGCGCTTACTGTAGCGCTGTCTCCTGCATGGTCCGTGTGGTACTCAGTCGGCACACGGGCGGCACATGGCTGCCGCACGTGTGCCACACTGATGTGCCACGTGAGCTCACGAACACACGGACACGGATAACTCCCGTACCGATTTTTCCGGTACCAGAATTATCTGGATGTGTGAGACTGGCCTCTTGTGATAATAACTCTGGAACGATTCAACATATCCCAGTGATTTTGAAATTGTTTTTTCACAACACATTATACTTTATGATAATGGTAAATTTAGTTCGATATGTTTTGTGTTTATTTATAAAAAATATCAGAAAATTGAGAAAAATGTAAAAAAATTAGCAATTTTCTAACTTTGAATGATTATCCCTTTAATCCAGATAGTCATACCATAGCAAAACATTAATAAGTAACATTTCCCACATGTCGGCTTTACATCAGCACCGTTTGTAAAGTGTTCTTTTATTTTGTTAGCATTTTAGGAGGTTTAAAAATGTAGCAGCAATTTTTCATTTTTTCAAGGAAATGTACAAAATTTATTTTTTTTTAGGGACCTATCCATGTTTGAAGTGACTTTAGAGGTCCCATATATTGGGAAACCCCCAAAAGTGATACCATTTTGCAAACAGCACCCCCTGACATATTGAAAACTGCTGTCAGGTAGTTTATTAACCCTTCAGGTGCTTTTCAGGAATTAATGCAAAGTAGCATGACAGAAATGACAATGTGTATTTTTACCACCTAAATGCCTCGAACGTCTGAACAGGTTACAATAGCCGGCAGACTCTAAGGCCGCTATTTGGTCATGAATAGCTATGGCAAACATCAGGACCACAGAATCATGATCTGAGAGCACAAATTGGGATAAAGAGGAAGCCCCCACACTCTGTTAACCATTTATATGATGTAGTCACTATTGACAGCAGCATCTAAGGGGTTAAACAGATTTGGACTGTGCAAACACTGATTGTGCCTGATGCAGCAAGTTGTCAGCTATAGTGTACAGCTGACAGCTGCTTGATTGTCACCTGTATAAGGATGCTATTCTCTTATATCTCAGGTCAGTTAAAAGACGTATTGGCTGTCATTAAGGGGAAACCCGGTGTTCTCAAACATAATAGTTGGTGTAGTGAATCCAACCACTTACTCAAGTGTTCGGTATTAGAGCCAATACTAGAAATTATCTGCCTCATTGATGGTGGTAATATTTTTATGAACTTCTGGTTGTGCGTGCATAATTGAAAGCACTGGCTGATCGACTTTCAAGAAATCTCCCTGTGTTTTATAGAGTACACCCAAAGAAAACCCTTTGTCCACCAATTTGTGGGCATCCACCTGGAATTTTTTAGTGTGATCAACAGATAATTTCTTGTAAGTATGCAAAAGGGAATTGATTTGACCTATATGTATTGGTGTACATGATCACAACGAGTCCACCCTTATCAGACATTTTAACAGTTATTTCAGACATATATTCCAATTAATGGACTTCTGCAGTCTGGGAAGGATTTAAATTGAAGCTTTGCCTACTACTTCTAGTAATCATGTCCAATTGTCTTATCTCTCTTTCCATAATGGTTTGAAAATGGTCTATGCAATCAATGCTTGAATGGACAGGGTAAAAACAGGGATTCCTAGTGACCAAGTGTGAACCCGAGTTCAGTTTTCTCCTTTGATGAACCAACTGTTTGTAAATCCTGAAGATCTCTCAAAGCAGTTTGTTCTGCAAACTTTAATTTACAAAATTAATTTACAGGAATAGAAAAATTCTGATCCGTTACCATGCACTCTGTTGACATTTTTTTTTTTTAACTATGAGATTCCAGATAAATTTGTTGATGTCCAGTAATGCTTGAAACAAATTTAAATTGTTGATCCAGTACAAAATTTAAACCAAGGGATAATACTTCAGTTTTGCCATAGTTAATACATGGTTAGAAAGATTTAAAACATTAAAGGTCGTCTCTCTTTTCAAAAGTTCTTTCTGTGACTAATGGCCATTCCTGTTACATCTGGAATGTTTGCGGCCCCTGCAGCTTTTGTGCTTTTTTTTTCTCACTAGGAGAGTCTTCAATGTGTACCTCACTGGAATTGCCATCTAGTTATTCCTGGTCAATGAGCTAAAAGAAAAATATAAACCAGATGAATCTGATTTGACGTTTTTATTGTGGTTTAGAATGGAGCGTAATGTCTTTTGCGGTTTCTGCCACCTGCCCCATTCATAAACTTGTTTCCCCTGATAATCATAGATGTCTCTTTGAAATTTGGACTTTTTCTGAGTAATAATGGTGCTTTGTCGACAAGTGGAATCAAGTATTATCCAATTGTTCCTTGAATTTAATGCTTTTGACAATAAGCATGAAGAAGAGAAACCTAATGAAATACAAATTGATATCACTATAGTTAAAAATAATTTGGAAAAATTGAAGGATGATCATAAATACGATGAACCATTGTAAAATATACAACATTCTGTTTCCAAATTAGAAAGCACTATTATGGCTCGGAAAAAGTGCATGTTTGTCACGCTATTTGAAATCGAATTTCTATTGGTTACACTTTGTATAAAAGTTGCTTAGAACCTGTTCATGTATAGTTTGATAAAGGACACCTTGAGCATTAAAAAACATGTTACTATACCTTGCCATGTGAACTCTACCATTGCCGTGGATTTTTAAGAAGCACTTCTCTAATACATTTTTGGATTCAAAGAAGCTGGAGCAATGTCCCCTTTTTTCCTCAAAAGTTTTCTAAACCATGGGTTAAACGAAGTTAAAAATAATAATTTTTATGCTTGATATTTGTTCCATTCATTTTGTGAGTGTTGGTCTATGCAAAAGTGTGCTACTCTATTGCCACAGTTAAATTTGTAGCATATTATGCTTTGTAATTATATCAGACTGTTTTGTTCTTAAAAGAGATGAGAAAGTCTGCAAAGGCCTTATGTGCTGTTTGTTAGGAAAAATAGCCCGAAGACCAAAAATAATTTCTTCTTTATGTGCTCATAAACGTTGAAGGAAGATGTCTCATCTGTGGTTCTGGATAATTTCCTGGATTGGCTTGAAGATTTTGCGCAGCAGACTATTATGTCTGTAAAAAAAATTATTCCACAGCAACCTTTATCAAGTGTAGAAAATAATAAAAGGATAAAGATTACAAATATCTGCCACTCTGCCTATATCAATAAAATGTAAACCTAGAACAGATTCTTAAAACATGTTGAACAAGATTAGACTATAGCTTTAAATTACAGATAAAAGCTGCTAGTAATATATTTAAAATATTTATCCCTGGCATAGATATTTGTACATACTGTGAATCTACAGAGTCAGCACAATGCGGGTACTTCAGTTTTTGTGTCCCTGAAGAGGTCTTTTCTGGCTTATAAAATGTAGAAATATTTTATAGATGCATTGCATAGGCTAACTCCGCAAGCAGGCAATATATCTGCAAATTTTCTACTGTTTTCCAATTTTTTTTAATTTATTTTGTTCCGAGCTCTGCTGTGCGCCCAAACAATGATTTACCCCCACATATAGGACGTACTCGAGACAAATTGGTCAACAACTTTTGGGGTCCAATTTCTCCTGTTACCCTTGTAAAAATAAAAAAATGGGGGCGAAAAGATCATTTTTGTGAAAAAAATGATTTTTTATTTTCACGGCTCTACGTTATAAATTTCTGTGAAGCACTTGGGGGTTCAAAGTTTTCACCACACATCTAGATAAGTCACCTAGGGGGGTCTAGTTTTCAAAATAGGGTCATTTGTGGGCTTTTCCACTGTTTAGGCACATCAGTGGCTCGTCAAGCGCGACATGGCGTCTGATCTCCATTCCAGCCAATTTTAGTTTGAAAAAGTCAAATGGCACTCCTTCCCTTCCTAGATCTGCCATGCACCCAAACAGTGGCTACCCCCCACATATGGGGTATTAGCTTACTCAGAACAAATAGGACAACTTTTGAGATCCAATTTCTCCTGTTACCCTTGGCAAAATAAAAAAAATTAATCTGAAGTACTGTACATTATTTGTGAAAAAAAGTTCATTTTTTTTAAACATTCCAAAAATTCCTATAAAGCACCTGAAGGGTTAATACACTTCTTGAGTGTGATTTTGACCACCTTGAGGGTGCAGTTTTTAGAATGCTGTCACTTTTGGGTATTTTCTATCATATAGACCCCTCAAAGTGACTTCAAATGTGGTGCCTAAAAAAAAAAAAAATGGCATTGTACAAATGAGAAATCACTAGTCAAATTTGAACCATTATAACTTCCTAGCAAAAAAAAATTGCTTCCAAGATTGTGCTGATGTAAAGTAGACATGTGGGAAATGTTACTTATTAGGTATTTTTTGTGACATATCTCTGTGATTTAAGAGCATGAAAGTTCAAATTTGGAAAATTGCTAAATTTTCAAAATGTTCACCAAATTTATATTTTTTTTCACAAATAAATGCAAGTCATATCAATTTTTTTTTACCACAATTATGAAGTGAAAAATGTCATGAGAAAACAGAATCACTGGGATCCATGGAAGCATTCCAGAGTTATTACCTCATAAAAGGACAGTGGTCACAATTGTAAAAATTGGCCTGGTCATCAACGTGCAACCACCCTTGGGGTTTAAGGGGTTAAATAAAAAAGAACCTAGACATGTTTGGTGACTATTAACTCATAATGACTCAGAGAATCATAATGGCAGGTCAGTTTTAGCATTTAGTAAACATGATAAATAAAAAACAAAAAACAACTGTGGAATTGCTCTTTTTTTGAAATTTCACCACATTTGGAATTTTTTACCATTTTTCAGTACATGATATGTTAAAACCAATGCTGTCTTTCAAAAGTACAATTTGTCCTGCAAAAACAAGCCCTCACATGGCCATTTTGACCAAAAATTAAAAAAAATTAAGGCTCCGGGAAGAAGGGGAGCAAAAAGCGAAACACAAAAACGAAAATACATCTGGTCATGGAGGGGTTGAGGACTGAGTGATTTTTCATTTTTTGGCTTTCTTTGTTTCTCATAACTTTTTTTACAGATTGTTTTATATAATATATGCTGATAGATTGGACTTTTCTGGATGCAATGATACCAAATCTGTACATATTTTTGCATTTCTTTGCTGTAAAAAACTTTTTTACTCTTTACTCTATTTGTTAGTCCACTTTTGGAACTGTAGCCTGTGATCGGTTGATCATTTCTACTATATACAGCAATACCATTGTATTAATGTATAAAGTAGAAATGACAGTCTCCTATGACACTTTTCCATAGGTTGAACTTCACAGGAGAGATCACATGACAGGCACAGGGGCCTTCAACAAACATTCAGGTGTCATACCAACTCATCTACCGTCAAGTTGCAGGGGAGAAATGGGTGCCGCAACTAATGTTTTGGTCAGATTGCACCACTTAAATGCTCATCAATTATTGACAGCAGCATTTAAGAGCTTGATAGCATCAATTGGTAAATGCGATGACCGCTACTGTTTAAGGCAGATGTCAGCTGTATAATAGATCTGGCCATTGTCTTCTGTGGAATGGGCTTTGCTTTTGAGCTCGCTCCAATATCTCTGACATGCAGTCATGACTCTGTTGATGGGTGTCCCAGGACCAGGGGCTCTTTCCCTGTCTCTAACAGTAGGGGTACCCTAACTTGCCCTGTTCCCTGGATTACTTCTGATGGTGAAGATGCCGGGGCCACGTTCCTTGCCTTAGCACCTGAATCCACCCTCAGTCTGTACCCACCCATGAAAGAGGGCAGTAATAGTGTACTATAATACACCAAACTAACAAGGTATTATGAACAGAGTTAAAGGAAAACTCCAATCATACAAATATACACACATAAACAACAGAGGTAAACACCGGGAATGGAGGATCGGGTTAACCCAAAGTAGGAGAAGAAAGGGAACTATTACACACTCAAAAACTAGCAACAGTCACAGATAAATCCGCCTAATGCCTTGGAAAGTGTCAAGAGCTGAGCAAAGCACCTGAATTGACACATCTAATAGATGTGGCTTTTCTATTGTGGCTGCGGGCTGCTATATTTAGGCTAAGGGGCAATATCTGTGGCTTCTTACAGCATGAGAATACCAGCCCCCAGCTATCTGCTTAATCTTGGCTGGTTGTCAAAAATAGGCGAACCCCACACTGTTTTTTTAAATTATTTTAGATGGTGACCCCTCTATTTTTGATACTCAGCCATGATAAAGCTTATAACTGAGGGTTGTAGCCCCCAGCTGTGAGTTTTATCATATTTGTTATCAAAAATAGAAAGACCCTACTTCATTTAAAAAAAAAAATATTTATTTATTTATAGTGCAGTTGCCAGCTGATGAATAACCCCACATCAGTAGCTCCTGCTATCGTTGTTATTAGCGACAACAGGCTTAGCACTCTCTTATCAGCCAACGCCTCAGTGACAGGAAGTAAAAAGCCATCTCACAGTGTGGGAACCACAGCTCTATGACTGGTGGTGATGAGCTTACCACTGTTAAGAGGCAGTTTTTGCCACGCTGTCAGGCAGATGACAGCGTGGAAAACAACTGATGTCCAGGCCCCCCATTCATGTGAATGGGATCCGGCTCCGGATTTGGGTACTGTTCTGGTACCTGAACCAAACTTTTTTTTTAACTGTTTGGCTGAGCCCGCCAGACCCGAACATGCAGAGGTTTGCCCATCACTACTGTCATTCTCTTGCAATTGCAGGTTTTATCTTGCAAAGTGTTGAGCTTGTTTCCATGGAGCTGACCACCAGTGTCTGACCAAGTATGCACCGTAGTTATATTCCAGTATTTACTCGTAACATTCCAGGGAGCTCACTCTCTTCCCAGCCCAAAAATATTTATGCAGCAGTTAGTGTGTTGTTGCGAAATACAGCTGCTCCCAAGAATTGTCACTCAAGGTTAAGCGCCTTCACCTTCAAGACACCAGAAAGTATGAAGAGACTACATAGCTCTGAGCTTCTCTAAAGAAAACTTTAGAAGACCCCTTTAATCAGTGGTTGTATGCGACCATTATGTGGAGTGGGCTTTAAAGGACTCATTTTCTAACAAGGACTTTACTTTCATTTGCTAAATGTATATCAAAGTATAGATAAGGAAAATTGAGATAAAATCTAGTTTATCAGATTAAATTAGTTTTATATCACATATATCTGCTTTTCAAGTCCAAACACTTATTTCTGTCAATTTGGAATGCACTAAATTGCAAGGACATTATTATCTGAGAAGTGTGTTTACTTCACAAATAATCTGTTAAACACAATACTGCAAGTATCCTCTTCTGAAAATTAATTCTTTGCTCATATTATTTCATCCACACATAATTCTTTAACAATAATAGAAAGCGGAAAGGATGTGAAAATATCATTTATAAGCACATGTTGCATAAAGCTCTGGTAATGGCCTTTAGCTTGACTTCTGTTGCGGGGGTAATAAGAAAAGTTTGCATCAAACATAGAACTTTCATTGTAAATGAAAAATGTAAATTTTCTGATTTAACAAAAACATTCAAGTCCTTCTTATAGTTAGTTTAATGCACACATTTACAATAAATGGATTTGAATGTTACGGAAGGCAGGTTTAAAAAAGTACCATTGGTATAATGCAATGCACATAGACAATGGAAAACATGAAAAAGAGACAGCAATCTATATATTTATCGTCGGAGCTTTATTATAGTGCTTTGGAACAAAGCACTATACTGTTATTCCACCGTGGTAAACTTCTTCTTATTCTTATTATTCAGTCCGCACGTAATGCAGCCCGAACCGCTAAACTCACAGACTCCAGTGAGGTGTCATTTCGAAGCCAGCGTTCCTGAGAGGTGTGCTAAGTATTTTTCGTGTCGATCGGATTTGTAGTTTTTGCGCAATTTGTGTTTGAAAAAAGTCTTTCAATGCGTTTCAATGGAGAAATTTTCCTATACGTTTATAATGGGCTGGTTTCTGAGGCAATTTCTAAAAATAACTGCCACCTGGCTGATTAGCTCATTGATATGCGCAGTCAGACACAGTTACTATGCCAACGCCTATGAAGTCTACATCAGCTCACCAGGTCACAAGTTTTGTCAGATAATATCAGCTCTTAAAGTGACAGTACAGCACAATTCCAAACCACTATCCGTAGTCTTATGATTATTAGACTGTGGCCCGATTCTAACTCATCGGGTATTCTAGAATATGCATGTCCACGTAGTATATTGCACAGCCACGCAGTATACAGTGCAGAGCCGCGCAGTATAAAGCGCAGAGCCGCGCAGTACACAGCGCAGAGCCGCGCAGTACACAGCGCAGAGCCGTGCAGTACACAGCGCAGAGCCGCACAGTATAAAGCGCAGAGCCGTGCAGTACACAGCGCAGAGCCGCGCAGTACACAGCGCAGAGCCGTGCAGTACACAGCGCAGAGCCGCGCAGTATAAAGTGCAGAGCCGCGCAGTACACAGCGCAGAGCCGCGCAGTACACAGCGCAGAGCCGCGCAGTACACAGCGCAGAGCCGCGCAGTATAAAGCGCAGAGCCGCGCAGTACACAGCGCAGACACGCGCAGTACACAGCACGGACACGCGCAGTACACAGCGCAGAGCCGCGCAGTACACAGCGCAGAGCCGCGTAGTATACAGCGAAGAGCCACGCAGTATATAGCGCAGAGCCGCGCAGTACAAAGCGCAGAGCTGCGCAGAGCTGCGCAGTATACAGCGCAGAGCCGCGCAGTATACAGCGCAGAACGCGCAGTACACAGTGCAGAGCCGCGCAGTACACAGCGCAGAGCCGTGCAGTACACAGCGCAGAGCCGCGCAGTACACAGCGCAGAGCCACGCAGTATACAGCGCAGAGCCGCGTAGTATACAGCGCAGAGCCGCGTAGTATACAGCGCAGAGCCACGCAGTATACAGCACAGAGCCACGCAGTATACAGCGCAGAGCCACGTAGTTATACTGCCCAGTCACGTAGTATATTGTCCAGTCACATAGTATACTGCATATCCCTGTTAAAAAAAAAAAGAATTAAAATAAAAAAGTTACATACTCACCTCCTGGAGCGGCCGGTATCTGATGGTTGTTGCACCTCCTAGAGCGGCCGGTACACGATGCTTGTTGCACCTGGAGTGGCCGGTACCCGATGCTTGTTGCGCGCTCCGGTCCCAAGAGTGCATTGCGGTCTCACGAGATGATGTAGCGGTGTTGTGAGACAGAAAGACGGAAGTGACACCCTCTCGTCCCGTGTGTGAAAAGTAAGTGCCCCCCCGGCCCCGTGTGTGAAAAGTAAGTGCCCCCCGGCCCCGTGTGCAAAAGTAAGCACGCCCCCGGCCCCGTGTGCAAAAGTAAGCGCGCCCCCGGCCCCGTGTGCAAAAGTAATGGCGCCCCCGGCCCCGTGTGCAAAAGTAATGGCGCCCCCGGCCCCGTGTGCAAAAGTAATGGCGCCCCCGGCCCCGTGTGCAAAAGTAATGGTGCCCCCGGCCCCGTGTGCAAAAGTAATGGCGCCCCCGGTCCCGTGTGCAAAAGTAATGGCGCCCCGTCCCCGTGTGCAAAAGTAAGCGCGCCCCCGGCCCCGTGTGCAAAAGTAATGGCGCCCCCGGCCCCGTGTGCAAAAGTAATGGTGCCCCCGGCCCCGTGTGCAAAAGTAATGGCGCCCCCGGCCCCGTGTGCAAAAGTAATGGCGCCCCCGGCCCCGTGTGCAAAAGTAATGGCGCCCCCGTCCCCGTGTGCAAAAGTAAGCGCGCCCCCGTCCCCGTGTGCAAAAGTAATGGCGCCCCGTCCCCGTGTGCAAAAGTAATGGCGCCCCCGTCCCCGTGTGCAAAAGTAATGGCGCCCCCGTCCCCGTGTGCAAAAGTAATGGCGCCCCCGGCCCCGTGTGCAAAAGTAATGGCGCCCCCGGCCCCGTGTGCAAAAGTAAGTGCGCCCCCGGCCCCGTGTGCAAAAGTAAGTGCGCCCCCGGCCCCGTGTGCAAAAGTAAGTGCGCCCCCGGCCCCGTGTGCAAAAGTAAGCATGTCCCCCGGCCCCGTGTGCGGAAAAGTAAGCGCGCCCCGGTCCCGGGTGTGGAAAAGTAAGTGGCCCCCCTGGTCCCGTGTGTGAAAAGTGCTGCTGTAAAGCTGGCAGCGCTGTTCAAGCACCATGTATTTCCTTCAGGAAATGCCCATCTAGTTTATTATTATTATTCTTCTCCGCGTTTTCCGCAATTAATGCGGCCCAAACCGCTCGGCGCAGAGACCCCGTTCAGGCGGCGTTTCGAAGGCCTCGGTGGGGACAGGTGTGCTATGACTTTTATAGTCGATCCGATATGTAGATTTTATTTAAATCGCATTTAAAAAAAAAAAATTCCCATAGGAAATAATGGCGAACTTTCCATTACCCCGAACTTGACCTTCCAAAGATGGCAGCTATGCAAATGTACGGTGTCCATTTTAGGACATGATCATTTATCAAAGTCAAACATCAGAATAAAGTGACTATGACACCCTCTCGTCCCGTGTGTGAAAAGTAAGTGCCCCCCCGGCCTCTTGTGTGAAAAGTAAGTGCCCCCCCGGCCCCGTGTGTGAAAAGTAAGTGCCCCCCGGCCCCTTGTGTGAAAAGTAAGTGCCCCCCGGCCCCTTGTGTGAAAAGTAAGTGCCCTCCGGCCCCGTGTGTGAAAAGTACGTCCCCCCGGCCCCGTGTGTGAAAAGTAAGTGCCCCCCGGCCCCGTGTGTGAAAAGTAAGTGCCCCCCGGCCCCGTGTGTGAAAAGTAAGTGCCCCCCGGCCCCGTGTGTGAAAAGTAAGTGCCCCCCGGCCCCGTGTGTGAAAAGTAAGTGCCCCCCGGCCCCGTGTGTGAAAAGTAAGTGCCCCCCGGCCCCGTGTGTGAAAAGTAAGTGCCCCCCGGCCCCGTGTGTGAAAAGTAAGTGCCCCCTTGCCCCGTGTGTGAAAAGTAAGTGCCCCCCCGGCCCCGTGTGTGAAAAGTAAGTTCCCCCTGGCCCCGTGTGTGAAAAGTAAGTGCCCCCCGGCCCCGTGTGTGAAAATTAAGTGCCCCCCGGCCCCGTGTGTGAAAAGTAAGTGCCCCCCGGCCCCTTGTGTGAAAAGTAAGTGCCCCCACGGCCCCGTGTGTGAAAAGTAAGTGCCACCACGGCCCCGTGTGTGAAAAGTAAGTGCCCCCCGGCCCCGTGTGTGAAAAGTAAGTGACCCACAACTCTGACCTGTAAATAGGAGTCTGTATATAGGGGGATGTCTGTATATAGGAGTGGTGTCTGTATATAGAGGGATGTCTGTATATAGGAGAGATGTCTGTATATAGAGGGATGTCTGTATATAGGAGAGATGTCTGTATATAGAGGGATGTCTGTATATAGGAGTGGTGTCTGTATATAGAGGGATGTCTGTATATAGGAGAGATGTCTGTATATAGAGGGATGTCTGTATATAGGAGTGGTGTCTGTATATAGAGGGATCTCTGTATATAGGAGTGGTGTCTGTATATAGAGGGATGTCTGTATATAGGAGTGGTGTCTGTATATAGGGGGATGTCTGTATATAGGAGTGGTGTCTGTATATAGGGGGATGTCTGTATATAGGAGTGGTGTCTCTATATAGAGGGATGTCTGTATATAGGAGTGATGTCTGTATATAGGGGGATGTCTGTATATAGGAGTGATGTCTGTAAATAGGGGGATGTCTGTATATAGGAGTGGTGTCTGTATATAGGGGGATGTCTGTATATAGGAGTGGTGTCTGTATATAGAGGGGTGTCTGTATATAGGAGTTTTGTCTGTATATAGAGGGATGTCTGTATATAGGAGTGGTGTCTGTATATAGAGGGATGTCTGTATATAGGAGAGATGTCTGTATATAGAGGGATGTCTGTATATAGGAGAGATGTCTGTATATAGAGGGATGTCTGTATATAGGAGTGGTGTCTGTATATAGAGGGATGTCTGTATATGAGTGGTGTCTGTATATAGAGGGATGTCTGTATATAGGAGTGGTGTCTGTATATAGAGGGATGTCTGTATATAGGAGTGGTGTCTCTATATAGGGGGATGTCTGAATATAGGAGATATGTCTGTATATAGAGGGATGTCTGTATATAGGAGTGGTGTCTGTATATAGAGGGATGTCTGTATATAGGAGTGGTGTCTGTATATAGAGGGATGTCTGTATATAGGAGTGGTGTCTGTATATAGGGGGATGTCTGTATATAGGAGTGGTGTCTGTATATAGAGGGATGTCTGTATATAGGAGTGGTGACTATACAGAGGGATGTCTGTATATAGGAGTGGTGTCTGTATATAGAGGGATCTCTGTATATGGTAGTGGTGTCTGTATATAGAGGGATGTCTGTATGTAGGAGTTGTGTCTGTATATAGGAGTGGTGTCTGTATATAGAAGTTATGTCTGTATATAAGAGGATGTGGCCAAAGTGGCTACCGAAAGACTGTGCTCCAAAGTGGCTACCAAGGATTCCTGCATGCCAAAATGGCTACCAAGGGGCCAAAGTTGCTAACAAGGGGCCCCACACATCAAAGTGGCTACCAAGGGGCCAAATTGGATACCCAGGGGCAGGGCCCTGCATGCCAGACTTGCTCCCGAGGTTCATTGGCAGCTGGCAGCGCTGTTCAAACACCATGTATTTCCTTCAGGAAATGCCCATCTAGTTATTATTATTATTCTTCTCCGCGTTTTCCGCAATTAATGCGGCCCGAACCGCTCGGCGCAGAGACTCCGTTCAGGCGGCGTTTCGAAGGCCTCGGTGGGGACAGGTGTGCTATGACTTTTATGGTCGATCCAATATGTAGATTTTATTTAAATCGCATTTTTTTTAAAAAAATTTCCCATAGGAAATAATGGCGAACTTTCCATTACCCCCAACTTGACCTTCCAAAGATGGCAGCTATGCAAATGTACGGTGTCCATTTTAGGACATGATCATTTATCAAAGTCAAACATCAGAATAAAGTGACTATGACACCCTCTCGTCCCGTGTGTGAAAAGTAAGTGCCCCCCGGCCCCGTGTGTGAAAAGTAAGTGCCCCCTGGCCCCGTGTGTGAAAAGTAAGTGCGCCCCCGGCCCCGTGTGCAAAAGTAAGTGCGCCCCCGACCCCGTGTGTGAAAAGTAAGTGCCCCCCGGCCCCGTGTGTGAAAAGTAAGTGCCCCCCCGGCCCCGTGTGTGAAAAGTAAGTGCCCCCCGGCCCCGTGTGTGAAAAGTAAGTGCCCCCCGGCCCCGTGTGTGAAAAGTAAGTGCGCCCCCGGCCCCGTGTGCAAAAGTAAGTGCGCCCCCGGCCCCGTGTGCAAAAGTAAGTGCGCCCCCGGCCCCGTGTGCAAACGTAAGTGCGCCCCCGGCCCCGTGTGCAAAAGTAAGTGCGCCCCCGGCCCCGTGTGCAAAAGTAAGTGCGCCCCCGGCCCCGTGTGCAAAAGTAAGTGCGCCCCCGGCCCCGTGTGCAAAAGTAAGTGCGCCCCCGGCCCCGTGTGCAAAAGTAAGTGCGCCCCCGGCCCCGTGTGCAAAAGTAAGTGCGCCCCCGGCCCCGTGTGCAAAAGTAAGTGCGCCCCCCGGCCCCGTGTGCAAAAGTAAGTGCGCCCCCGGTCCCGGGTGTGGAAAAGTAAGTGCGCCCCGGTCCCGGGTGTGGAAAAGTAAGTGGCCCCCCTGGTCCCGTGTGTGAAAAGTGCTGCTGTAAAGCTGGCAGCGCTGTTCAAGCACCATGTATTTCCTTCAGGAAATGCCCATCTAGTTATTATTATTATTATTAGGCTTTTTTTCGCAGTTAATGCGGCCCGAACCGCTGAACGCACATACTCCAGTGACGTGTCATTTCGAAGCCAGCGTCCACGAGAGGTGTGCTAAGTTATTCATGTCGATCGGATTTGTAGTTTTGGTGCAATTTGCATTTGAAAATTGTTTCCCCCTCATTGGAAAGCATTGTTTCAATGCATTTCAATAGGGAAATCTTCCTATACGTTTAAAATGGGCTGGTTTCTGAGGCAATTTCTAAAAATAACTTAACTGCCAAATGCCACCTGGCTGATTAGCTCATTGATATGTGCAGTCAGACACAGTTACTATGCCAACGCCTGCCAACTCCACCAGGTCACAGTTTTGTCAGATATCAGCTCTTAAAGTGACAGCACAGCACAATTTCAAAGGACTATCTGTAGTCTTATTATTATTACAGTATACAGCGCAGAGCCCCGCAGCATACAGCGCAGAGCCCAGCAGAGTGACCCGGGCCACCAAATCGGACCCAGAGTGACCCGGCCCACCAAATCGGACCCCGAGGGGCCCCGCCCCAAAAATCGGACCCCGAGGGGCCCCGCCCACCAAATCGGACCCGGAGTGGCGCCGCCCGCCAAATCGGACCCGGAGTGGCGCCGCTCGCCAGAGTGGCGCCGCCCGCCAAATCGGACCCGGAGTGGCGCCGCCCGCCAAATCGGACCCGGAGTGGCGCCGCCCGCCAAATCGGACCCAGAGTGGCGCCGCCCGCCAAATCGGACCCAGAGTGGCCTCAACCCTGAGGGGCTACAACTACCAAACCAGCGCCTGAGGGGCACCCAAGTGTGAAAGTCTTGCAGGGGCAGCCCGGGCACCATTCCAAAGCACTATCTGTAGTTCCTTCAGGAAATACCCATCTAGTTATGGTGCTTGAACCCTCCTAGGTTCAAGCAACATATTGTAATCCGATTTCTTATATTTTATTCTTCTTCTTCTCCGCGTTTTCCGCAATTAATGCGTCCCGAACCGCTCGGCGCAGAGACCCCGTTCAGGTGGCGTTTCGAAGGCCTCGGTGGGGACAGGTGTGCTATGACTTTTATAGTCGATCCGATATGTAGATTTTATTTAAATCGCATTTAAAAAAAAAAATTTCCCATAGGAAATAATGGCGAACTTTCCATTACCCCCAGCTTGACCTTCCAAAGATGGCAGCTATGCAAATGTACGGTGTCCATTTTAGGACATGATCATTTATCACAGTCAAACATCAGAATAAAGTGAATATGACACCCTCTCGTCCCGTGTGTGAAAAGTAAGTGCCCCCCGGCCCCGTGTGTGAAAAGTAAGTGCCCCCCCGGCCCCGTGTGTGAAAAGTAAGTGCCCCCCCGGCCCCGTGTGTGAAAAGTAAGTGCCCCCCGGCCCCGTGTGTGAAAAGTAAGTGCCCCCCGGCCCCGTGTGTGAAAAGTAAGTGCCCCCCGGCCCCATGTGTGAAAAGTAAGTGCCCCCCCGGCCCCGGAGGCCGAGGGTCCCCGGCCTCCAAATCGGAGGCCGAGGGTCCCCGGCCACCAAATCGGAGGCCGAGGGTCCCCGGCCTCCAAATCGGAGGCCGAGGGTCCCCGGCCACCAAATCGGAGGCCGAGGGTCCCCGGCCACCAAATCGGAGGCCGAGGGTCCCCGGCCACCAAATCGGAGGCCGAGGGTCCCCGGCCTCCGATTAAAGTGGCTACCGAGGATTCCTAAATGCCAAAATGGCTACCAAGGATTCCTGCATGCCAAAATGGCTACCAAGGGGCCAAAGTTGCTAACAAGGGGCCCCGCACATCAAAGTTTCTACCAAGGGGCCAAAGTTGCTAACAAGGGGCCCCGCACATCAAAGTGGCTACCAAGGGGCCAAATTGGATACCCAGGGGCAGGGCCCTGCATGCCAGACTTGCTCCTGAGGTTCATTGGCAGCTGGCAGTGCTGTTCAAGCACCATGTATTTCCTTCAGGAAATGCCCATCTAGTTCTTATTATTCAGTCCGCACGTAATGCGGCCCGAACCGCTTCACTCACAGACTCCAGTGAGGTGTCATTTCGAAGCCAGCGTCCCCAAGAGGTGTGCTAAGTATTTTTCGTGTCGATCGGATTTGTAGTTTTGGCGCAATTTGCGTTTGAAAATGTTTTTTCCCCTCATTGTAATGCATTTCAATAGGGAAATTTTCCCATAGGTTATAATGGCCGGGTTTCTGAGGCAATTTGAAATGTACCTGCCACCTGGCTGATTAGCTCATTGATATGCGCAGTCAGGCCCAGTTACTCTGCCAACGCCTGCGAACTGTACATGACCACACCAGCACAGTTTTGCCAGATAATATCAGCTCTTAAAGTGATAGCACAGCACAATTTCAAAGCACTATCTGTAGTCTTATTATAATTATTGCCCCGCTCACCAAATCGGACCCAGAGTGGCGCCGCCCGCCTAATCGGACCCGGAGTGGCGCCGCCCGCCAAATCGGACCCGGAGTGGCGCCGCCCGCCAAATCGGACCCGGAGCGGCGCCGCCCGCCAAATCGGACCCGGAGCGGCGCCGCCCGCCAAATCGGACCCGGAGCAGCGCCGCCCGCCAAATCGGACCCAGAGCGGCGCCGCCCGCCAAATCGGACCCAGAGCGGCGCCGCCCGCCAAATCGGACCCAGAGCGGCGCCACCCGCCAAATCGGACCCAGAGTGGCCTCAACCCTGAGGGGCTACAACTACCAAACCAGTGCCAGAGGGGCACCCAAGTGTGAAAGTCTTGCAGGGGCAGCCCGGGCACCATTCCAAAGCACTATCTATAGTTCATTCAGGAAATACCCATCTATTTCTCTCTGTTATCAGCCATTCCCCCATCCTGCTGTCAGTCTTTTTCTCTGTTATCAGCCATTCCCCTGTCCTGCTGTCAGTCTATTTCTCTCTGTTATCAGCCATTCCCTTGTCCTGCTGTCAGTCTATTCTCTGTTATCAGCCATTCCCTTATCCTGCTGTCAGTCAGAGTGACCCGGGCCACCAAATCGGACCCAGAGTGACCCGGGCCACCAAATCGGACCCAGAGTGACCCGGGCCACCAAATCGGACCCAGAGTGACCCGGGCCACCAAATCGGACCCAGAGTGACCCGGGCCACCAAATCGGACCCAGAGTGACCCGGCCCACCAAATCGGACCCAGAGTGACCCGGCCCACCAAATCGGACCCAGAGTGACCCGGCCCACCAAATCGGACCCAGAGTGACCCGGCCCACCAAATCGGACCCAGAGTGACCCGGCCCACCACATCGGACCCAGAGTGACCCGGCCCACCACATCGGACCCAGAGTGACCCGGGCCACCACATCGGACCCAGAGTGACCCGGGCCACCACATCGGACCCAGAGTGACCCGGGCCACCACATCGGACCCAGAGTGACCCGGGCCACCACATCGGACCCAGAGTGACCCGGGCCACCACATCGGACCCAGAGTGACCCGGGCCACCAAATCGGACCCAGAGTGACCCGGGCCACCAAATCGGACCCAGAGTGACCCGGGCCACCAAATCGGACCCAGAGTGCCCCGGGCCACCAAATTGGACCCAGAGTGGCCCCGCCCACCAAATCCTCAACTACCAAACCAGCGTCTGAGGGGCACCCAAGTGTAAAAGTCTTGCAGGGGCAGCCCGGGCACCATTCCAAAGCACTATCTGTAGTTCCTTCAGGAAATACCCATCTAGTTCATTTTGCTACTCAGTTTAAGTAGTTTAGGCATTATCAGGGCCACCATCAGGACAATACAGCTGCCACTGCTGTATGGGGCCCCAGATACTGTAAAGTGTGTGGTTTAGCTTAGTCATAATACCTACTTTAAGCCTCAGAATTATTACATTTTATCTCCTTGGCTGAGACAATGTACATAATGCTTGGGAAGAAGAATAGCAGGGAGAGGTACGATTCTACGTACAAACTTCAGAATCCGTATGGAGCCCCTTCTGCTCAGTGATATACTCACTTTAGAAACAAGGACACCAATAGAGGAAATTGATGAACGGTCAAGAGGTGCAGTAGTACAAAAGAATATAAACTTTATTGATCAATTATATAGTGGAGAACTCAACATACACCAGGAAAAAGGAGGCACACCTTAATAATGAAGAGGGGAAAAAGACATAACATGTGAATACAACAATAATAAAAGAGACAAGGGAAAAGTCTGCTGCTCTATAAAAAAGAAAACCCATAATAAAGATGGTATATTTTGACCGAGTATCAAAACACAGAGTTTCAAAATAGCATTGTACTGTTGTAGGGCCTAAAGTAGGTAAGCAAAAAATATAGAAGATCTATAATGGTACAGGGACATGAGACTTTGATTCTACCTAGAGAGGTTCTGCAAATGCACACCCAAGTTCATGGTGTGTGGTGTCATGTTGCAACGCCAGTGACCTTTTGTGCATTTCCACGGAACCCTCCTGGCCCTCATCAACGCCAGAAGTACTGGACCAGCTTTATCAGCTCATGATGGATGCGTTTACTCAAGCGCCTCCAAGAGGCAACAAAATTTGTCAATAGTAATAATAGTTGCATTCCTCTCACCTATTTACTCTGGAAATGACATTCATTCATGTTATTATTCACTTTGCTAAATTGTGCAATTACAGTTTTTACCATCTGTAGGGTGGTATTGTGTTCTGCAGTCGCCCTTTACTAGGATGGCCAATGCTGAACCTGTGGAAGCCATTTTGTTTCCTGTTTGGGCCTACTTAAAGCCAAATGGAACATTCACTCATTGCTTTATTATTGTGTCTAGCCATTGTCTATATCTAGTTTCTAGCTCCAGAACTGTCTTATTGAGACAGTTCCTACTTCTCTCTGGATTTTGCTGGCTCAATCCCATGTACTTCTGTCTTCACCTGTTTTTTCCTGATTTGTGTGCAGAGTTTATTGATTCCAGATGTTTTTGATTGATTCATCAATTGCAACTTTTTAAAAAATTGTAAAGTTTGATGCAACTCCACTGCAGGCCATCCTTATTGTGGTTTTATGCACATCTTTTGAAAAATAGCTTATTTTTGAGACATTTTGGAAAAAATGTGAATTTACTGTGCACAAAAGTTGCAAACATTGTTAATGACAAGAAAGAATCCTGTTTTTTACTTTGAAAATTCCACAAGACAATTAAAAAGGAAAGAAATGTGGCATCAAAAAACCCGCAAATGATGAATCGGGGACTGAAAGATCAGAGAAGTAGGAAAAGAACCAGGAGGGAAATATTCTTAATGCCAATAGCATGGGATCTAATGAGTAGGGGTAGGTGACCTATAGGGTCAAGCACTGCAGACAAAACCAGAAGATTCCATTTTTGCTTTCAGCATACAAGTTAAGTATATGTTATCAGAGGTAGTAATTTCACCCTCTCCTCAATATTCCTCCATTATTAGTCCTATGTAAATTTAGTGTATGAACATCTACATTTTAATTCATAAACCCAGTAATAAAATAAGCATATTAAAAGGTAATGCAGTTTTTTCCTTCATTTTTAATACACATTGGCAATGATACAGGCACTTAATTTTTACATTAAATCTCAGAAACATGTGAAATCCTATTGATAAAGTCATTTTACCATCTGCTTATTTCATTATTTATTTTAGTTGTTCTCTGTTATTAAATGAGCACAGTAAGTGTAAAATTTACTCACTCCCTTTCCTTCCATCTGCTTTCTTATTTTCTTTTAACTAAATAGTGTAAAAACGGCACAGAAAGTAACTTGCTGTAGGTAAAACATAATAGGTCACATTACACCCACTGTTGCCATCCGAACAAATGGTTCTCTTCTGCAAGTGCCATCAGTCAGTTGTGCAGAGGCTCAGAAGAAAAATAGAATGAAATGGTGAGAGCACAGTGGGAAAGTTTAGAAATACACCATGACAATTTCATTTTTAAAGTTTCCTTTAGAAATATGAGTAATTGGGAAACTTCTTTTAAATTGTATTCAAAAGTAGCTTTTAATGTGCAATTGAAAGTGCAATTAGCAGGGCTGACATTTGGAGAAGGTGACGAGCGCAATTGCACTTATCAATCACTGCTCATAACTGTTTTCTTCCAAGACCATTCTCTTTAATTTTTTTTTAACTTTTTTTGCATAACTTTTCTTTTTAGAGCAGAAATAAAATAAAATATAAAGAGATACATGAAGCATTTAATATTTAGATTTTTTTTTTTTTTTTTTGCAATGTGATATCTGTAGTCTACAACAATGACATTGTTGCCAAGATGTTCTCACATCAATTTTGATCTGGAGACATTTATCCATTAGTGCATTGGCTTTTTGCCCTATTGTTTGTAAGATCTAGTTTATTTGCTATATAAATTTGTTTTGGGAGAAAATGCTTTTCAAAATTATTTTATGATGGTCTTATGCATTACACAGCAAGATCTTTTTAATTATCTTTAATATTATAAGCAGAAGTAACATTGTTTTTATTTCCTTCAATTGGGAAAGTCCATATGTGACAAATCAGGCCAAAATAATTGGTATACAATTGTCTTTGTCTTTGGTCTAGTCTTACGCATTTAGAATTTAAGGTAAGACTCTGTTCACACTTCCGTTCTTGCTCTTGGGGAGATATTTCTTGGAACAGTGTATTCCGCAGTGCTAGTCTTGCCTAAAAAAGTATTCGAATTTCAATGGAAATGTGATGGCTCCCAGTAAAATTAATATCATCTGTCGGGATTTTCCAGTATGCAAGCAGAATCTGATCTCACATATCAGCAATGGTTCTGCTATAAATGATGCAACAAAGCTAGTGTAAAAAGAGCCATTAACCTACATAGCAACACAGCCTAGTCATAGCAAAAACATAAACTTTAAGGCTATGTTCACACTATAAGTATTTGGTCAGTATTTTACATCAGTATTATATATGAGGGTATATTTCAATTTTCGGTTCAAATTAGGATTGCCGAATTTGCAATATTCGCCGATTTATTGAATGTCAAAGTAAAACGAGGTGAGTGAGGGATCAGTGTAGTGCTGCTGTGCTGGGAGACTTGATACCACGTGCAACAGCTCAACCTGCTTTCATGCTCAGCCACACTCAGTTGGCACAAATATTAGTTTCATAGACTACTTTTGTCAGAAAAATCTAAGGATAGTAACACAGGTAGTTGACTCAAAGGTAGTGGAGGCCTGACGGTCTCAATGGCCTACTGCTACACACAACAAGCATGAAGGAGACTCAACCAGAAGTCTACACATTTACAAACATTTGTTGCAGACACCAACAATGTGGCATCAATTGCGATAGAGTAGAACTAGCATAGTGGGGACTGACACCTCTTCAACTACAGCCAACCCAACAGATGTAGACGGTAATGGGCAAGTTGGCGGAACCACTGTGCCGTATCACTCGGAAAGACTGGAGGGGAGTAACTAGGTGGCCTACCAAATCCCAACTTGGATAAGTGGAAGCAGGTGAAAACTGCGACCCTAGGATGGACAGGGAAATGGTACCAGGTGCTACTCCAGGGCTGACCTACAGAAGGTGGCAACTGACTCACTATAGCAGGTAGGCTGTATGGCCCATAGGAGGGATAAAGAATGCAGGCAGGCACTGTAGGGACACTGGAACCACGAGAGCAGATAGGACCGGCTGAGGAACAGAAAAGCAATGGCAGGTGCAGGCTGGACCAGGTGTTAGACAGATGGACACTAGCAGGTGCGATCTGGACTGGCTGATGGACAGACAGACACAGACAGGTACAAGCAGAAGGGTACAGGATAGACTAGCAGACAGGTGGATCTGGGGAACCTGATGACTAGCAAGCATGGAAGGCAAACAACATAGCTCAGGCACTGCCATATTGGAGAAGAAGCCTTAAATAGAAGGTCTCATCCAGCTTTAGGCTGGAAATACCTTAGATTGACTCAGGCAGTCTCTTTAAGAGGGAGGTAGCATGCGTGCACCCTAAGCAAAGTGCCTGGTCCTACAACTGAACCTTGGGGGGCACTTCCACATATTGGGCGAGATGAGGAGGTGGTGTGTGAGTGGGAGACACTGAATGTCCTGTCTGTTAGGTATAAGGGGCTCCAACAAAGGGGAAAGTCTGTAATGTCAACAGATCAGAAAGTCTGTAGTAAGAGGGAATGTCCACTGTGTCAAAGGCAGATGCCAGGTCCAGGAGGAGGAGGACAAACTTGCGTCACATTCAATTGGCGGTAAGTAGGTCATTGGTGACTTTAGCATATTTCAGAAAGAGGAAAGGGACGGAAGCAAATGTCATCTGATATTCATCTCTCAAACTTTATTAAATATAAAAAACCAAACCAGAAACAATTCTGAAAATTTAAAAATACATAAAACATGGAGACCACATGCAAAAAAACCGCACACACCCGGTAATGCAGCTGATAAAGTGTTCACAATTTTGTCTATATATGGACAGGGGTACCTATTTCACTAATTAGCTTCTCTATAACTGTTTAGGATGTACAATATCAATGTTATAAAGCTATCCCAGCATTTTAACAGCACTGCACCACTACTTTGGAGGCAAAAAGGTTGAGTATAGATAAATAAAGTGCATAGTGCAATATATCAAGCTATTCGTCACCATATAATTATCAAGTTGTTAAAGGTGCATCTGCAGTTGATAAAACATCCACCTAGTCAGCAATTCTTAGGTCCCATATGCTATGAGTGCATATACAAAAGTTGAACATATTAAGACATAAATAAATATAAAGTGACTGTGCTACATAACCTGATTGTGCGGTCCTGAGCCCCAACGCGCGTTTCGCGTTAGCTTCGTCCGGGGGAATGTATGTTGATATGTCAGATACAAAGCTTTTTATAGTGGTTGGCTGATTGGGCCGTTAATGTGTCGGCGTTGTTCTCATAACTGGAACCGGTCACCGCGCAAGCGAGGGTCGGCGTTCAGCGTCACTTCCGCATTTCCCTGCCTGTGGCATCAGAGCAGGGGGCGGGATCAGTAGCGTCATGGACGCGTAACCATGGTAGCGCGGCAACCCTCGCAACGCCAACTAATAATCATCATTGAAACAGGTAAATAGAAATGATGATATTATTAGTTTCATGATATATCATACAGTTCACTGTATTTAAGTCTTCATTATATGTACATTCTTTATATTTACATTCAAAATGAGGTTCATGGCACTTACTCCCACAATATTTGTCTTCCTCTGGTGTTCTTACCGGCGGTGGCTTCTCTGCCGCTGATCGGGTCACCGCGCTGCCGTGGCAACGCATCCGTGACGTCGCTGACTCCGCCCCCGGTCCTGACGCGTCGGACTAGGGGGTGTGGCGGTGACGTGGGATGTCGACCTGCGCGTGCGCGGTGGCCTGAGATGGCGGCCGAGCGCTACTGCCGCTCTGGAGCTGCATAAGAGGCACAGCCATTTCCCTATACACCTCCCGTGTCCCCTATTTCTATTTACCTGTTTCAATGATGATTATTAGTTGGCGTTGCGAGGGTTGCCGCGCTACCATGGTTACGCGTCCATGACGCTACTGATCCCGCCCCCTGCTCTGATGCCACAGGCAGGGAAATGCGGAAGTGACGCTGAACGCCGACCCTCGCTTGCGCGGTGACCGGTTCCAGTTATGAGAACAACGCCGACACATTAACGGCCCAATCAGCCAACCACTATAAAAAGCTTTGTATCTGACATATCAACATACATTCCCCGGACGAAGCTAACGCGAAACGCGCGTTGGGGCTCAGGACCGCACAATCAGGTTATGTAGCACAGTCACTTTATATTTATTTATGTCTTAATATGTTCAACTTTTGTATATGCACTCATAGCATATGGGACCTAAGAATTGCTGACTAGGTGGATGTTTTATCAACTGCAGATGCACCTTTAACAACTTGATAATTATATGGTGACGAATAGCTTGATATATTGCACTATGCACTTTATTTATCTATACTCAACCTTTTTGCCTCCAAAGTAGTGGTGCAGTGCTGTTAAAATGCTGGGATAGCTTTATAACATTGATATTGTACATCCTAAACAGTTATAGAGAAGCTAATTAGTGAAATAGGTACCCCTGTCCATATATAGACAAAATTGTGAACACTTTATCAGCTGCATTACCGGGTGTGTGCGGTTTTTTTGCATGTGGTCTCCATGTTTTATGTATTTTTAAATTTTCAGAATTGTTTCTGGTTTGGTTTTTTATATTTAATAAAGTTTGAGAGATGAATATCAGATGACATTTGCTTCCGTCCCTTTCCTCTTTCTGAAATATGCTAAATTAATGGAAGTGTCATACACCTAGGCCACTAGCTCTATTTTGTGATTTTTCATTGGTGACTTTAGTCAGAGCAGTTTCAGTGGAATAGTGCGGTCGGAATACAGATTGTAAGCGGTCAAAGAGGAAGCAAGAGGAGAGGTGGGAGGACAGTTCAAAATGGACGTGTTGCTCCAGTAGTTTGGAGGCATAGGGAGAAATGATATGGGGCGATATCTAGACATAGGCAATGGGTCAAGGGTGGGTTTTTTGAGGATTGGATTGATCAAGATATGCTTCAATCAGGAGAGAAGACAACAGTTGTTTGTGAGAGGTTGAAAAGGTGGGATAGGCTTGGGATGAAGACTGTGGTAAGGTTTGGAATGAGGTGGGACATTAATGTGTCAAGTTCATAGGTGATGAAGCAAAGTCTTCAGCTGAGATGAGAGGAGAGGGGGAGGTGGAGCTGGTGGACAGAGGAGAGAATTTAAAGTACTGAATAGCTGTTTAGGGTTGTGAGACAGGTATGATATAAGGGATTAGAAGTCAGCTTGTTTTGCTATAATGAGCAATTGCACTGCATTTTTTCAACTTCTGTTACTTGATGGGCTATGCTTCTCCCTTTCTTTCTGCTCCTGTTTCTCCACCTTAACATCACACACAGTACAGTCAACAGTGGTGGCACCTCAATTACTCTTGCTTTCCTCCACATCAACACTCTCTAACAGCCCAACTAAACCACAGATGGCTTAATCTGCAGATCTGTTCACATATTTTATACCATGAGCATCAGAAGTGTACTCCAAAGATTCACAAAGTCAAGAGGATGAAATCTTCTGCACTGGTGGCCAAATTTTTCTCAGTTGGATTCAGGCCCAGATGAAGTTGGTTCCGAGCATAATCCAAGCCTTTCTCAACAGACGTTATTCCCATTGGGTGAAGGTGATCCATTTGTGATGAAACTCAGATACTTGAAGCACCCACAGACTGTACTGTGCTGTCAGGACAGGAAGAGGAGGAGAAGAACAGTAAGGTTGACAATAAGGTAGTAGAACACACTTGGCGTAAACCCAGAGGCATGCAGAAGAATAGCTCAGCAGAGGAGGAGGAGGAGGAAGACGAGAAGATTACGTAGACACAGAACCATGTAACCACAACAACCAATGCATTCTGAGCCCCAACTCTGGTAGTGGACAGCAGCATTCGTGGTTCTGCAGTTGCCTAGCTTGGGTCTTTTATTTCAGACTGGCAAAAATCTAAAAAATTGTTTTATCTATCAACTTATCTAAAAATGACATGGTAGAGTTTAAAAAAGGAGTACTGCATGCATGAACTGGCACATGCGTAATCAACATGCGTTAATATGGGAATGTCAATGTGCTAAAATGCAGACTAGTGGGCATTGCCAACCACATCTTCTGATTCTTCCTCCTCCCTCACCATGGCAAGTGTTGTCACACAGGTCTCCGGCTGCAGAACCTCCACTTGTTTACCCCCTACAGTTGGGGTGGCTGAGAGCCTGTCAACTGATACAGAAGTAGAAATGCCTGCTATTTTTGACTGATATTATATACCAAGCATACCCCATCTTTCTCATTTCACCATAACATCTCCGCCTGCACCTCTCCCGCAGTCAGCAGCTTGTCGCATTCACCCTACTCCACCCTGTGTCAGCACAGCAGCGAACCCTCGTTTGTGCAGTTGTGCTTACGAAAAAGATTCTTTCCTCCTACACACGACAAAGCTAAGAGTTTGAACTTTACGATTTTCAATCTACTACTAATAATAACCTTTATTTATATATCACAACCATATTCCAGGGTAGTTACATCTGGATGACTTAGCAGTGGGTGACTCTGGTGGCTGTTGGGGCAGTCGGAGAAAGGGCTGCTACACAAGTATTGCAATACCCTAGACTTTCAGGGCGCTTGGGGATGCAGAAATAAAGCACTGCACATCATAAGATGGATAACTAACTGGTCCGGGGTTCCTGGAGGCTGGACTGTATGTTGGGGCGACCTTCTGACTGAATTAGGACCAGGGCTAAGTATTATCCTACTCCGATTCCATAGTTGGGAGTTCATGGCCAGGCCACTTGCTGGTACCCTTCATTTCGGACCAAATTAGGTCTGGTTTAGGACCCGTTGATGGGTTGATAATTGTAGGTACTACACTCTTTTTTATTAACTGGCTTTAGCCTATTGTGATTTGGTCTTCAGGTGAAGGTCCTACTTCTAATGCACATTGTTTTGCTATTTAACATTTGCTTGTATGCATATATATATTTATAGTGCATGTTTTATATATTCTCTCCAGCCTAGGGTTAACCCCCTCATGGGTATTTTACCCTTTATTTATGGATCTGTATTTGTGTCTAGTATCCGTTTAGGATTTTTAAATGTTTTTATGTGTGTTCTGGTTCTGCAATAAAGCTTGTTTTGAAATCTTGATTTATGTGAAGTGATCCCTGCTATGTGCATGTATCTGTCTCTTTAAGAAATTTTTCATAAGATGGATAACTAAACTACTAGACAACAGGGATTGGTGAACTAAACAGCTATGATTGCAGAACAAAACAAATTAACACCAGAACATGGAGAACTAAACTGATAGACAAAAGGGGTTGAATAACTTAACTACTAAACCGCTATGGTTGCAGTAGTAAAGAAATACACACCAAAACATGGAGAACTAAACTAATATACAACAGGGGTTGGAGAACTAAACTACTAAACAGCTTTTGTTGGAGAACTAAACTAGTACACATCAGGGGATGGAGAAATAAAGCAGGAGACACCAAGGTGTCACTAATCTTGGAATCTCCAGGGCTTGCGGATAAACCTCTGTATGTAACAGATCTTCCAATGCTGCTACTTCCTCCACCTTCTCTAGGGCCTCCACCTGCGCTCTCAACCTCTGCCTTAATGAAACACACATTCCAACACTGCAGAAAGAATCTCCCCCACCTCCGAATTGCGCAGCCAGGGCTCACTGCAATCAGGCAGTTATCGCCTTGGTGATCATAGTCATACAGATAAACAATTGTGGACAGCTATCCATGTCGAGTTTGAGCAATGGCAGTCTACACTCAACCTGGAGCCAGGGAAAGCCGTGTGTGATAACAGTGCAAACCTGGTGGTGGCCCTATGCTGAGCCAGCCTTACAAACATGCCTTGCATGGCTTGCATCCTCAACCTGATGGTACAGCAATTCCTCTGAAACTGTCCCAGCCTGGATGCGCTGCTGCAGAAACCACTGTCATTGTGTGCTCACTTCCACCATTACACTTCAATTGGTATCGAGATCTTTCGGACTACCGGTTAACCAGTTGATATGCAAAGTGACCACACTGTGGAATTAAACTCTGCACATGTTGCAGCAATTCTAGCAGCAGTTCAAAGACCAGGTGAGTATAACATTTTCCATAGCCTGACACAAAGCAGTATGGACGTGGTGCAATTCACACTTGCGTAGTGGACACAAATTAAGGACCTCTGCACCCTTCTGCATGTTTTCTTAATGGCTACTAAGATGATTAGCGGTGACAATGCTGTCATCAGCATCACTATTACTGTTATCTAAATGCTAGAGCACACTTAAATAGTTTGGGTGAGGAGGTGGTAGTAGTGGTCCCGGGGGAAGAGGAGGATTCATTTAGGATTAACAATATCTGTAAGTTCAGGTCTGTCGTCTCACAGATGGTTGACATGGGAGGAACAAATGAAAAAAGACCATTAAAAAGGATGAGAAGGAAGAGGTGATGGATGTGTTTGGAGATGAAGACGATAATGATTTCCTTTATGTTGTGTGTGGTTGTCAGGAGGGGATGGAGGAAGAAAGCTTGAGTGTCATCATGCCACCAACCCACCATGGAGTTGGACCTCATAGAAGAGACTGACTCATGAGTACCTTCTTACAGCACTATCTCCAATATGATTGTTACTCGTATAGTTGTGATTCGAAATAGTGCTGACTACTGGGTTGGTAATGCGTTCTATCCACAATATAAAAGTACATTTTGCCAGTTGCTTTCCCCCCTGGAAAGGGAAGCGCCCATGCAGCAGTATCAAAACATGCTGGAAGACAGTCTTGACAGTAGTTTTCCCCAAGACAGCAGTGAGGCACACAGTTTGCATCGCAGTGATAGCCATCCAACTACAGAAATGTTCAGTCGTCAGAGCAAAAACATTAGCAGCCTTGCAGCGCTGGAGTCCTGTGTTCCAACAACACCAAGGAAAGCATCTGCAAAGAGTTTGTATGTTTTACTGTTTTAACTACCAGTAGTTATTTTTCTACCCACACTAAAAAGAAATACAGATAGTACATTTTGATTGAGTCCATTATTTACAGTGCCAGTAATGTCTGTAAATGTCTGTAAAGTGAATGTTGAATTATTGATGCTATATAAGTGATAAAACAAAAAAAAATTGAAATTGATGCTCAGCCACACTGAGGTGGCACACATATCAGTTTCTTAGATTACTATTGTCAGAAAAATGTAAGGATAGTAACACGTGTAGTTGACTCAAAGAGAGTAGAGGACTGACGGTATAGGAGACCTACTGCTACAGGCAACACACATGAAGGAGACCCAACCAGGAGTCTACACATTTACAAAAATGTATTAGCAGGCACCAACAAAGTGACATCAATTTCACCACAGGGGAAATAGTCTAATAGGGACCTACAGGTCTTCCTCTACACCCAATCCAGCAGAGGGACACCCAACTAGGAGTGCTCACGTTTCCAAAAATTAGTGGCAGACACTAAACATGTGGCATCCATTTTACCAGAGTAGAAATAGTATAATAGGGACCGACAGGTCTTCCACTACACCCAACCCAGCAGATGGACATCCAAGCAGGACTGTTCGTATTTCCATAAATTAGTGTTAACATCTCCAGCAGCAGCAACAGCAAGCACAGAAGCCCCACTAAATATATCAGAGACTCCAATTAAGCAAGAACAATGCAGCACACTGAAAACTACAACATCCAGTAACAAAACTAAAGAAGACACCCAAACCAGAAAAGATTAAAGGACAAGAGATGGAATAAATTATTATTATTATTATTATTATTATTTATTTACATAGCACCATTGATTCCATGGTGCTGTACATGAGAAGGGGTTACATACAAATTACAGATATCACTTACAGTAAGCAAACTAACAATTACAGACTGATATAGAGGGGCGAGGACTCTGCCCTTGCGGGCTTACATTCTACAGGATGGTGGGAAAGGAGACAGTAGCTCAAGGGTTGCAGGAGCTCAGGTGTTGGTGAGGCAGCAGCTCCGGTAGCGGTGAAGAGGCAGTGGGGTCAGTGCAGGCTGTAAGTTTTCCTGAAGAGGGGGGTTTTCAGGTTCCGCCTGAAAGATCCAAATGTGGTTGATAATCGGACGTGTTGGGGCAAATAATTCCAGAGAATGAAGGATATTCGGGAGAAGTCTTTGAGGCGGTTGGGTGAAGAGCGAATAAGTGTGGAGAAGAGAAGGAGGTCTTGGGAGGACCGGAGATTGCGTGAGGAAAGATATCTGGAGATTAGTTCAGAGATATATGGAGGAAACAGGTTATGGATGGCTTTGTAGGTCAGTATTAGTAATTTGAACTGGATACGGTGAGGGAATGGGAGCTAGTGAAGAGATTTGCAGAGGGGGTAAGCGGAGGAGTAGCAAGGAGAGAAATGAATTAGTTGGGCAGCAGAGTTAAGGATGGACTGGAGAGGTGCAAGGGTATTAGCAGGGAGGCCACAGAAAAGGATGTTGCAGTGGTTGAGGTGGGAGATGATGAGGGCATGCACAAGCATTTTAGTAGACTGACGGTTGAGGAAAGGACGAATTCTGGAGATATTTTTGAGCTGGAGGTGACAGGTGGTGGAAAGAGCTTAAATGTGCAGATTGAAGGACAGGGCAGAGTCAGGGGTTACTCCGATAGTAATCCAGAAATATGAAGAAAATAGCCGCACAACTCGAATCTTCCGTGAAAAAAAACACCTTTGTCCTTTATTTCATTTGCACAATGTGGACAAGGTTATAAGGGAGAGACGTTACCAGAACATTCAGAAAAAACAAAAGAGGCCATTACTGTAATTACGATAGATTGGTCAGGTAAGGAAGATCTATGAGATGGAGGAAAGATGATGAGTTCAGATGTGTCCACATTGAGTTTGCGGAAGCTAGAGGAGAAGAAAGAGTATATGGCTGATAGACACTTTGGGATTCTGGACAGCAGAGAGGTGATGTCTGGGCCAGAGAGGTAGATCTGAGTGTTATCTGCATAAAGGTGGTACTAGAATCCATGGGACTTTATGAATTGTCCCAGGCCAAGTGTATAAATTGAGAAGAGTAAGGGTCCTAGAACAGAGCCTTTGGGGACTCCAACAGAGAGAAGGCGGGATGAGGAGTTAGTGTGGGAGTGGGAGATGCTGAATGTGCGGTTGGAAAGGTATGAGGAGATCCAGGATAGGGCGAGGTCTTTGATGCCAAAGGAGGAGAGGATCTGTAGTAGGAGGCAGTGGTCAATTGTGTTGAAAGCAGAGGACAGGACTGGCTGATGTATATGGCGGACTGTTTTTTGCCTTTTTCACTAAATAATTATTCCATTAGTTTATGCTATTTCCTGCTGTTGTGTAGCTCTTTTAATTATTTTAATTATATTTGTCATGATATATTTATCATGATATTGTTAGTGCGGGCACTTATGTGTGTATATTACTATTTACTGCTATTTATAAAGGTATTTTATTTATTCCATCTCTTGTCCTTTAAACTTTTCTGGTTGGGTGTCTTCTTTGGTTTTAATATTAATTTGGTTTTAATGGTCTGCCATTCTCTCTTGCACAACAGATGTTTTTTATCTATATCACGCTAATTTGGCACATATTTTGTTATTAGTGACTGACATCTGTTGTGTTTATTAAGTGTTTGAACACCCAGTAACAGAAGTTTCCCGTTGTCTTTGTATAGGACATCACGTTGTTGGTTCATTAGTGCTTTCAGAAATATTAACACTTACCCCACATATACCTCAAAACACTAAGCCTAATCCCCCTTCCACCACAACCTCGCTTTTTCCCAATAATGTTGCTCAGATAATGTGCTAGGAGCACACAATTAGCAGCTAAAAATTAGATTTTTTACTCTGCACACAGTTGAATTTCCACGGCACAAAATTACAAGGTGAAATATGGCATGATGAATCACGTTACTCACAGAAAAAAGAATTGTTTCAGTGTGGATGAGGCCTATATGACAAAGAAGATCTTTTCCAAAAAAAATTCAAACTGAGATGTCCCCTACTGTATGACATTAGTAGCAGAAGAAATAATTGTTTAAGTGTAGATGAGGGCTGGAAGACAAAGAAGATATTCTACAAAAATTTTTATAGATTAGATGTCCCCCACTGTATGATGCTAGTAACCAACAACATTTTTTGGGGACTGTGGATGAGGCCTGGATAACATTGACTAGAGGCTACAAACAATTTCAAAATGAAATGTCCCTTACTGTATGACGTTAGTAACAGAAGAGATAATTGTTTAAGTGTGGATGAGGGCTGGATGACAAAGAAGATATGCTCCAATTTTTTTTTCAAGTAGATGTCCCTTACTGTATGACATTATTAACTGACAAAAAATTTGGGGGGCCTGTGGATGAGGCCTGTAGAATATTGACTGCATACTACAAACAATTTGCAAGTGAGATGTCCACTACTGTATGACGTTAGTAACAGAACAAATTTTTTTTGGTCGGTCAATGAGGCCTGTATAACAGGGACTTTATGCACAAAACATATTCAATCTGAGATCTCCCCTTCTGTATCATGTTAGTAACATACAAAAATATATTTTTAGTGTGGATGAGGCCTGTATAATCTAGAAGGTTGTCTGTGGCATTGGAACGCATTATTTCCTACAGTTGCAGCTGGTAAAGTGCAGGTTTGCTGGAGAAATATGGCTGACTTGTCGTTAGATGAACTGATCAGGAAAAGGGGTATGACCAAGGTGGGAATGGGAATGTACAACAGGATCAATAACAGGGCATCTATGTGAGGTATGAGATCCAGGATACAGCCTGCAACAATTAGTCATTTACCCAACACCAATTACCAGAGAGGGTTTCATGCTCATCAGAAGATAGGTGTAAAAGATGCACGTATCAAGCTAGGCATGAAATATGCCCATGTGAAACTGGTTGCTAAAGATGCACATAATCTAGAAGAGAGGCTAAAAACAATTTCAACCTCAGATCTCGGCTGCTGTATCACATTTGTAAAAAAAAAAAAAAAATTAAGGTGCAACAGCTCTGCACAACACACAGAACAATGTCAATACCACTAAATGACACGGTTGGATATAGCGGGCTGTATCACGCTAAGCAACAGAAAAAAAAATATTTTCATGTGCGTGAGGTCTGCAGACAGCTTCATATCACCGCCTCAAAATGACAAAATGGAATACGACGGCTTGTATCACATTTACCAACAGAAAAAAATTATAATTTTGTTTTTTTAATGTGTGTTAGGTCTGCAGACAGCTTAATATCACTACCACAAAATGACAATGTGGAAAACTGCGGGCTGTATCATGTTTTGCAACAGAAAAAAAATATATATTTTTTAAATGTATGTTAGGTCTGCAGACAGCTTCATTTTACCGCCACAAAATGACAACTTGTAATATGATGGACTATATCACGTTTTGCAACATAAAAAAATAATATTTTCTTTTTAATGTGCATGAGCTTTTCACACTGTGGAATTTCACTGCCACTAAATAACATAGTGAGGTATGTCATGGTGAATATCAGTGGCAACTGTCCCCCAAATTATTTCTTCATGCACAAAAGCTCAAATCACAGAGCAATGTCACCACAGCACTAAATGGCAAATTGGGATATGTCATGCTGTTTTTATCTAGTGAAAAAATAAGATTTAGAACAGTCTACTAGTGCATGGAGCAGAATAGAAGCAGTGCACAACAAACTTTATGATATGCGCCCTGCAATCTTAGTCTGTGGACCTCAGTAATGACAAAAAATATATACACTGCTCAAAAAAATAGGGAACACTTAAACAACAGAATATAACTCCAAGTAAATCAAACTTCTGTGAAATCAAACTGTCCACTTAGGAAGCAACACTGATTAATAATAAATTTCACATGCTGTTGTGCAAATGGAATAGACAACAGATGGAAATTATTGGCTATTATCAAGACACACAATTCTCAGCATCCAGATGTTACAGCATAGTGGAGGGGACTTTATGAAATCCCATCTGGCGTCCCTATGTAACCGGACATGCAGCGCATCTTTATAGACCACAACATGTCTATTTATCTTGTGGAGATGCTCTGTCTCCACAAGATAAATAACTCAGTCTATGAATACAATGCAGTGATTATGCATGTGTTCAATATTATCTGCTGCATCCAAAGTGCAGGGAATCCTGAACGTGGAGACATAGCCTAACAATACCAGCAAATATAAAAAAAACAACAAGGATGGATCAATGAATAATATCAAAAGCATCAAATTTGTTCACAGTGTAGAAGTGCAAATAATGGAAAATAAATACAGGTAAGAAATAAAAGTAAGGCCCACAACACAAAAATACAGATGGTACATGAAAAAGGACGCACACCCAGGAGTAAATCAGGATGAACAATAAAAATAAGTGAAATACAACTGTGTATGAGGTAGTAAATATATAATATAACCATGAAAAATCATCAAGAAATATACTGTATATATAACAGAATATACCCAAACATAAAGTATGAGTGAATGTCACAAGTGTTACCCTGGTAATGAAAAAAACATGGGTATAAAAGTGAATTGATGCTAAAAATTGACACAAGCACTCAATTGTGTACAGCATACATGAAACAGAAGTAAAAAAGTAAAACTATGTAAAAATGATATATTACATATACAGTGAAACACTCAGAAAGTCAAAATAATAGTGTAGGGTAAGTGTAGTAGTGGAGAGAGGGATGGATAATCAGAATGTAAGTGTAATGACTGATACCACGGTGGGAAGTCACTTACAGTGTAGCTATAGATCTCTCCTGAATGGTGTCCTCCCCAACGTGTATTTCGGCTCTTTGCCTTCGCCAGGAGTGCCAGTAGAGCAGATTTTGCCTAAAAAGCAGCAAAAACACAAAGTGTGTGAACATAGCGTAAGTGCAAAAATGCAGCAAAAATACTCGGCGAGCATATCCGGGATTATTCAGGGGGAAGTGAGGTCTCCACCCAGCGTTTTTGGCGGACTTTAGAGACCCAATCATAGTGCAGGGATTGTCTGCCAGGCCATGAAACGCCACAGCCATCTTTGTTGTGGTTGTTCAGTGATTGGCTGGGCTGCACAGCATCATCCCGAGTATAAGAGACCTGGTGCCGCCCTGCTCACCACATTCTGGTCCTATGTCAGGGAGAGTAGGGAGAGCTGCTGCCGAGATAGAGTCAGAATCGTGGCTTTAGAGTTAGTGTAGATCTGCAACATCCACAACTCCTCAGAAACCAACAGTCCTTTTTAGGGCTAATTTGTGGGTCCCGATATTGCAGCGCTAGGCAGGCAGGGCACAGCATATCCACATCAGTGCAAAACCTGCAGGCACTGTATGCACATCCATTGGTCCCACTGCATCCTTCCCAAAGCTCCATAACTGCCTGCTGCTGCTACTGCAGCTTATTTGCTGTCTATATACCTTTTTTTCCAAAAAATCCCCCCCCCCAAAAAAAATATACAGTCTGTTCTGTCAGACTGAGGCCTGTTAAAAAATTATAGTTTGTCAGGCATACGTAGCATAGTTGTGGGTGCTACCCTTGTGCCCCTTTTTTTTTTGTGGTGTTTTAATTAATTGAAAAAGGCCTCATATATCTGTGTGCTCTGTTGTGAATTCTGTTTTTGGGCTCCCTCTGGTGGTTACTGGTGGTACTGGCTGACTTTTGTCTTGCACCTGTTCCCATCAGGAAACTGGGAGTTTCCTATTTAGTCTGGCTTCTCAGTCATTCTAGTGCCGGCAATCAATGTTACCAGAGCACCTCAGTTGCTTGCTACCTGCTCCAAGTCTGCAATTCAGCTAAGTTGGATCTTTGGCATTTTTTGTGTTTGTTAGTCCAACATGCATTTATATTTCTCTTGCTGCTGGAAGCTCTAGTGATCTGAAATTACTACTCCGGTGTCATGAGTTGATAACGGAGTTAAAGTAATTTCAGGATGGCTGTTTAGGGTTTTGAGGTGACCGCGAAGTCCTCTTTTGTATTTTCTGCTATCTAGTCAGAGGGCCTCTCTTTGCTGAATCTATATTCATACTGCGTACATGTTTTCCTCTTACCTAACCGTTATTATATGTGGGGGGCTACTATCACTTTTGGGGTTTCCCTGGAGGCAAGCCAGGTCTGTGTATTCCTCTACTAGGGGGTAACTACACTCACCGGCCACTTTATTAGGTACACCATGCTAGTAATGGGTTGGACCCCCTTTTGCCTTCAGAACTGCCTCAATTCTTCGTGGCATAGATTCAACAAGGTGCTGGAAGCATTCCTCAGAGATTTTGGTCCATATTGACATGATGGCATCACACAGTTGCCGCAGATTTGTCGGCTGCACATCCCAAAGATGCTCCATACAAGGCAGGATGGATCCATGCTTTCATGTTGTTTACGCCAAATTCTGACCCTACCATCCGAATGTCGCAGCAGAAATCGAGACTCATCAGACCAAGCAATGTTTTTCCAATCTTCTACTGTCCAATTTCGATGAGCTTGTACAAATTGTAGCCTCAGTTTCCTGTTCTTAGCTGAAAGGAGTGGTACCCGGTGTGGTCTTCTGCTGCTGTAGCCCATCTGCCTCAAAGTTCGACGCACTGTGCGTTCAGAGATGCTCTTAGGCCTGCCTTGGTTGTAACGGGTGGCAATTTGAGTCACTGTTGCCTTTCTATCAGCTCGAACCAGTCTGCCCATTCTCCTCTGACCTCTGGCATCAACAAGGCATTTCCGCCCACAGAACTGCCGCTCACTGGATTTTTTTTCTTTTTCGGACCATTCTCTGTAAACCCTAGAGATGGTTGTGCGTGAAAATCCCAGTAGATCAGCAGTTTCTGAAATACTCAGACCAGCCCTTCTGGCACCAACAACCATGCCACGTTCAAAGGCACTCAAATCACCTTTCTTCCCCATACTGATGCTCGGTTTGAACTGCAGGAGATTGTCTTGACCATGTCTACATGCCTAAATGCACTGAGTTGCCGCCATGTGATTGGCTGATTAGAAATTAAGTGTTAACAAGAAGTTGGACAGGTGTACCTAATAAAGTGGCCGGTGAGTGTAGATCTCCGGCTGGTGCGAGGTGTCTAGGGATAATCGTAGGCACACCCCCTGGCTACTATTAGTTGCGTGTTAGGTTCAGCGTCGCGGTCATCTGTTGTGAATTTGGATTCTGGGCTCCCCCGGTGGCCGCTTGTGGAATTGGACTTGTCATCCTCTTTCCTGTTTCACCTGATTCCATCAGTAGTGGGTGTCGCTATTTAAGCTCATTTCTCTGGTGGTTTCTTGCCGGTCAACAATGTTATCTGATGCCTCTCAGTGCTTGTTCCTGCTTCTAGACAACTACTGATAAGTTGGACTTTTGTCCATGTTTTGTTTTGCCTATTTGTTCCAGTTCGCAGCTGAAGTTTTGTTACTGTGTCTGGAAAGCTCTCGTCGATCAGGGATTGCTACTCTGGCGTTATGAGTTAATGCCAGAGTTTAAGGTAATCTCTGGATGGTGTTTTGTTAGTATTTTTCTGCTGACCATGAAAGTATACTATCTGTCTTCTGCTATCTAGTAAGCGGACCTCAAATTTGCTAAGACTATTTTCCTGCTGCGTTTGTTGTTTCATCTGAACTCACCGTCATTATATGTGGGGGGCTACTGTCTTCTTTGGAATATTTCTCTAGAGGTGAGCCAGGTCTTATATTTCCCTCTGCTAGCTATTTAGGTCTTAGGCCAGAGCTGGGCATCTAGCGATAAATAGGAAATGCTACCTGGCTATTTCTAGTTGCGCGGCAGGCTTAGTTCATGGTCAGTATAGTTCCATCTTCCGAGAGCTTGTCCCTCTATAGGCTTGCTATGATCTCTGCTTGCAGAGATCATGACAGTTTGACCGGCCTAAAAAGTGTTAAAGACCCAGGTTTAGAAAGGAGAGTTATAAGAAGTCTGCTGGAATTTTTTTTTTTTTTTTTTTTCCTTCAGTCTGCCTTGCTGCAGTCTTTTTTCTCTCTCTCCTCCTAATCTCTGTATGCTCTGTGTGCACCTGACAATAATGGATCTCCAGAATGTAACTGCGGGTTTGAATAATCTCATCACGAAAGTACAAAATTTACAAGATTTTGTAGTACATGCTCCGGTATCTGAGCCGAGAATTCCTTTGCCGGAGTTCTTCACAGGGAATAGAGCTAGCTTCCAGAATTTCCGAAATAATTGTAAGCTTTATTTGTCCCTGAAGTCTCGTTCAGCTGGAGACCCTGCTCAGCAGGTTAGGATTGTGATTTCCTTGCTCAGGGGTGACCCTCAAGATTGGGCCTTCTCATTGCCAGCAGGGGATCCTGCGTTACGCGATGTGGATGCGTTTTTTCTGGCCTTGGGCTTGCTTTATGAGGAACCTCATTTGGAACTTCAGGCAGAAAAAACTTTGATGGCACTATCTCAGGGGCAAGACGAAGCTGAAGTTTTCTGCCAAAAATTCCGTAAATGGTCTGTGCTTACTCAGTGGAATGAGTGCGCCTTGGCGGCAACTTTCAGAGAAGGTCTCTCTGATTCCGTTAAGGATGTTATGGTGGGGTTCCCTTTGCCTGCAGGTCTGAATGAGTCCATGACAATGGCTATTCAGATTGATAGGCGTCTGCGGGAGCGCAAACCGATGCACCATCTGGCGGTGTCTATGGAAAAGACGCCAGAAAGTATGCAGTGTGATAGAATTCTGTCCAGGAGCGAGCGACAGAATTTTAGACGGAAGAATGGATTGTGTTTCTATTGTGGGGATTCTACTCATGTTATATCGGCATGCTCTAGGCGTACAAAGAAGCTTGATAAGTCTGTTTCCATTGGCACCATTCAGTCTAAGTTTATTTTGTCTGTAACCCTGATTTGCTCTTTGTCATCCATTGCCACGGACGCCTATGTTGACTCTGGCGCCGCTCTGAGTCTTATGGATTGGTCCTTTGCCAATCGTTGTGGTTTTGATTTAGAGCCTTTGGAGACTCTTATTCCTCTGAAGGGGATTGACTCCACCCCATTGGCTAATAATAAACCACAATACTGGACACAAGTAACCATGCGTATCAATCCGGATCACCAGGAGATTATTCGTTTCCTGGTGCTGTATAATTTACATGACGATTTGGTACTGGGATTGCCATGGTTGCAGTCTCACAACCCAGTCTTGGACTGGAGAGCAATGTCTGTGTTGAGCTGGGGATGTAAGGGTATTCATGGGGACGTACCTTTGGTTTCTATTTCGTCGTCCATTCCCTCTGAAGTCCCTGAGTTCCTCTCTGATTATCAAGACGTCTTTGACGAACCCAAGCTTGGGTCGTTACCTCCGCACCGTGAGTGCGATTGTGCCATAGATTTGATACCGGGTTGTAAATATCCAAAGGGTCGTTTGTTTAACTTGTCTGTGCCGGAACATGCTGCTATGCGGGAATATATAAAGGAGTCTTTGGAAAAGGGACATATTCGTCCATCTTCTTCTCCCTTGGGAGCTGGGTTTTTCTTTGTCTCAAAAAAAGACGGCTCTTTGAGACCATGTATTGATTATCGGCTTCTGAATAAGATCACTGTTAAGTATCAATACCCATTGCCATTGCTTACTGATTTGTTTGCTCGTATAGAGGGTGCTAAGTGGTTCTCTAAAATTGATCTTCGTGGGGCGTATAATTTGGTGCGGATCAGGCAGGGGGATGAGTGGAAGACCGCATTTAATACGCCCGAGGGCCACTTTGAGTATTTGGTCATGCCTTTTGGTCTTTCTAATGCCCCTTCAGTTTTCCAGTCTTTTATGCATGATATTTTCCGCGATTTTCTGGATAAATTTATGATAATATATCTGGATGATATTCTGATTTTTTCTGATGACTGGGACTCTCATGTCCAGCAGGTCAGGAGAGTTTTTCAGGTTCTGCGGTCTAATTCTTTATGTGTGAAGGGGTCTAAGTGCGTTTTTGGGGTCCAGAAAATTTCCTTTTTGGGGTATATTTTTTCTCCCTCTTCCATTGAGATGGATCCCGTCAAGGTGCAAGCTATTTGTGACTGGACTCAGCCCTCCTCTCTTAAGGGTCTTCAGAGATTTTTGGGCTTTGCCAACTTTTACCGCCGATTTATTGCTGGTTTTTCGGATGTCGTTAAACCACTGACTGATTTGACCAGACAAGGCGCTGATGTTGCTAATTGGTCCCCTCATGCTGTAGAGGCCTTTCAGGAGCTTAAGCGCCGTTTTGCCTCTGCCCCTGTGCTGCGTCAGCCTGATGTGAATCTGCCTTTTCAGGTTGAGGTTGACGCTTCGGAGATCGGAGCTGGGGCAGTGTTGTCGCAGAAAGGTTCCGACTGCTCCGTTATTAGGCCTTGTGCCTTCTTTTCTCGCAAATTTTCGCCCGCAGAGCGGAATTATGATGTTGGGAATCGGGAGCTTTTGGCCATGAAGTGGGCGTTTGAGGAGTGGCGCCATTGGCTCGAGGGGGCTAGGCATCAGGTGGTGGTATTGACTGACCACAAAAATTTGATTTATCTTGAGACTGCCAGACGCCTGAATCCTAGACAGGCGCGCTGGTCTTTATTTTTTTCTCGCTTTAATTTTGTGGTGTCATACCTACCGGGTTCTAAGAATGTTAAGGCAGATGCCCTTTCTAGGAGTTTTGACCCGGACTCTCCTGGTAATTCTGAACCCACAGGTATCCTTAGGGAGGGAGTAATTTTGTCGGCCGTTTCTCCTGATCTGCGGCGGTCCTTGCAAGAGTTTCAGGCGGATAGACCGGATCGTTGTCCGCCTGATAGACTGTTTGTTCCGGATGATTGGACCAGCAGAGTCATCTCTGAGGTACATTCTTCTGCATTGGCAGGTCATCCCGGAATTTTTGGTACCAGGGATTTGGTGGCAAGATCCTTCTGGTGGCCTTCTCTGTCACGAGATGTGCGAGTCTTTGTGCAGTCATGTGACGTTTGTGCTCGGGCCAAGTCTTGTAGTTCTCGGGCTAGCGGACTGCTGTTGCCCTTGCCTATTCCTAAGAGGCCTTGGACACACATCTCGATGGATTTTATTTCAGATCTGCCTGTTTCCCAGAAGATGTCTGTCATCTGGGTGGTCTGTGACCGTTTCTCTAAAATGGTCCATTTGGTTCCTCTGCCCAAGTTGCCTTCTTCTTCTGAGTTGGTTCCTCTGTTTTTTCAGAATGTTGTCCGATTGCACGGTATTCCTGAGAATATTGTTTCTGACAGAGGTACCCAATTTGTGTCTAGATTTTGGCGGGCATTCTGTGCTAGGATGGGCATAGATTTGTCTTTTTCATCTGCTTTTCACCCTCAGACTAATGGCCAGACCGAGCGGACTAATCAGACCCTTGAGACATATCTGAGGTGTTTTGTCTCTGCTGACCAGGATGATTGGGTTGCTTTTTTGCCATTGGCAGAGTTCGCCCTCAATAATCGGGCCAGTTCTTCCACCTTGGTGTCCCCGTTTTTCTGTAATTCGGGGTTTCACCCTCGATTTTCCTCCGGTCAGGTGGAATCCTCGGATTGTCCTGGAGTGGATGCGGTGGTGGAGAGATTGCATCACATCTGGGGGCAGGTTATGGACAATTTGAAGTTGTCACAGGAGAAGACTCAGCGTTTTACCAACCGTCATCGTCGTGTTGGTTCTCGGCTTTGTGTTGGAGATTTAGTGTGGCTGTCTTCTCGTTTTGTCCCTATGAGGGTCTCTTCTCCTAAGTTTAAACCTCGGTTCATCGGCCCTTATAGAATATTGGAGATTCTTAATCCTGTTTCTTTCCGTTTGGACCTCCCTGCGTCCTTTTCCATTCATAACGTTTTTCATCGGTCGTTATTGCGCAGGTATGAGGTACCTGTTGTACCTTCTGTTGAGCCTCCTGCTCCGGTGTTGGTTGAGGGTGAGTTGGAGTACGTTGTGGAGAAAATTTTGGACTCTCGTGTTTCCAGACGGAAACTCCAATATCTGGTCAACTGGAAGGGTTACGGCCAGGAGGATAATTCTTGGGTCAATGCATCTGATGTTCATGCTTCTGATCTTGTTCGTGCCTTCCATAGGGCTCATCCTGGTCGCCCTGGTGGATCTGGTGAGGGTTCGGTGCCCCCTCCTTGAGGGGGGGGTACTGTTGTGAATTTGGATTCTGGGCTCCCCCGGTGGCCGCTTGTGGAATTGGACTTGTCATCCTCTTTCCTGTTTCACCTGATTCCATCAGTAGTGGGTGTCGCTATTTAAGCTCATTTCTCTGGTGGTTTCTTGCCGGTCAACAATGTTATCTGATGCCTCTCAGTGCTTGTTCCTGCTTCTAGACAACTACTGATAAGTTGGACTTTTGTCCATGTTTTGTTTTGCCTATTTGTTCCAGTTCGCAGCTGAAGTTTTGTTACTGTGTCTGGAAAGCTCTCGTCGATCAGGGATTGCTACTCTGGCGTTATGAGTTAATGCCAGAGTTTAAGGTAATCTCTGGATGGTGTTTTGTTAGTATTTTTCTGCTGACCATGAAAGTATACTATCTGTCTTCTGCTATCTAGTAAGCGGACCTCAAATTTGCTAAGACTATTTTCCTGCTGCGTTTGTTGTTTCATCTGAACTCACCGTCATTATATGTGGGGGGCTACTGTCTTCTTTGGAATATTTCTCTAGAGGTGAGCCAGGTCTTATATTTCCCTCTGCTAGCTATTTAGGTCTTAGGCCAGAGCTGGGCATCTAGCGATAAATAGGAAATGCTACCTGGCTATTTCTAGTTGCGCGGCAGGCTTAGTTCATGGTCAGTATAGTTCCATCTTCCGAGAGCTTGTCCCTCTATAGGCTTGCTATGATCTCTGCTTGCAGAGATCATGACAGTCATCTGAGATTCCATCATTCCTAGAGCTAGTCCGTTTTTGCCTGAGTCCCTGCCATTGGGAACCATGACAGTATTGCCGGCCGCAAATGTATTAAAGGTATTGGCTGAAGAAAGAGAGAAAAGAAGAAGTTTCTGACACTTTTTATTTTTTTTACTCAGAAGTTCTGTCTAGCCATAATTGCAATCTGCTGCTTTTTTCTCTCCTCTTAACCCCTGAATGGCTCAGATCTCAGCTGTTGAGAAATGGATATCCAGAGTTTAGCTACAGGCCTGAGTGCTCTTGCTTCTAAGGTTCAAAATATCCAAGACTATGTTATACATGCTCCTATGTCAGAACCCAAGATTCCTATACCTGAGTTCTTTTCTGGAGATAGATCTCGTTTTTTGAATTTTAAGCACAATTGTAAATTTTATCTTTCTCTGAGATCTCGCTCCGCTGGAGACTCTGCTGAGCAGGTTAAAATTGTGATTTCCTTGTTACGGGGTGACCCCCAGAATTGGGCATTTGCATTGGCACCAGGGGATCCTGCGCTGCTCAATGTGGATGCGTTTTTTCTGGCACTGGGGTTGCTCTATGAGGAACCTAATTTGGAGATTCAGGCTGAAAAGGCCTTGATAGCCCTCTCTCAAGGGCATGATGAAGCTGAAATATATTGTCAAAAATTTCGAAAATGGTCTGTGCTTACTCAGTGGAATGAGTGCGCCCTGGCGGCGAATTTCAGAGAAGGTCTCTCTGACGCCGTTAAAGATGTCATGGTGGGGTTTCCTACGCCCACAGGTCTGAATGAATCCATGACTATGGCTATTCAGATTGATCGGCGTTTACGGGAGCGCAAACCTGTGCACCATTTGGCGGTGTCTTCTGAGCAGACACCGGAGATTATGCAATGTGATAGAATTCTGTCCAGAAGTGAACGGCAGAATTATAGGCGTAAAAATGGGTTGTGCTTCTACTGTGGTGATTCTGCTCATGTTATATCAGCATGCTCTAAACGCACAAAAAAGGTTGATAAGTCTTTTGCAATTGGCACTTTACAGTCTAAGTTTATTTTGTCTGTAACTTTGATCTGTTCATTATCATCTATTACTGTGGATGCCTATGTGGATTCTGGCGCTTCCTTGAGTCTTATGGGTTTGTCCTTTGCCAGACGCTGTGGGTTTAGCCTAGAGCCTTTGGAAGTTCCTATCCCTCTGAAGGATATCGACTCCACACCATTGGCTAGGAATACACCACAATACTGGACACAAGTGACTATGTGTATGACTCCTGACCATCGGGAGGTGATTCGCTTCCTTGTGTTGCATAACTTGCATGATGTCTTAGCGCTTGGATTTTCATGGTTGCAAACTCATAATCCAGTCCTTGACTGGAAAACAATGTCTGTGTTAAGCTGGGGATGTCAGGGGGCTCATGGGGAAGTACCTTTGGTTTCCATTGCTTCATCTACTCCCTCTGAAATTCCGGCATTTTTGTCTGACTATTGTGATGTTTTTGAGGAGCCCAAACTTAGTTCTCTCCCCCCTCACAGGGATTGTGATTGTGCTATAGACTTGATTCCGGGCAGCAAGTTTCCCAAGGGTCGTTTGTTTAATCTGTCTGTGCCTGAGCATGCTGCTATGCGGGAGTATATTAAGGAGTCCTTGGAAAAGGGACATATCCGTCCATCCTCATCCCCTTTAGGAGCAGGTTTTTTTTTTTCGTGGGTAAAAAAGATGGCTCCCTGAGGCCCTGTATTGATTATCGCCTGTTGAATAAGATTACAGTCAAATACCAGTATCCTTTGCCACTATTGACTGATTTATTTGCTCGTATTAAAGGGGCAAAGTGGTTCTCTAAGATTGATCTTCGGGTGCATATAATTTGGTGCGGATTAAGCAGGGAGATGAGTGGAAAACTGCATTTAATACGCCCGAGGGCCATTTTGAGTATTTGGTAATGCCTTTTGGTCTTTCTAATGCTCCTTCAGTCTTTCAGTCCTTTATGCACGATATTTTCCGTAAATACCTGGATAAATTTATGATTGTGTATTTGGATGATATTTTGATTTTTTCGGATGACTGGGAGTCGCATGTTCAACAGGTTAGGAAGGTTTTTCAAGTTTTGCGGGCCAATTCTTTGTTTGTAAAGGGTTCAAAGTGTATTTTTGGGGTTCAGAAGATCTCCTTTTTGGGGTATATTTTTTCCCCTTCTTCTGTTGAGATGGATCCTGTCAAGGTTCGGGCTATTTGTGATTGGACGCAGCCTACTTCCCTGAAGAGTCTTCAGAAGTTCTTGGGCTTTGCTAATTTCTATCGTCGATTTATAACTGGGTTTTCAAGTGTTGCTAAACCTCTGACTGATTTGACTAAGAAGGGTGCTGATGTTGCCAATTGGTCCTCTGCGGCTGTGGAGGCCTTTCGGGAGCTTAAGCGCCGCTTTTCTTCCGCCCCTGTGTTGCGCCAGCCTGATGTTTCGCTCCCTTTTCAGGTCGAGGTTGATGCTTCCGAGATTGGAGCGGGGGCAGTTTTGTCGCAGAGAAGTCCCGATTGCTCAGTGATGAGACCATGTGCATTCTTCTCTCGAAAGTTTTCGCCCGCCGAGCGAAATTATGATGTCGGTAATCGGGAGCTCTTGGCTATGAAGTGGGCATTTGAGGAGTGGCGTCATTGGCTTGAGGGTGCTAGACATCAGGTGGTGGTCTTGACTGATCACAAGAATCTGATTTACCTTGAGTCTGCCAGGCGTCTGAATCCTAGACAGGCGCGCTGGTCGTTGTTTTTCTCCCGGTTTAATTTTGTGGTTTCATACTTGCCGGGTTCAAAAAATGTGAAGGCAGATGCCCTTTCTAGGAGTTTTGAGCCTGACTCCTCTGGTGATTCTGAGCCTACGGGTATCCTTAAGGATGGGGTGATTTTGTCTGCTGTCTCCCCAGACTTGTTTCCGTCTGGAAACACGGGAGTCCAAGATTTTTTCCACAACGTACTCCAACTCGCCCTCAACCAACACCGGAGCAGGAGGCTCAACGGAAGGCACAACCGGTACCTCATACCTGCGCAACAATGACCGATGAAAAACATTATGAATAGAAAAAGATGCAGGGAGGTCCAAACGGAAGGACACAGGGTTAAGAATCTCCAATATCTTGTACGGGCCGATGAACCGAGGCTTAAACTTAGGAGAAGAAACCCTCATAGGGACAAAACGAGAAGACAACCACACCAAGTCCCCAACACAAAGCCGAGGACCAACCCGACGCCGGCGGTTGGCAAAAAGCTGAGTCTTCTCCTGGGACAACTTCAAATTGTCCACTACCTGCCCCCAAATCTGATGCAACCTCTCCACCACAGCATCCACTCCAGGACAATCCGAAGATTCCACCTGACCAGAAGAAAATCGAGGATGAAACCCCGAATTACAGAAAAAAGGAGACACCAAGGTGGCAGAGCTGGCCCGATTATTGAGGGCAAACTCCGCTAAAGGCAAAAAAGCAACCCAATCATCCTGATCTGCAGACACAAAACACCTCAAATATGTCTCCAAGGTCTGATTCGTCCGCTCGGTCTGGCCATTAGTCTGAGGATGGAAAGCAGACGAGAAAGACAAATCTATGCCCATCCTAGCACAGAATGCTCGCCAAAATCTAGACACGAACTGGGTTCCTCTGTCAGAAACAATATTCTCCGGAATACCATGCAAACGGACCACATTTTGAAAAAACAGAGGAACCAACTCGGAAGAAGAAGGCAACTTAGGCAGGGGAACCAAATGGACCATCTTAGAGAAACGGTCACACACCACCCAGATGACAGACATCTTCTGAGAAACAGGAAGATCCGAAATAAAATCCATCGAGATGTGCGTCCAGGGCCTCTTCGGGATAGGCAAGGGCAACAACAATCCACTAGCCCGAGAACAACAAGGCTTGGCCCGAGCACAAACGTCACAAGACTGCACAAAGCCTCGCACATCTCGAGACAGGGAAGGCCACCAGAAGGACCTTGCCACTAAATCCCTGGTACCAAAGATTCCAGGATGACCTGTCAACGCAGAAGAATGAACCTCAGAAATGACTTTACTGGTCCAATCATCAGGAACAAACAGTCTACCAGGTGGGCAACGATCAGGTCTATCCGCCTGAAACTCCTGCAAGGCCCGCCGTAGGTCTGGAGAAACGGCAGACAATATCACTCCATCCTTAAGGATACCTGTAGGTTCAGAGTTACCAGGTGAGTCAGGCTCAAAACTCCTAGAAAGGGCATCCGCCTTAACATTCTTAGAACCCGGCAGGTAGGACACCACAAAATTAAACCGAGAGAAAAACAATGACCAGCGCGCCTGTCTAGGATTCAGGCGTCTGGCGGACTCAAGATAAATTAGATTTTTGTGGTCAGTCAATACCACCACCTGATGTCTAGCCCCCTCAAGCCAATGACGCCACTCCTCAAAAGCCCACTTCATGGCCAAAAGCTCCCGATTCCCAACATCATAATTCCGCTCGGCGGGCGAAAATTTACGCGAGAAAAAGGCACAAGGTCTCATCACGGAACAATCGGAACTTCTCTGCGACAAAACTGCCCCAGCTCCGATTTCAGAAGCGTCGACCTCAACCTGAAAAGGAAGAGCAACATCAGGCTGATGCAACACAGGGGCGGAAGAAAAGCGGCGCTTAAGCTCCCGAAAGGCCTCCACAGCAGCAGGGGACCAATCAGCAACATCAGCACCCTTCTTAATCAAATCAGTCAATGGTTTAACAACATCAGAAAAACCAGCAATAAATCGACGATAAAAGTTAGCAAAGCCCAAAAATTTCTGAAGACTCTTAAGAGAAGAGGGTTGCGTCCAATCACAAATAGCCTGAACCTTGACAGGATCCATCTCGATGGAAGAGGGGGAAAAAATATATCCCAAAAAGGAAATCTTTTGAACCCCAAAAACGCACTTAGAACCCTTCACACACAAGGAATTAGACCGCAAAACCTGAAAAACCCTCCTGACCTGCTGGACATGAGAGTCCCAGTCATCCGAAAAAATCAAAATATCATCCAGATACACAATCATAAATTTATCCAAATAATCACGGAAAATGTCATGCATAAAGGACTGAAAGACTGAAGGGGCATTTGAAAGACCAAAAGGCATCACCAAATACTCAAAGTGGCCCTCGGGCGTATTAAATGCGGTCTTCCACTCATCCCCCTGCTTAATTCGCACCAAATTATACGCCCCACGGAGATCTATCTTAGAGAACCACTTGGCCCCCTTTATGCGAGCAAACAAATCAGTCAGCAGTGGCAACGGATATTGATATTTAACCGTGATTTTATTCAAAAGCCGATAATCAATACACGGTCTCAAAGAGCCATCTTTCTTAGCCACAAAGAAAAAACCGGCTCCTAAGGGAGATGACGAAGGACGAATATGTCCCTTTTCCAAGGACTCCTTTATATATTCTCGCATAGCAGCATGTTCAGGCACAGACAGATTAAATAAACGACCCTTAGGGTATTTACTACCCGGAATCAAATCTATGGCACAATCGCACTCCCGGTGCGGAGGTAATGAACCAAGCTTAGGTTCTTCAAAAACGTCACGAAATTCAGTCAAGAATTCAGGAATCTCAGAGGGAATAGATGATGAAATGGAAACCACAGGTACGTCCCCATGCGTCCCCTTACATCCCCAGCTTAACACAGACATAGCTTTCCAGTCAAGGACTGGGTTATGAGATTGCAGCCATGGCAATCCAAGCACCAACACATCATGTAGGTTATACAGCACAAGAAAGCGAATAATCTCCTGATGATCCGGATTAATCCGCATAGTTACTTGTGTCCAGTATTGTGGTTTATTACTAGCCAATGGGGTGGAGTCAATCCCCTTCAGGGGTATAGGAGTTTCAAGAGGCTCCAAATCATACCCACAGCGTTTGGCAAAGGACCAATCCATAAGACTCAAAGCGGCGCCAGAGTCGACATAGGCATCCGCGGTAATAGATGATAAAGAACAAATCAGGGTCACAGATAGAATAAACTTAGACTGTAAAGTGCCAATTGAAACAGACTTATCAAGCTTCTTAGTACGCTTAGAGCATGCTGATATAACATGAGTTGAATCACCGCAATAGAAGCACAACCCATTTTTTCGTCTTAAATTCTGCCGTTCACTTCTGGACAGAATTCTATCACATTGCATATTCTCTGGAGTCTTCTCAGTAGACACCGCCAAATGGTGCATAGGTTTGCGCTCCCGCAGACGCCTATCGATCTGGATAGCCATTGTCATGGACTCATTCAGACCCGCAGGCACAGGGAACCCCACCATAACATCCTTAATGGCATCAGAGAGACCCTCTCTGAAATTCGCCGCCAGGGCGCACTCATTCCACTGAGTAAGCACAGCCCATTTACGGAATTTCTGGCAGTATATTTCAGCTTCGTCTTGCCCCTGAGATAGGGACATCAAGGCCTTTTCCGCCTGAAGCTCTAACTGAGGTTCCTCATAAAGCAACCCCAAGGCCAGAAAAAACGCATCCACATTGAGCAACGCAGGATCCCCTGGAGCCAATGCAAAAGCCCAATCCTGAGGGTCGCCCCGGAGCAAGGAAATCACAATCCTGACCTGCTGAGCAGGATCTCCAGCAGAGCGAGATTTCAGGGACAAAAACAACTTGCAATTATTTTTAAAATTTTGAAAGCAAGATCTATTCCCCGAGAAAAATTCAGGCAAAGGAATTCTAGGTTCAGATATAGGAACATGAACAACAAAATCTTGTAAATTTTGAACTTTCGTGGTGAGATTATTCAAACCTGCAGCTAAACTCTGAATATCCATTTTAAACAGGTGAACACAGAGCCATTCCAGGATTAGAAGGAGAGAGAGAGAGAGAAAGGCTGCAATATAGGCAGACTTGCAAGAGATTCAATTACAAGCACACTCAGAACTGAAAGGAAAAAAAAAAAAAAAAATCTTCAGCAGACTTCTCTTTTCTCTCCTTTCTCTGTCAATTAATTTAACCCTTTTTGGCCGGTCAAACTGTTATGGTTCTCAATGGCAAGAGAACATAGCCCAGCAAACATAAGTCCTAGCTCTTGGAAGGATGGAAACTAAACTGACCATGAACTAAACCTGCCGCACAACTAACAGTAGCCGGGTAGCGTTGCCTACGTTTTTTATCCCTAGACGCCCAGCGCCGGCCGGAGGACTAACTAATCCTGGCAGAGGAAAATATAGTCCTGGCTCACCTCTAGAGAAATTTCCCCGATAGGCAGACAGAGGCCCCCACATATATTGGCAGTGATTTTAGATGAAATGACAAACGTAGTATGAAAATAGGTTTAGCAAAATTGAGGTACGCTTACTAGATAGCAGGAAGACAGAAAGGGCACTTTCATGGTCAGCTGAAAACCCTATCAAAATACCATCCTGAAATTACTTTAAGACTCTAGTATTAACTCATAACATCAGAGTGGCAATTTCAGATCACAAGAGCTTTCCAGACACAGAAACGAAACTACAGCTGTGAACTGGAACAAAATGCAAAAACAAACGAGGACTAAAGTCCAACTTAGCTGGGAGTTGTCTAGAAGCAGGAACATGCACAGAAAGGCTTCTGATTACAATGTTGACCGGCATGGAAGTGACAGAGGAGCAAGGTTAAATAGCGACTCCCACATCCTGATGGAAACAGGTAAACAGAGGGGATGATGCACACCAGTTCAATTCCACCAGTGGCCACCGGGGGAGCCCAAAATCCAATTTCACAACAGTACCCTTGCCCAAATTGCCTTCTTCATCTGAGTTGGTTCCTTTATTTTTTCAGAATGTGGTTCGTTTACATGGTATCCCGGAAAACATCGTTTCTGACAGGGGGTCTCAATTTGTGTCTAGGTTCTGGCGAGCGTTCTGTGCCAGGATGGGCATTGATTTGTCTTTTTCGTCTGCATTCCATCCTCAGACTAATGGCCAGACGGAGCGAACTAATCAGACTTTGGAGACTTATTTGAGGTGTTTTGTGTCTGCTGATCAGGATGATTGGGTCGCCTTTTTGCCGTTGGCAGAGTTTGCCCTCAATAATCGGGCCAGTTCTGCCACTCTGGTTTCTCCTTTCTTTTGCAATTCAGGGTTTCACCCTCGTTTTTCATCTGGCCAGGTGGAATCTTCGGATTGCCCTGGAGTGGACACGGTGGTGGATAGACTGCACCGGATTTGGAGTCATGTGGTGGACAATTTGAAGTTGTCTCAGGAGAAGACTCAGCAGTTTGCTAATCGTCATCGTCGTGTGGGTCATCATCTCCACGTTGGGGACTTGGTGTGGTTATCTTCTCGTTTTGTCCCTATGAAGGTCTCTTCTCCTAAGTTTAAACCTCGGTTCATAGGTCCTTATAAGATTTTGGAGATTCTTAATCCTGTATCTTTTCGTTTGGACCTACCAGCATCTTTCACCATTCATAATGTCTTCCATCGGTCGTTGTTGCGGAGGTACGAGGTACCGGTTGTTCCTTCTGTTGAGCCTCCTGCTCCTGTGCTGGTGGAGGGTGAATTGGAGTATGTTGTGGAGAAGATTTTGGACTCTCGCGTTTCCAGACGGAGACTTCAATATTTGGTTAAATGGAAGGGATACGGTCAGGAGGATAATTCTTGGGTGACTGCCTCCGATGTTCATGCCTCTGATTTTGTTCGCGCCTTTCATAGGGCACATCCAGATCGCCCTGGTGGTTCTCATGAGGGTTCGTGCCCCCTCCTTAAGGGGGGGTACTGTTGTGAATTCTGTTTTTGGGCTCCCTCTGGTGGTTACTGGTGGTACTGGCTGACTTTTATCTTGCACCTTTTCCCATCAGGAAACTGGGAGTTTCCTCTTTAGTCTGGCTTCTCAGTCATTCTAGTGCCGGCAATCAATGTTACCAGAGCACCTCTGTTGCTTGCTACCTGCTCCAAGTCTGCAATTAAGCTAAGTTGGATCTTTGGCATTTTTTGTGTTTGTTAGTCCAGCATGCATTTATATTTCTCTTGCTGCTGGAAGCTCTAGTGATCTGAAATTACTACTCCGGTGTCATGAGTTGATAACGGAGTTAAAGTAATTTCAGGATGGCTGTTTAGGGTTTTGAGGTGACCGCGAAGTCCTCTTTTGTATTTTCTGCTATCTAGTCAGAGGGCCTCTCTTTGCTGAATCTATATTCATACTGCGTACGTGTTTTCCTCTTACCTAACCGTTATTATATGTGGGGGGCTACTATCACTTTTGGGGTTTCCCTGGAGGCAAGCCAGGTCTGTGTATTCCTCTACTAGGGGGTAACTAGATCTCCGGCTGGTGCGAGGTGTCTAGGGATAATCGTAGGCACACCCCCTGGCTACTATTAGTTGCGTGTTAGGTTCAGCGTCGCGGTCATCTGAGATTCCATCATTCCTAGAGCTAGTCCGTTTTTGCCTGAGTCCCTGCCATTGGGAACCATGACAGTGCTCCTAGTCTGGTCATTGGAGGCTGGTGTATTTGTTTTTGGGCTGTCTGATAGTCAAATTCTATGCAGCACTATTTCGCCTAAAAAAAAAATTAAAGGCACAGATTTGCCAGTGTGGTATTTCTGTAACAGCCGTCATATATCTCTGCTCCAAGTTTTGGCATTGTAGGCCAGTGTACTTATTTTGTGGCTGTGTGATACTCAAATTCTACACAGGGCTATTCAGCCTAAAAAAAAATTGAAAGGCCACAGATTTGCCAGTGTGGTATTTCTGTAACTGCCGTCATATATCTCTGCTCCAAGTTTTGGCATTGTAGGCCGGTGTACTTATTTTGTGTCTGTGTGATACTCAAATTCTATACAGGGCTATTCAGCCTAAAAAAATTGAAAGGTCACAGATTTGCCAGTGTGGTATTTCCGTTACAGCCGTCATATATCTCTGTGCTCCAAGTTAGGTCATTGGAGGCCGGTGTACTTATTTTGTGGCTGTGTGATACTCAAATTCTATACAGCGCTATTTAGGTGAAAGGTGGGCAACAAGAAATACCCACATCTTCTCGCTCAACCTTTCTGTGTTAGGTGTCAAGTTCCCACCTCTGCACAGGGAGAATTTCAAACCATCTCCACTGCGGTCTCCCATTCTTCTCCAGCAACAGTGGAGCCTGCTCAGTGGAGACGTCAGTCCCAGTGTCTGACTCAGGCTGATACTGGGTGACTGGTTGCTACTGTTCTTCCAGGCTCTGACTTTGTAGCCAGCGCTGATCATCAGTGAGCAGATCTTTTTGGGACTAAGTTCTGCTTCCCCCACACTCCTCTGGTCCCGGAACCATCTTCCGCTTGACTCATTGACTGCTTACGCTACATGTTGAGCTGCCTTATATGGTGATATTACCACTCTTGGTCGCCTTTTGGCTCTATTTTCTTGCATTTTTCCCCTCTATATTATTTTTCATTTATAACGGAATCTCTTTACTAGCCTCCTTGCAATATGTATGGGGCTTATTGGAGCTTTCTTGGGAACATTAGCACCTATACCCAAATAGGTATATATATTTTTTCTACCATTAAGTCTGGGGATGCCCAGAATTTATGTGAGGTCTTTTTTGCCTTGCAGATTTATATGTTATTAGCCATTTCTTGTATTTATGTGCAGTGTTACTTTAGGCACATTTAGTGCCACTTTGATCTTTTGTATATACTATAATGTTATGGGACTAGTGGTTATGTGGTTTGTTTTTTTAATTTGTTTTTATTGTGGATTTTTATCTATCAATACATTTTGTACTTATTATTAGTGTTGAGCGATACCTTCCGATATTTGAAAGTATCGGTATTGGATTGGATCGGCCGATATCCAAAAAATATCGGATATCGCCGATACCGATACCCGATACCAATACAAGTCAATGGGACACAAATATCGGAACGTAATAGGGAGCGATCCTGGATGGTTTCCAGGGTCTGAAGGAGAGGAAATTCTCCTTCAGGCCCTGGGATCCATATTCATGTAAAAAAGTAAAGAATAAAAATAAAAAATATGGATATACTCACCCTCGGACGGCCCCTGGCTCTCAGCGGTGCAACCGGCAGCCTTCGTTCCTAAGAATGCAGTGAGTGGAGGACCTTCGATGACGTCACGGTCACATGAGCGGTCACATGAGCGGTCACGCGACCAATCACGAGACCGCGACGTCATCCCAGGTCCTACACTCACTGCATTCTTAGGAACGGAGGCTGCCGGTTGCACCGCTGAGAGCCAGGGGCCGTCGGTGGGTGAAAATATCCATATTTTTTATTTTTATTCTTTATTTATTACATGAATATGGATCCCGATTCCAATTTCCGATATCCCTAAAATATCGGAACTCGGTATCGGAATTCCGATACAGTGAATATCGGCCGATACCCGATATTTGCAGTATCGGAATGCTCAACACTACTTATTATATATATACAACCTTCTATTGATTTGGTTGTGCGCTTAATGTGCATTGTCCCTTTTTCTTCTTCTTTGCTGCTTTTCCCATACTGGGCATGCCCACGGGATTACCTCCCATTGGAGGTCGAGGGTCACATGCACAGGTCCTGAAGCAGTTCCTGTTGGACCACTAGGAAGATCCTTGAGTGCTAAAACTATAAAAGGTTCGCATGGCCACACGGCCATGCACTAGTATCAAATCTATGTTATGAGCTCAGCGCCAGTGTGGTATTGGTTGTATGTGATCAGGGTTTGGCTGAAATTATCCCCTAGAATACCAGCATCTCCGGTGAGGAGTTTTGTGTATGTGGATTCAGGGCTGGCGTATAGCCATTAGAATTTCAGCTCCACCGGAGATGGTTTGCTTGTCTGCTATTCATACTGCATGACCACTGTTGGCTCTATTAGGTAGCTGTGATCTCCTGTGAGGTTAACAGGACATGGCATTCTCTTTTCGTAGTGAATCTGAAGTAACTGAGTTTGCTTATATCGTAATATAGTACCGCCTGTTACTAGCAGCAGGTTTCTCTCCTGCTCAGTGGACCCTGGGTTGCAAACGCACCTACTGTCTCATATATACATATTCGATGCATTCCGCCAACCCTAACAGAATACTAGTGCCAGGGTCTGGCTTGTAAATGGTGGACAAACAGCAATCCTTGCGGTACATCCAGCAGCTGGAGGGTAGGTTGGCGGCTCTCGAGTGCACAACCTCAGCTGTGAATGTTACCTCAGTTGCTGTTCAGGCTGCTAGCGTGGCTGCAGCAACTTTGTTCTTCTGGGATATGCTCTCCACCCCGGTCGTAGTCTCTCTGGATGATATTCTTATCTACTCTCCAGATATTGACTCCCACCAGAGAGATGTTTGCAGAGTCTTCGACCTCTTACGAATGAATTCCCTCTTCGCCAAGTTGGAGAAATGTGTGTTTGAGCTGGAGTCCTTACCTTTCCTGGGCTATATCATCTCCGCCCAGGGATTGGCTATGGATCCTGCCAAACTACAGGCTGTGATGGACTGGAAGGAACCCCATTCTCTTAAAGCGGTGCAGCGCTTTATGGGGTTCATTAACTATTATCGCCAGTTCATCCCTCATTTCTCAACTTTGGTAGCTCCCTTGGTAGCCCTCACCAAGAAGGGAGCAAATCACAAATTGTGGTCTGAGGAGGTCTCCAAGGTCTTCACTTCTATTAAATCTCATTTTGCTAGCACTCCCATCCTACATCGCCCCGATGTAGATAAGCAATTTTATAATTGAGGTGGATGCCTCATTCATCGGTGCTGGAGCAGTCCTCTTCCAAAAGGATGCTCAAGCTCAGGAAGTATGCTTGCTTTTTCTTTTCCAAGACCTTCACACCAGCGGAGAGGAATTATTCCATCAGGGACAGGGAGTTGCTAGCAATAAAGTTGGCCTTCTCAGAGTGGAGACATCTTTTCGAGGGGGCTCACTTTCCCTTCCAAGTATTCACAGATCACAAGAATTTGATCTATTTACAGACAGCCCAGCGGTTAAATTATCGCCAGGCCAGATGGTCCTTGTTCTTCTCCCGGTTCCATTTTACCCTCCATTTTCTTTCCAGGGATAAGAACATTCGTGCCGACGCCCTCTCTCGCTCTGTTGTATCATCTGAGGAGGAGGAAGAGGAGCCTCGGCTTATTGTCCCTTCCGAGAGCCTGAGAAATGTGGCCCTGGTTTTGCTAGAGTTTGTGCCTCCGGGCAAGACTTTTGTACCATCAAGTTTGCATCCGGAGGTTCTCTCTTGGGCTCACTCGTCCAGGGTAGGTGGAAATTTTGGGACCAAAAGGACATCTGAGCTACTGTCGAGGACATACTGGTGGCCGCATATGGCCCGTGACATGACAGACTATGTTCGGGCGTGTGTCTCCTGCGCCAAGAACAAGTCTCCTTATCAATGGCCAGCTGGGTTGCTTCACCCCCTGCCGGAGGCGAACAGGCCCTGGGAGATGGTCGGGACGGATTTTGTGGTGGGCTTACCGAAGTCTCGTAGCTGCACCATTATTTGGGTGATCACCGACCATTTTTCCAAAATGGTGCACTTGGTGCCTCTTACACGGCTACCTTCTGCACGGACTCTGGCGGCGTTGTTTATTAAACACATCTTTCACCTACACGGCATGCCGGACAAAATTGTCAGTGACCGGGGTCCCCAGTTTGCTTCTCGATTCTGAAGAGAGCTTTGTTGTCTACTCGGCATTGAGTTGAATCTCTCCTCAGCATATCATCCCGAGATGAATGAGTTGGTAGAGTGGGCCAACCAGACCCTGGTCACATATCTACAATATTTTGCTTCTGCCAGGCAGGATGACTGGGCATCCTTGCTACCATGGGTGGAGTTTGCACTTAACAACGCCGCAGCCGACTACACCGGTCAGACACCTTTCCTCCTTAATTACGGTCAGCATCCGAGGGTTCCTGTGCCTATACCCATGTCTTCTGCCGACTCCAGAGTGGCAGACTGGGCTATGGAGGCACAGGACATTTGGGAACATACTCAGGATGCCACCTGGGCCTCCAAGGAGAGAATGAGGTCATCCACCGATGCACATCGGAGCCCTGCTCCGACCTTTGTTCCTGTCAACTTAATGTGGCTCTCCGCCCGTAATATCAGGCCGCGAGTTGAGTCCACTAAGTTTGCACCTCGCTACTTGGGTCCTGTTATGACCCCAATGGCGAGGGTCTCAGAGAAACAAGTAAGTCTGCGACGTACAAAAATCCAGCTCATAGGGCAGTGGTAACTGGGTTGACCATATATCTACTCCTAACGCCAACACTAGCAGTAGCCGGGGAACATGCCTACGTTGGTCGATAGATGTCTCGCGCCAGCCGGAGAACTAACTACCCCTAGAAGAGGAAAACAAAGACCTCTCTTGCCTCCAGAGAATAGACCCCAAAAGTAGGAAAGTAGCCCCCCACAAATAATAACGGTGAGGTAAGAGGAAATGACAAACACAGAGATGAACTAGATTTTAGCAAAGAGAGGCCCACTTACTAATAGCAGAATGTAGTAAGATAACTTATATGGTCAACAAAAACCCTATCAAAATCCACGCTGGAGATTCAAGAACCCCCGAACCGTCTAACGGCCCGGGGGGAGAACACCAGCCACCCTAGAGCTTCCAGCAAGGTCAGAAAACAGATTATATACAAGCTGGACAAAAATGCAAACAAAAACAAATAGCAAAAAGCAAGAAAGCAGACTTAGCTTAATCAAGCAGGAACCAGGATCAGTAGACAAGAGCACTACAGATTAGCTCTGATATCAACATTGCCAGGCATTTAACTGAAGGTCCAGGGAGCTTATATAGCAACACCCCTGACCTAACGACCCAGGTGAGCATACAAGGGATGAATGACATACCCAGAGTCAAATCACTAGTAGCCACTAGAGGGAGCCAAAAGGTAAATTCACAACAGTACCCCCCCCTTAGTGAGGGGTCACCGAACCCTCACCAAGACCACCAGGGCGATCAGGATGAGCGGCGTGAAAGGCACAAACTAAATCGGCTGCATGCACATCAGAGGCGACCACCCAGGAATTATCCTCCTGACCATAGCCCTTCCACTTGACCAGGTACTGAAGCCTCCGCCTGGAGAGACGAGAATCTAAGATCTTCTCCACCACGTACTCCAACTCGCCCTCAACCAACACCGGAGCAGGAGGCTCAGCAGAAGGAACCACAGGCACAACGTACCGCCGCAACAAGGACCTATGAAATACGTTGTGGATGGCAAACGACACCGGAAGATCCAGGCGAAAGGATACAGGATTAATGATTTCCAATATCTTGTAAGGACCAATGAAGCGAGGCTTAAATTTGGGAGAGGAGACCTTCATAGGAACAAATCGAGAAGACAGCCATACCAAATCCCCAACGCGAAGTCGGGGACCCACACCGCGGCGGCGGTTGGCAAAACGCTGAGCCTTCTCCTGTGACAGCTTCAAGTTGTCCACCACATGCCCCCAGATCCGCTGCAACCTATCCACCACGGAATCCACCCCAGGACAGTCAGAAGGCTCCACATGTCCCGAGGAAAAACGAGGATGGAAACCAGAGTTGCAGAAAAATGGCGAAACCAAGGTGGCGGAACTAGCCCGATTATTAAGGGCAAATTCAGCCAACGGCAAGAAGGTCACCCAATCATCCTGAACAGAAGAGACAAAACACCTCAAATAAGCCTCCAGAGTCTGATTAGTTTGCTCCGTTTGTCCGTTAGTCTGGGGATGGAAAGCGGATGAAAACGACAACTCAATGCCCATCCTACCACAAAAGGATCGCCAGAACCTGGAAACAAACTGGGATCCTCTGTCCGACACAATATTCTCAGGAATGCCGTGCAAACGAACCACGTTCTGGAAGAACACAGGAACCAGATCAGAAGAAGAGGGCAGCTTAGGCAAAGGAACCAAATGGACCATCTTGGAGAAACGATCGCAAATCACCCAGATGACAGACATGCCCTGAGACACCAGAAGATCAGAAATGAAATCCATAGAGATGTGTGTCCAAGGTCTCTTCGGGACAGGCAAGGGCAAGAGCAACCCGCTGGCACGAGAGCAGCAAGGCTTAGCTCGAGCACAAGTACCACAGGACTGTACAAATGACCGCACATCCCTTGACAAGGAAGGCCACCAAAAGGACCTGGCCACCAGATCTCTGGTGCCAAAAATTCCCGGGTGCCCTGCCAACACCGAGGAATGAACCTCGGAAATGACTCTGCTGGTCCATCTAGCAGGCACAAACAATCTGTCAGGTGGACAAGAGTCAGGCCTACCAGCCTGAAATCTCTGCAACACACGTCGCAGATCTGGAGAAATAGCAGACACGATAACTCCTTCCTTAAGAATACCCACAGGTTCAGCGACTCCAGGAGCATCAGGCACAAAGCTCCTAGACAGAGCGTCGGCCTTCACATTCTTAGACCCTGGTAAATACGAGACCACAAAGTCAAAACGGGAGAAAAACAATGACCAGCGGGCCTGTCTAGGATTCAGGCGTTTAGCAGACTCGAGATACATCAGATTTTTGTGATCAGTCAAGACCACCACACGATGCTTAGCACCCTCGAGCCAATGACGCCACTCCTCAAATGCCCACTTCATGGCCAACAACTCCCAATTGCCCACATCATAATTTCGCTCTGCCGGCGAAAACTTCCTAGAGAAAAAGGCACAAGGTCTCATAGTAGAGCAACCAGGGCCTCTCTGTGACAAAACGGCCCCTGCCCCAATCTCCGAAGCATCCACCTCAACCTGAAAAGGAAGTGAGATGTCAGGCTGGCACAAAACAGGCGCCGAAGTAAACCGGCGTTTTAACTCCTGGAAAGCCTCCACGGCAGCAGGAGCCCAGTTAGCTACATCAGAGCCTTTCTTGGTCATATCCGTCAGCGGTTTAACAACGCTAGAGAAATCTGCGATAAAACGACGGTAGAAGTTAGCAAAACCCAAGAACTTCTGAAGACTCTTAACTGACGAGGGTTGAGTCCAATCATGAATAGCTCGGACCTTGACTGGATCCATCTCCACAGCAGAAGGGGAAAAAATTAACCCCAAAAAGGGAACCTTCCCCTCGAGCCACCCTAGAGCTTCCAGCAAGGTCAGAAAACAGATTATATACAAGCTGGACAAAAATGCAAACAAAAACAAATAGCAAAAAGCAAGAAAGAAGACTTAGCTTAATCAAGCAGGAACCAGGATCAGTAGACAAGAGCACTACAGATTAGCTCTGATATCAACGTTGCCAGGCATTGAACTGAAGGTCCAGGGAGCTTATATAGCAACACCCCTGACCTAACGACCCAGGTGAGCATACAAGGGATGAATGACATACCCAGAGTCAAATCACTAGTAGCCACTAGAGGGAGCCAAAAGGTAAATTCACAACAGGGTCCCTTCAAAGTCCTTGAACAGGTTAACCCTGTGGTCTACCGTCTGGCCCTTCCTCCACGCCTAGTTATCACCGACACCTTTCATGTGTCCCTCTTAAAGCCTGTACACATGTCCCGGTTTTCCGAGTCATCTGCCGGGACACCGGGTTCGTCTACAGACGATTACGAGGTGAACGCTATTTTGGGGTGCGAGGTGGTACATGGCAAAAAAATTTATTTGGTGGAAGGGTTATGGCCCAGAGGACAGGTCCTGGGAGCCTGCTGAGCACATTCGAGCTACGCAGCTCATTGCTGCCTTCGAGCGTAGCGAAGTCCAGGGAGGGGGCCCTAGGATAGGGGGTAATGTTAGGTGTCGAGTTTCTGCCTCTGCACAGGGGGAATCTCAAACCATCTCCGCTGCGGTCTCCCATTCTTCTCCAGCCACAGTGGAGCCTGCTCAGTGGAGATGTCGGTCCCAGCATCTGACTCAGGCTGATACTGGGTGACAGATACTACTATACTTCCAGGCTCTGCCTTTGTAGCCAGCACTTATCAGCAGCGAGCAGATCTTTCTGAGACTAAGTCCTGCTTTTCCCATACTGGGCATGCCCACCGGACCACTTCCCATTGGAGGTCGGGGGTCACATGCGCAGGTCCTGAAGTGGTTCCTGTTGGACCACTAGGAAGGTCCTTGAGTGCTAAAACTATAAATGGTTTGAATGGCCACATGGCCATGCACTAGTATCAAGCCTATGTTATGAGCTCAGTGCCAGTGTGGTCAAGGTTGTATGTGATCAGGGTTTGTCTGAAAAAAGCCCCTAGAATACCGGCACCTTCGGTGAGGAGTTTTGTGTGTGTGGATTCAGGGCTGGCGTATAGCCATTAGAATTCCGGCTCCACTGGAGAGGAGTTGCTTGTGTGCTATGCTGACTGCATGACCACTGTTGGCTCTTTCTGTGAACTCCCTTGAGGTTAACAGGACACACATTCTCTTTTCGTAGTTAATCTGTGAAGTAACAGAGTTTGCTTATACCGCCATATAGTACTGCCTGTTACTAGCAGCAGGTTTCTCTCCTGCACGGTGGACCCAGGGTTGCGAACGCACCTACTGTCTCATATATATATTCGGTGCGTTCCGCCAACCATAACATCCTGTCCCAGTTTCTGGCTGACAGCAGCACACCACTATTGAAGCCAAAGCAGTGTGAAACGGTTGTTGGTTGGATAGCGGATAATGCTTCCAGTCACTTAGCCGCCACCACCACCTTGTCTTCCACATGGTCAAGTCTGAGTAGCCGTGAGTGTGGCCAGGATATTCCTCACCCAGATCCTCCTTCCTCCCACCATGCTGAGTGCCCTGAGACAACTGATCCCACACTTGGACACTGAAGAGCTGTTCAGTTTTCCATTTCAAGAAACAGAAATTTCTGCCGGTCAACTTGAAGTAGGGAAAGATGACATCGCATGTAGAGCTGCCCAAAGCTTAACCAGCCCAATGATGAGACACAATTGCCAGAAATTCAGGAGAAGGAGCAGGGTGCAGATGTGGAAGACAAGGTGATGGATGACATAGTGACTGACCCAACCTGGCAGGAGGACATGCATAGCGAGGACAGCAGCACAAATGAGGAAGAAGGCATATCTCCTCAACAGGCAGGAAGAAGCAGTGTGGTGGCCACAGACAGAAGGCATGCATCCATTCCCCGTAACACCAACATGAGTGAAGTTGCCATTCCACCTGTAAGATCTTCCCGAGTATGGCTATTTTTTAAAGACTGCCGATAACCCCAAACAGGCCATTTGCAGCACCTGCCATGACCGCATCAGCAGGGGTAGCAAAACAACCAGCCTGACCACCACCAGCATGATCAGGCACATTCAAGAAAAGCATCTGACTTTGTGGCCGAAACCCAGGCTCCAGGACCACTGCCTGCTGGTCACACCACTGCTTCTTCCACTGTTTTGTGTAGAAGCCAATAGAAGCCAACCCCCAGTACACCATGCATGTGAAGATGCCGCTAGCCCTGCACCTGTTGTGGCCCACAGTCAAGCAGCATCATCAGCAAGCCCATCCACATCCTTGTCCAGCACTGCCTTCAGTTGTCTATAACCCAGTCTTTGGAACACAAGCGGAAATACTCAGCCAATGCCCCACAGGCCACAGTCCTCAATTCCAATGTTTCTCTTCTGCTTGCGCTAGAAATGCTGTTGTTCTCCCGGTGTGCTGTACCGGCACTAAACCAGTGTGTGTCCCACAACATTACCCGAGCTCTCAACAATGCTGCTTCCGGGAAAGTCCTCCTAAACCACGGACACGTGGACAAGTGCTTGTGGGCAGGGATGGTACATCTCAAAGATGGCACATTGGGTTAACATAGTGGAAGCCGGAACCCAGTCTGACCTTTAGGATGGAACACATCCTCCCCACGCCGAGGATTGCTGGCCCTACGTCAATCAGGGTTGCCCCCAGAGTCTACAGCTCCTGCACCTCCTCCTCTTCTTCCTCCATGTCTGAAATCAACACATCAGTCAGAAGTTGGAAGCACTGCAGCACTTAGCCAAGTGGCAACAGGCTGTGCTGAAGCTAATCTGCATAGGTGACAAACCGCACAATGCAGAAGAGTTGTGGACTATGCTGAAAGAGCAGTCAGATGTTTGGATGACACCGCTGAACCTACAGCCAGGCATTGGCGTGTGTGACAATGGCCGTAACCTGTTGGTGGCTCTGAGGCAAGGTGAGCTCACACACGTATCTTGCTTGGCCCACGTGCTTAACCTCGTAGTTCAACATTTTCTGAAAAGCTACCCGGAGCTGCCAGATCTGCTACTGAAAGTACGCCATCTGTCTGCCCATTTTAGAAAGTCAGCTACAACTTCAGCCACCCTTGCTGTGCTTCAGCAGCGTTTTCAGCTTCTAGCTCACTGACTGTTGTGTGATGTCCCCACATGCTGGAACTCTACGCTGGAAATGTTGGAAAGGATTTGTGAGCAGAAGAGGGCTGTTGACTACCAACATCAACAAGGTCGTCGAATGTCAGGTCAGACTCCACACATAACACCTCAGGAGTGGACATGGATGTCAGACATATGTAACATCCTCTAAAACTTTGGGGACTGAACAAAGATGGTGAGTGGCGATGATGCCATAATTAGCATCACCATCCCGCTTCTCAGCATTCTGAAAAACCCTCTGCTCACAATCAAAGAGGATGCATTGCAGGCAGAGCACGAGGACATGGAGCAAGGAAACATACAGGGGGATTACACTCAGCCCAGCCTCATGTCTTCTCAATGTGGATTGGTAGGCAATGCGGAGGAGGAAGAATAGGACCTGCTTTCATGTGCTACAGACGGTACTACAAACACATCTGTATTAGCTTCTGTTCAGTGGAGGTGGCCTGTGGACAGGGAGTGTAATAATTATATGGGATAACTCAGGAGACTCTTTGCGTGGAACAAGACAACTACAGGACACAGTTTTATAAGTGGTAAAGTCTATATTATCACACGGTGATTCAAACAGGTGCAGAGAGAAACTCAAGTCCACAACACTTGGTGCAAATATCAAATGCAGCTCAGCAGTCTATAGGAAACTTGAGAGGAAAATGCAATCACGCAGAAAGTCTATGAAGCACAGTTATTCTTGAGGATACTTGACACGAATAAGTCCTTGCTTAGTCCAAAACACAGACAGATATGCTTATAAGGCAGTTCAAACAATATCTTAGCTCAACCAGGGAGGTCTAGTTAATAGTCTCATGTTTTTGCAGAGCAGAAACAGCTTACATGTCCAGCAAATGCAGATGGAAGTAAACACGAGCAGCAGATGAAGGAGGATTACTGGAACTGGTGTATGCAGCAGGAACTCAGAGCAGAGTAGCAGGATCACCACACAGGTTGACAGGAGCAGGTATATAGCCAGGGAGTAATCAGAGGTCAGGAGCTGGATGCAAGGCAGAATACTCTAGCACAGACTGAAGGCTGGAGTGGAGTTTTATAGCAGGAAGACACAGTGCACATGAGACCAAAGACGCCATCTTGGAAGAGGGCAGTAATGCACAAAAGGTTAAAAATGTTCAGAGTCCTGACATTACTCCCTCCTTAGAAGCGGCCTCAGGACGATCCTGGGCCTGGTTTCTCAGGGAATCTCTGATGAAAATGAGAAATCTTCTGTTGGGCATTGATGTTTTCCACAGGTTCCCAAGTGTCTTTCTCAGGGGGATATCCCTGCCATCTTATCAAATATTGGAGCCGATTCCTGCGAATCCTGGAATCAATAATTTCCTCCACCACAAATTGTTCTTGCCCATCAATCACCACAGGCTGCGGAGGTGGCATAACACATCCCTGGAAGGTATTAGGAGATACAGGCTTTAGTAAAGATACATGAAAAACTGGGTGTACCTTCATAGTCCTAGGCAGTTTCAGCCGGCAGGCCACAGAGCTCACAATACCGTTGATCTTGAAAGGGCCAATGAATTTCTGTCCAAGTTTTTGTGAAGGAATGTTTAACTTCAGATTCTTAGTTGCTAACCACACGGAATCTCCAACCTTGAACATGGGTGCAGGTTTACAGAATCTATCAGCCGATCTCTTATAATGTTCTTGAGCTGTTGTCAGGGATTCCTTCAGAACCTCCAGATTTTGTCTCATCGCAGTCAGCCTTTCCTCCACTGCTGGTACCGGAGAACTAATTGGAGACCTAGGTAAAATACATGGATGATAACCTAGATTGGCAAAGAAAGGTGTAAATTTAGAGGAGGTGCTCTGAGAATTATTATATGAAAATTCGGCTAACGGCAGCATTTCCAACCAATCATCCTGGAGGTGGCTGACATAGCATCTTAGATATTGTTCCAGCATCTGGTTGGTACGCTCAGTCTGACCATTTGTCTGGGGATGGTAAGCAGAAGAGAGGCAGACATTAATATTGAGTGCAGAGCAAAACCCCTTCCAGAATCTTGAAGTGAACTGTACTCCACGGTCAGAGATGATCTCATCCGGAACCCCATGCAACCAAAAGACATTCTGTATAACCAAGTTCACTGTATCTTTAGCTGAGGCGAGGCCGGTGCATGGAACAAAATGAGCAGCTTTAGTCAGGCGATCAACTACCACCATGATTGTATTCATGCCCCCCGATGTAGGCAGCTCCACAATAAAGTCCATTGATATAGACCCCCAAGGGTGGGACGGAACAGGTAATGGTTGTAGAAGACCCGTAGGTGCCACATGAGGAGTCTTGTAATGAGCATATACCTCGCAAGAGAGAACATAGTCCTTGGTATCCTTCAGGCAAGTTGGCCAACAGAAAAATTGGCTCAGGAACTCCTGTGTCTTCTGTACCCCCCTGTGACCAGCCAACTTGGAGTCATGTACCAACTTGAGGATCTGCAGATGGACAACCTCAGGGACATAGATACGTCGATCTCTGAACCACATGCCACCCTTAAAGACAAGATTAATATCCACAGGTGGGTTGGCCTGAAATACTTCACCATCACGCACTCCTTCCACAAGTCCTGATCGTGGATAACTCCAATGAAATTGGCATCAGATAGAATGGTCTTGGATAGGGCTCCAGGTACGGAATCCGCAGCATGGATTTGGGATAAAGCATCAGCCTTCCCATTACGAGAACCTGGACGGTACGAGATAACAAAGTTAAATTGATTTAAAAATAAGTTCCAACAAGCCTGACGAGGAGAAAGACATCTAGCGGATATAAGGAACTCTAAATTGCGATGGTCAGTTAGCACTATGATCTGTTGTGCAGCTCCTTGCAGATGATTCCTCCATTCTTTGAAAGCCGCAATAATAGCCAGCAATTCCTTGTCTCCCACATCGTAATTCTTCTCTGCTGAGGTTAGTCTATGGGAAAAGAAAGCACAAGGATGTAGCAGACCCTTGTCTCCAGTGCTTTGGGAGATAATAGCCCCCAAAGCATTATCAGAAGCGTCCACCTCCACAATGAATGAAAGTCATTGTCTTCTTCGGGGTGGTCTTCTGGGTCGTCTCCAGGGTCGTCATCTCCATGGTCTTCGTCGCCGGAGTCGTCTTCTTCGGGGTGGTCTTCAGGGTCGTCGTCTTAAGGGTCGTCATCAGGGATATCCAGAGTGATTAGCAAAAACCATTTCCAAAAGCTTGAACTAGGAAATGTAGCAGAAGGTACAAGAAGGCTGAGGAACTGTCGAGAACCAGCTGACGGTACTGGAACCCGGATGGCTACCCGAAGGTACAAGAGCCAATGGAACTACCGAGGACCAGCTGACGGTACAGGAACCCGGTTACTAAGCAGGGGGTACCCGTGCAAGAAAGCACTACCAAGGACCACCAGAAGTTGGTAGAACTCGGATACCGAGAAGGAGGCACCTAAGCCAAAGGCTCTGCCAGGAACCAGCTGACAGTACTGGAACCAGGATGGGGAGAAGAAGGTACAAGAGCAAAAGACACTGCCGAGAACCAGCTGACGGTACTGGAACTCGGATGGGTAGCAGAAGGTACAAGAGCCAATGGAACTACCGAGGACCAGCTGACGGTACTGGAGCCCGATTACGAAGCAGGAGGTACCAGTGCCAGAAAGCAGTACCAAGGACCACCAGACGTTGGTGGAACTTGGATACCGAGAAGGAGGCACCTAAGCCAAAGGCTATGACTGGAACCAGCTGACGGTACTGGAACCAGGATGGGGAGCAGAAGGTACAAGAGGCAATGGAACTACCAAGGACCAGCTGACGGTACTGGAACCCGGTTAATAAGCAGGAGGTATCCGTGCCAGAAAGCACTACCAAGGACCACCAGACATTGGTTGAACTCGGATACCGAGAAGGAGGCACCTAAGCTAAAGGCTCTGCCTGGAACCAGCTGACGGTACTGGAATCAGGACGGGGAGCAGAAGGTGCAAGAGCAAAAGACACTGCCGAGAAACAGCTGACGGTACTGGAACCCGGATGGGTAGCAGAAGGTACAAGAGCCAATGGAACTACCAAGGACCAGCTGACGGTACTGGAACCCGGTTAATAAGCAGGAGGTATCCGTGCCAGAAAGCACTACCAAGGACCACCAGACATTGGTTGAACTCGGATACCGAGAAGGAGGCACCTAAGCTAAAGGCTCTGCCTGGAACCAGCTGACGGTACTGGAATCAGGACGGGGAGCAGAAGGTGCAAGAGCAAAAGACACTGCCGAAAACCAGCTGACGGTACTGGAACTCGGATGAGTAGCAGAAGGTACAAGAGCCAATGGAACTACCAAGGATAAGCTGACGGTTCTGGAACCCAGTTACTAAGCAGGAGGTACCCGTGCCAAAAAGCACTACCAAGGACCACCAGACAGTGTTGGAACTCGGATACCAAGAAGGAGGCACCTAAGCCAAAGGCTCTGCCTGGAATAAGCTGAAGGTACTGGAACCAGGATGGGGCGCAGAAGGTACAAGAGCAGAATGCACTGCCGAGAACCAGCTAATGGTACTTGAGCCCAGATGGGTAGCAGAAGGTACAAGAGTCAATGGAACTACCAAGGATAAGCTGAAGGTACTGGAACCCAGTTACTAAGCAGGAGGTACCCGTGCCAGAAAGCAATACCAAGGACCACCAGACGTTGGTGGAACTCGGATACCGAGAAGGAGGCACCTAAGCCAAAGGCTCTGCCTGGAACCAGCTGACGGTACTGCAACCCAGTTACTAAGCAGGAGGTACCCGTGCCAGAATGCACTACAAAAGACCACCAGATGTTGGTGGAACTCGGATACCGAGCAGGAGGCACCTAAGCCAAAGGCTCTGCCGGGAGCCAGCTGACAGTACTGGAACCAGGATGGGGAGCAGAAGATGGAAGAGCAAAAGACACTGCAGAGAACCAGCTGATGGTACTGGAACTCGGATGGGTATCAGAAGGTACAAGAGCTAATGGAACTACTGAGGACCAGCTGACGGTACTGTAAACCAGTTACTAAGCAGGAGGTACCCATGCCAGAAAGCACTACCAAGGACCACCAGACGTTGGTGGAACTCAGATACCAAGAAGGAGGCACCTAAGCCAAAGGCTCTACCTGGAACCATCTGACTGTACTGGAACCAGGATGGGGAGCAGAAGGTGGAAGAGCAAAAGACACTGCTGAGAACCAGCTGATGGTACTGGAACTCGGATGGGTAGCAGAAGGTACAAGAGCCAATGGAACTACCGAGGATCAGCTGACGGTACTGGAACCCGGTTACTAAGCAGGAGGTACCCGTGCCAGAAAACACTGCCAAGGACCACCAGACGTTGGTTGAACTCGGATACCGAGATGGAGGCACCTATGCTAAAGGCTTTGCCTGGAACCAGCTGATTGTACTGGAACCAGGATAGGGAACAGAAGGTAAAAGAGCAAATGACACTACCTAGAACCATCTGATGGTACTGGAATCCGGATCGGTATCAGAAGGTACAAGAGCCAATGGAACTACTGAGGACCAGCTGACGGTACTGGAAACCGGTTACTAAGCAGGATGTATCCGTGCCAGAACGCACTACCAAGGACCGCCAGACGTTGGTGGATCTTGGATACCGAGAAGGAGGCACCTAAGCTAAAGTCTCTGCCTGGAACCAGCTGACAGTATTGGAACCAGGATGGGGAGCCGAAGATACAAGATCAAAAGACTCTGCCGAGAACCAGCTGATGGTACTGGAACCCGGATGGGTAGCAGAAGGTACAAGAGCCAATGGAACTACCGAGTTTAATATCTGTTGTAGTCTTAGTGTGGAGGAAGCAGGAGAAATTGCCGGATACACAGCAGGGTGTCAGCTGACATTACTGAACCCCAATAACATGGCAGCAAGTGTTGACTGTGCAGATGGCACTTCTGAGCAGTGACTGGTGGTGTTGGAGCCCAGGGTCAATGCTAGAAGCATAGTGTAGGCTGAGACCTAATTGGAGCAAATTTAATACCTCTTGTAGTCTTAGTGTGGAGGGAGCAAGAGAAATTGCCAGATACACAGCTGGGGATCAGCTGACGTTACTGAAACCCTATAACAGAGGAGCAACTGTTGACTGTGCAGACAGCACTTCTGAGCAGCAACTGGCGATGTTGGAGCCCAGGGAATCCAGGAGAAGCAGAGTGTAGGCTGAGGCCTAATTGGAGCAAGGTTAATATCTGATGTAATGTGAATGTGGAGGGAGCAGGAGACATTGCTGGACACACAGCAGGGGAGCAGCTGACGTTACTGAACCCCACTAATACAGCAGCTAGTGTTTTTCTCTGTGCAGATGGCACTTCCGAGCAGCAACTGGCGTTTTTGGAGCCAAGGGTCAATCAGAGTGTAGGCCGAGGCCTAATTGGAGCAAGTTTAATATCTGATGTTATGTGAATGTGGAGGGAGCAGGAGACATTGCCGGACACACAGCAGGGGAGCAGCTGACGTTACTGAACCCCAGTAACACAGGAGCTAGTGTTTTTCTCTGTGCAGACAGCACTTCCGAGCAGCAACTGGCGGTGTTGGAGCCCTGGGTCAATCAGGGTGTAGGCCGAAGCATAGTTAGAGCAAGTTTAATATCTGATGTAATGTGAACGTGGAGGGAGCAGGAGACATTGCCGGTCACACAGCCGAAGAGCAGCTGACGTTACTGAACCCCACTAACACAGGAGCTAGTGTTTTTCTCTGTGCAGACTGCACTTATGAGCAGCAACTGGCGGTGTTGGAGCCCATGGACAATCAGGGTGTAGGCCGAGGCCTAATTGGAGCAAGTTTAATATCTGATGTAATGTGAGTGTGGACGGAGCAGGAGAAATTGCCAGATACACAGCTGGGTATCAGCTGACGTTACTGAAACCCAATAACACTGGGTCATGTGTTGACTGTGCAGACGGCACTTCTGAGCAGCAACTGGCAGTGTTGGACCCCGGGATTCCAGTTCAGGTGGTAGAAACATGAACACAACAGGAGACCAGGATACTGTTGCCAACCAATTATTTAATCTGGAAGAGGAGTGGCAAAATCCTGCGAGATTCAGGCCTTGTTCTTTTTCAGAAAAGTAAGCCAGTCAACGTTATCGGAGGATAGTCTCATGCGACGGTCTGTTAGTACACCACCTGCAGCAATAAGGACGTGTTCTGATAATACACTAGCAGCAGGGCAAGCCAGCACCTCCAATGCATACTGGCTAAGCTCTGGCCATGTATCCAGCTTAGAGACCCAAAACTTGAAGGGGGAAGAGCCGTCTGGGAGTACACTGAGAGGGCAAGATGTGTAGTCTGTCACTATCTGACAGAAACGTTGCCTCCTGCTGACTGGAGCCGGTCTGTGATGGTGTAGACATTTGTGGCGGGCACACAAAACTTTTCCACATATAGACCATACTGGTCTTGCCTTGTGCTGAGGCACTGCTTCTGCTCCCTCTTTGTGCAGAGCTTCCTCCACTGCCTCGACGCACTGAGCTGCTTTGTAAAGCACTAGCAGCACTGCTCTCATTTGGAATGGAAAACATGATGGAATGCACAAGTGTGTCTTGGTACTTCCGCATTTTACGCTCTCGGGTCAACGGTGTTATGAGGCTTTGTAAGTTGTCCCGGTAGCGAGGATCTAGGAGGGTGTACACCCAATAATCAGCCGTGTTGAGAATGTGGGCAATGTGGCGGTCGTTTCTCAGGCACTGCAGTATGAAATAAACCATGTGCTGCAGACTGCCAACTGGCCAAGAAACACTGCCCCCTGCTTGAGGCGTGATCTCTGCCTGCTCTGCATCACCCCACCTTCGTTCTACATACTGACTACTAGAGCAGATGTCTTCCTCCTCTATTGACTCCTCCTCATCTTCCTCACAAAGTGTCCCCTGCCTAGGCCTTTCTGAGGAACCATGTTGTGCAGACTGTCCAGAAGCAGATGGTGTTTGTGACTCCTCATCCTCCACCTCTTCCACAACCTCGTCCCTTGGTGCTTGCAGTGTTTTTTCAAGCAGGCAGATAAGGGGGATAGTCATGCTGACTAGTGCATCATATGCACTCGCCATCCGCATGGAATCATTGAAGGCATGCAAAACGTGGCAGATGTCTTTCATAGAGGCCCACTCAGTGGTGGTGAAGTGTGAACGGCGTGCAGTGCAACTTGTTTGTGCCTGTTGCAGCTGGTACTCCATTACTGCTGCCTGCTGCTCACACAACTGCTCCAACATAAGTAACGTTGAATTCCACCTGGTTGGTAGGTCACATATGATGCGATGTTCTGGAAGCTGAAGAGCTGCCATGCGCGATCTTGCCTTGCTGAAATGCCGCAAGTGAACGCATTCTAGGCGGACCTTGTGCAGCAGTGCATCAAGATCCGGATAGTCTCTCAAAAAACTCTGCATGACCAAGTTGAGCACATGTGCCAGACATGGTATGTGAGTGAGGTTGCCTGGGCCCAGAGCTGCCACCAGATTTCGGCCATTGTCACACACTACCATGCCTGGCTGGAGATTCGCTGGCACAAACCACATGTCGCTCTCCTGCTTGATGCATTCCAGAGCTCCTGCGCTGTGTGGCTTCGATTCCCCAAAGAAATTAATTTCAATACGGTCTGTTCTGTTGACGTTTGGCCACGGCTGTGCTCATATCGGTTGTAACAGGTAAGCGTTCACGGGTCCATGTGGAGGTAGACTGTGACGGCTCCTGCAGCGGTGATTCTGAGGAACTGGAGTTTAAGGAGGAGTCAATGTGTACAGACTGGATTCCTGCAATCCTTGGAGTTTGCAGAACACATACAGCGCCACTCTCAAGATCTGTCCCAGGCTCTACAACATTTACCTAATGGGCAGTGAGGGAAAGTATCGTCCCTGTCCATGGTGACTAGTCCACACATCGGTGGTGAGGTAGACCTTGTAACTGACGGCGTTTGGTAGCGCATGTTTAATTTTTCCCTCCACATGCTTTTGCAGGGCAGGGACGGTTTGCCTGCTGAAATAAAAGTGTCTGGGCAGGTTGTATTGTGGGACTGCCAATGCCATCAAGTTACGGAAGGTGTCAGTCTCCACCAGCCTGAATGATAGCATTTCAAGGGACAGTAGTTTTGAAATTACAGCATTCAGAGCCTGTGCTCGGGGGTGGTTTGCCAAGTATGGGCGCCTTTTCTCCCATGCCTGTGCTACCGATGGCTGTAGACTGGCCTGGGACTGTGAGGATGACCGGGTATGTGGTGCTGTGGGTGGAATTACACTGTGTCTCTGTCCAACAGTGCCAGAGGTTTTTCCATGGTGATCATGTGAGGAAGCCGAACCAGCTGTGTGTGAGCTGGAGGAAGAGGCTACAACACAAGCTGAAGAGGTGGTATGTGCCGCTGTAGGTTGGCCTAGGTCTTCAGTGTGTTTTTGGAACTCTACCACGTGCTTGGTCCGCACATGTTTCCACATATTTGTGGTATTGCGGTTGCTGACACTTTTCCCTCTTTTGATTTTCTGATTACACAGCTTGCATTTGACAAAGCAAATGTCATCTGCAACTGTGTCAAAAAAGGACCAGGCACTGCAAGTCTTGGGAGCTCCTGTTTGGCAGGCGTGGTACTGAATAAGGTGCGCGTCTCTGACTGGGGAGCACACATAGAGATCAGCTTGAAAAGGTTGTCGGTGCCAGTTCCCCCCTAGCATCACTTCCCCTTAGTGATGCACTAATTGAAGACCCCCAGCCGGCCAGCGGTCACTAGAGGGGAGGGGTCCTACGGCCACTCCTACAGGGGTTAAATCCAAATGTCCTCTTTTCCCCCCGGCGGACACCTGGAAGCTTTTTGTCCCACCCTCCCTCCCTTTTAAGGGTTAATAGCGGTACTAACTTGCGGGATAATGTACATTTGTAAATTCAATTGTAATATATAAAAAATAAATATATATGTACGTATGTTGATGTAATTAACCTTAGTAATCTTTATTAAGTCACAGCGGAAGCAGCGGAGGAGGGCAAAGGTGGTAACCGCTCATTGGGCCAATTCCCCTGTCGATCACGGACAGGAGCTTGGCGCGAGCTGCCCGTTACGATATGTAATTGCTTTTCTCTGCTTATTTAATTAATAAACTGTGACCGACCTGTTCAACCCACCTAGGACTGTGTGTGTTTCATTACGGAATTGATGGGAGGGGGAAGGCACTGGTTACAATACCCAGGTCTCCACAGTATTGGATTTTGGAAGAGGCATGCTCCTAATGTGTGCCGAAGTGGAGGCTTGAGGCAACACAGTCTTCCCCCTCTCTCTCCCTCCTTTTTGGCCCGTTTGGGGAATCTCTTCCTCAGAGCTGCTCCCACTACCTTCCTATACCTCACGCCATGATGGGTCAAAGACCTCATCATCTACACTACGCTCTTCCAACAACTGCTTCTCCTGGGTAGTCTCGGCAGCACAGTACACACCAGAAAGTGGCACCTGAGTCTCATCATCAGATGCGTACTGAGGTGTGCTGACCGTAGGAACTGGCCCACCCGCCTCTTCGGATTCAGAGAGACAAAGCTGTTGCCCATCACTGCATACTGCCTCTTCTTCAGTTTCTCGAATGCTGCTTGGCTGGCCCCCTCTTTCCAAGCCAAGAGATTCAGAGAACAGAAGTAGAGATGGCTCCTGTCCAGGGCTCTCTGACTGCCTGGGCAATTTGGCAGGTGGTGAAGAGACAGATGGGTGCTCTTCAGTGCTCTGTGCCTGAGAGGATGTGGCACTAATTGAAGTCGATGCGTTAGCTGTAGTGTTGAGCATTCCGATACCGTAAGTATCGGGTATCGGCCGATACTTGCGGTATCGGAATTCCGATACCGAGATCCGATACTTGCCGCATATCGGATACCGGAATCGGAAGTTCCCAGGATTCAAACTGCACGAATTCAGCCAATGAGGAATGATTCTGAGTGTGGGCACATCCTGTTCAGCATGGTGGGCATGTAACTACTGGCAAGGCTGTGATTGGCTGCTGAAATGATGTCATGCTGCAGTTTAAAAGTCGCTGGCGCCATTTTGCGCTCACTCTGCTGTGAATTCAGTTAGTGACAGGACGCTGTGTGCTGACTGAGGGCCAGTTGAGATAGCGATTTGCTTCATTGATCTTTTCCAAGGCTAATTTAGCAACCGCTGTGTTCACCTACTAATCACCTTGCTTTTGCCTTGCAGCGCTGTTTTCACAGCGATCTGCAAGGTCTCTGTGTGTGTGTGTGTGTGTGTGCAGCCCACTCTCTAGTCTGTGTGCAGCCATAGGCCATAGCTGGTTGTATTCGGTTCAGGGAGGGTGGTTCACTGCCTCATACTGTTCTATTTTCTTTTTTTTTTTCAAGTAGTGCAGGCTGCTGCACATTTTTTCAAAAAATTCCTATTAGTGTCTTTCCACCCGTATCCAGCTAAATTGTGGAAAAACACTAGATAGGATAACGTAGAGGAGTGCTTTTGGGCCTTGCAGCGCCGTTTACGGCTGTCTGCATGGTCTCCGTGTGACTGCAGCTCGCCCTGTAGTCTGTGTGCAGCCATAGCCGGTTGTATCCAGCTCAGGGTGTGTCACTGCGTCATACCGTAAAATCCATTTTCCTTTTCTTTAAGTAGTGCAGGCTGCTGCACATTTTTTCAAAAAATTCCTATTAGTGTCTTTCCACCCGTATCCAGCTAAATTGTGGAAAAACACTACATAGGATAACGTAGAGGAGTGTTTTTGGGCCTTGCAGCGCCGTTTACGGTTGTCTGCACGGTCTCCGTGTGACTGCAGCTCTCCCTGTTGTCAGTTCAGCCCCCACAAAATAAATAATAAAGTTCACCAAACACACCACTTTACAGTTGCCACATTAGCTCATATTAAAGTCTAGTCCACACTTTAGAAAATTAGTGTTTCTTATACCTGTTAGGAGCTGTTCAGGAATAAGCACACAAAGCCATTAGTACTTTTCGGCTTATCTTTATCAGTCAACCAAGATGAAGAAGGCAGGGAGTAAGGCACGTGGGCGTGGGCGTGGAGCAGGGAGAGGACGTGGGGATTCTGTGCCTGCTGCGGGCACCGGTGACTCATCATCACCCAGTTTCAGCAGGGAACAGTCATTCATGCGCAGCTTCGTCGTAGAGCGCACTACACCGCTGCTGCGTGAAGACCAAATTGAAGCCGTTGTCGGATGGATGGCAGCTAACGCATCGACTTCAATTAGTGCCACATCCTCTCAGACACAGAGCACTGGAGAGCACCCATCTGTCTCTTCACCACCTGCCAAATTGCCCAGGCAGACAGAGAGCCCAGGACAGGAGCCGTCTCTACTTCTGTTCTCTGAATCTCTTGGCTTGGAAACAGGGGCCCAGCCAAGCAGCATTGGAGAAATGGAAGAAGAGGCAGTGTGCAGTGATGCCCAACAGCTTTTTCTCTCTGAGTCTGAAGAGGCAGGTGGGCCAGTGCCTCCGGTCACCACATCGCAGGACGCATCCGCTGATGACACTCAGGTGCCACTTTCTGGTGCATGCTCTGCTGCTGAGACTACCCAGGAGGAGCAGTTGGTGGCAGAGGGTAGTGTAGATGATGAGGTCCTTGACCCATCTTGGCGTGAGGAACAGGAAGGTGGTGGGAGCAGCTCTGAGGAAGAGATTCCCCGAACGGGCCAAAGAGGGAGAGGGAGGGGGAAGACTGCGGATCATGTAGCCTCCACTTTGGCACCCGTTAGGAGCGTGTCTCTTCTAAAAGCCAAAAAGGGCGCTCCCAAGACTTGCAGTGCCTGGTCCTTTTTTGACACAGTTGCAGATTATATTTGCTATGTCAAATGCAAGGTGTGTCATCACAAAGTCAAAAGAGGGAGAAATGTCAGCAACCTCAATACCTCCAACATGTGGAAACATGTGCGGAACAGGCACGCGGCGGAGTTACAAAAACACACTGAAGAGCTAGGCCAACCAACAGCGGCAGCTGCCAACTCTTCAGCTCGTGTTGCCTCTTCCTCCAGCTCACACGCAGCTGGTTCGGCTTCCTCCCAGGATCGCCGTGGAAGAACCTCTGGCACTGTTGTCCAGAGACCCACTGTAATTCCACCCGTAGCACCATGTTCCCAGTTATCCTCACACTCCCAGGCCAGTCTACAGCCATCGGAGAGTACAGGCATGGGAGAAAAGGTGGCCTTTCTCGGCAAACCACCCACGAGCACAGGCTCTGACTGCAGGCATTGCCAAACTTCTGTCACTGGAAATGCTGTCATTCAGGCTGGTGGAGACTGACAGCTTCCGTGACTTGATGTCATTGGCAGTCCCACAGTACAATGTGCCCAGCCGCTTTTATTTCAGCAGGCAAGCCGTCCCTGCCCTGCACAAGCATGTGGAGGGACACATAAAACACGCGCTACTGAACGCCGTCAGTAGCAAGGTCCACCTCACCACCGATGCGTGGACCAGTCAACATGGACAGGGGCGATACCTTTCCCTCACTGCCCATTGGGTTAATGTTGTTGAGCCGGGTACAGATCGTGCAAGTGGCGCAGGACGTGTCCTGCCCACTCCAAGGATTGCAGGAATCCAGTCTGTACGCATTGACTCCTCCTCTTACACAAGTTCCTCAGAATCGTCGCTGCAGGAGCCGTCACAGTCCACCTCCACATGGACCCATGAACGTTTACCTGTTACGACCGACATGAGCACAGCCGTGGCCAAACATCAACAGGCCGTCTTGAAATTAATTTCTTTGGGGATTCGAAGCCACACAGCGCAGGAGCTCTGGAATGCCATCAAGCAGGAGAGCGATGTGTGGTTTGTGGCAGCGAATCTCCAGCCAGGCATGGTAGTGTGTGATAATGGTCGAAATCTGGTGGCAGCTCTGGGCCTCGGCAACCTCACTCACATCCCATGTCTGGCACATGTGCTCAATTTGGTCGTGCAGAGTTTTTTGAGGGACTATCCGGATCTTGATGCACTGCTGCACAAGGCCCGCCTAGAGTGTGCTCACTTGCGGCGTTCCAGCACGGCAAAATCACGCATTGCGGCTCTGCAGCGCCGATTCCGCCTTCCGGAACATCGCATCATATGTGACCTACCTACCAGGTGGAATTCCACGTTACATATGTTGGAGCGGTTGTGTGAGCAGCAGCAAGCAGTAATGGAGTACCAGCTGCATCAGGCGCAAAGAAGTCGCACTCCGCGCCGTTCAGACTTCACAACCACAGAGTGGGCCACTATGAAGGACGTCTGCCAGGTTTTGCGTCCCTTTGATTATTCCACGCGGATGGCGAGTGCAGATGATGCACTAGTCAGCATGACTGTCCCCCTTATCTGCCTGCTTGAAAAATCACTGCAAGCGCTAAGGGATGATGTTGTGGAAGAGGTGGAGATGAGGATTCACCATTTCCATCATCTTCTGGACAGTCAGCGCCACGTGGTTCCTCACAAACGCGTAGGCAGGGGACACTTTGTGAGGAGGATGAGGAGGAGTCAATGGAAGAGGAAGACATCCGTCCAGAGGAGGGAGTTACACAATTGTCCAGTAGTCAGTGTGTAAAGCTAGTGTGGGGTGATGACGAGCGGGCAGAGATCACGCCTCAAGCAGGGGACAGCGTTTCTTGGCCAGTTGGCAGTCTGCAGCACATGGTGGATTACATGCTGCAGTGCCTGAGAAATGACCACCGCATCGCCCACATTCTCAACATGTCTGATTATTGGGTGTTCACCCTCCTCGATCCTCGCTACCGGGACAACGTAGAAAGCCTCATCACTCCGTTGAACCAGGAGCGAAAAATGCGGGAGTACGAAGACACACTGGTGAATTCCATCATCTTCTCCAGTCCAACTGAGAGAAGTGCTGCTAGTGCATTACAAAGCAGCTCAGTGCGTCCAGGCAGTGGAGGAGGCTCTGCACAAAGAGGGAGCAGAAGCAGTGCCTCTGCCCAAGGCAAGACCAGTATGGCCCAACTGTGGCACAGTTTTGTGTGCCCCCCCACAAAAGTCTACACCATTACAGACGGCTCCAGTCACCTGGAGGCAATGGTTCCGTCAGATGGTGACAGACTACATGTCTTGCCCTCTTGCTGTACTCCCAGATGGCTCTTCCCCTTTCAAGTTTTGGGTCTCAAAGCTGGATACATGGCCAGAGCTAAGCCAGTATGCATTGGAGGTGCTGGCTTGCCCTGCGGCTAGTGTATTATCGGAACGCGTCTTTAGTGCTGCAGGTGGTGTACTAACTGACCGTCACATGCGACTATCCTCCGATAACGTTGACCGGCTTACTTTCCTGAAAATGAACCAGGCCTGGATCTTGCAGGAATTTGCCTCTCCTCTTCCTGATTAAATAATTAGGTGACTGTCTACAGTATCCAGGTCTCCTGTTGTGTTCATCTTTCTACCACCTGAACTTTAATTCCTGGGCTCCAACACCGCCAGTTGAGGCTCAGAAGTGCCATCTGCACAGTCAAAACATACGACCCAGTGTTATTGGGTGTCAGTAACGTCAGCTGATCCCCAGCTGTGTAGCCGGCAATGTGTCCTGCGACCGCCACGCTGACACAACAACTGAAATGTAAGGGAACCTGTCCCCCCCCCAGGCATTTGTTACTGAAAGAGCCACCTTGTGCAGCAGTAATGCTGCACAAGGAAAAGGTAGCTATTTTTGTTTAGCTCCTTGCACATGCAGAACTTAACACTTATAAAATGTGTCCACTGATACTGTAAAACGGTCCCGTAGGTGGGACTTTCCTTCATAATGTGACGCAGCACAGCCGTCATTCTCACCCCCTTGGCGCCGTGCGCCACCTCCTCAGCGTTGTTTGATTCTGTCCCGAAGCCTGCGCTGTTATGTTATCCCTTGGCCATGCACACTTAGCGCTGCCCCTCTTCTGACATCATTTGGTGTCAACCTGACTGCACCTGTGCGTCCGCGCTGGCCGAGATCCCGCCTCGCAGTGTCTTCTGATTTAATCACACTGCGGGCCTGGGATCCATGGCCATGCGCAGTGCATATCTTCACCTCCGCCTCTCACTCTTCTCCCTTCGCCTTCTTCAGGCTGTGCGCCGTCAGCTGATCCCTAATAGCATGCCACGGCCGTGATACCGCACAGTCTGAAGAAGCCGGAGGGAGGGGAGTGAGAGGCGAGGATATGCACTGCGCATGGCCACGGATCCCAGGCCCGCGGTGGGATTACATTAGACGACACTGCAAGGCGGGATCTCGGCCAGCACTTTTGCACAGGCGCAGCCAGACTGACACCAAATGATGTCAGAAGATGGGCAGCGCTAAGTGTGCCTGGCCAAGGGATAACATAACAGCGCAGGCTCCGGGACGGAATCAAACAACGCTGAGGATCCGGGGCACGGCGCCAAGGGGGTAGGAATGACGGCTGTGCTGTGTCATATTACGAAGGAAAGTCCCACCTCCGGGACGGTCTCACGGTATCAGGGGACACATTTTATAAGTGTTTAGTTCTGTGTTTGCAAGGAGCATAATGAAAAGAGCCACCTTTTCCTTTTGCATCCTTTGTGCTGCACAAGCTGGCTGTTTCAGCTACAAATGCCTTGGGGGGGGTTAAAGGTGCCCTTTTGACTTTTTCCAATCAGGCTTCGGCCTACACTGTGTTCCTCTGCTCCTCCTGCTGTCCCTGGGCTCCAACACCTCTAGTTGGTGCCTGGAAGGGCTGTCCGCACAGTCAACACTTTCTGCCGTGTTATTGGGGTTAAGTAACGTCAGCTGCTCCCCTGCTGTGTGTGTGGCAATCCCTCCTATCTCTTCCACCTCCTCCTCCTTCTGTCCCTGGGCTCCAACACCGCTAGTTGTTGCCTGGAAGTGCTGTCCGCACAGTCAACAGTCGCTCCTCTGTTATTGGGGTTCAGTAACGTCAGCTGTTCCCCAGCTGTGTGTGTGTGGCAATCCCTCCTATCTCCTCCACCTCCTCCTCCTTCTGTCCCTGGGCTCCAACACCGCTAGTTGTTGCCTGGAAGTGCTGTCCGCACAGAGCCAAACACCTTGCCAATGTGTTAGTGGGGTTCAGTAATGCCTGCTGCTCCCCTGCTGTGTATACGGCAATGTGTCATGCGACCGCCACGCAGGCACAACAACTTAAATTTAAGGGAACCTGTCCCCCCCAGGCGTTTGTTACTGAAAGAGCCACCTTGTGCAGCAGTAATGATGCAAAAGGAAAAAGTGCCTCTTTTCGTGGTGCTCCTTGCACATGCTGAACCTAACACTTATGAAATGTGTCCCCTCACACCGTTAAACCGTCCGGTAGGTGGAACTTTCATTTGTCATGTGACGCAGCACAGCCGTCATTCTTACCCCCTTGGCGCCGTGTGTCGCCTCCTCAGCATTGTTTGAATATGTCCCAGAGCCTGCTCTGTTATGTTAGCCCTTGGCCATGCACACTTAGCCCTGCCCGTCTTCTGACATTATTTGGTGTCAGGCTGGCTGCGCCTGTGTAGCCGCGCTGGACGAGATCCTGCCTCGTAGTGTCTTCTGATTTAATCCCACTGCGGGCCTGTGATCCATGGACATGTGCAGTGCATATCTTAACCTCCACCTCTCACTCATCTCCCTACGCCTTATTCAGACTGTGCAACGTCAGCTGATCCCTAATAGCATGCCACGGCCGTGACGCCGCACAGTCTGAAGAAGCCGTAGGGAGGGGAGTGAGAGGCGAGGATATGCACTGCTCATGCCCATGGATCACAGGTCCGCAGAGTGATTACATTAGATGACACAGCGAGGCGGGATCTTGGCCAGCGCGGCCGCACAGGCGCAGCCAGCCTGACACCAAATGATGTCAGAAGACGGGCAGCGCAAAATGTGTGCATGGCCAAGGGCTAACATAACAGCGCAGACTCCGAGACAGATTCAAACAACGCTGAGGAGGCAGCGCACGGCGCCAAGGGGGTAAGAATGACGGCTGTGCTGCGTCACATGACAAATGAAAGTTCCACCTACCGGACGGTTTACCGGTGTGAGGGGACACATTTCATAAGTGTCAAGTTCAGCGTTTGCAAGGACCATAATTAAAAGAGCTAAGTTTAGCTTTTTCAGCATTAGTGCTGTACAAGATTGCTCCTTCAGCTACAAAGGCCTTGGGGGGGGGTTAAAGGTTCCCTTTCAACTTGCTCCAGTGCAGGCTTCGGCCTACACTCTGCTCTTCCTGCTGACCCTGGGCTCTAACACCGCCATTTTGCGCCCGAAAGTGCTAGCTGCACAGAGATAAACACCCGCCAATGTGTCAGTGGGGTTCAGCACCGCCAGCTGTTCCCCTGCTGTGTAGCTGGCAACGTGTCCTGCAAACACCACGCAGACACAAAGCTGCCTCCAGTGCAGGCTTCGGCCTACACTATGCTCCCTCTACTCCTCCTGCTGACACTGGGCTCTAGCAACGCCAGTTGGGGCCCTGAAGTGCTGGCTGCACAGAGCCAAACACCTCGCCAATGTGTCAGTGGGGTTCAGCAACGCCAGCTGTTCCCCTGCTGTGTAGCCGGCATTGTGTCCTGCAAACGCCATGCAGACACAAGAACTGAAATTGAAGGGAACCTGTCCCCCCCAGGCGTTTGTCTGTATAACAGCCACCTTGTACAGCAGTAATGCTGCATTTGTACAAGGTAGCTCACTAAGTTATTCTCCTTGCACACTGTTGTGAATTTGCTTTTTGCTCCCTCTAGTGGTTACTAGTTTTTTGACTCTGGTTTTTCTGTCATTCCTTTTATCCGCACCTGGGTCGTTAGTTAGGGGTGTTGCTATATAAGCTCCCTAGACCTTCAGTTCAATGCCTGGCAACGTAGTTATCAGAGCTAGTCTGCTGTGCTCTTGTCTACTGATCCTGGTTCCAGTTATATCAGCTAAGTCTGCCTTTTGCTTTTTGCTATTTGTTTTGGTTTTGTATTTTTGTCCAGCTTGTTCCAAATCTATATCCTGACCTTTGCTGGAAGCTCTAGGGGGCTGGTGTTCTCCCCCCGGACCGTTAGACGGTTCGGGGGTTCTTGAATTTCCAGTGTGGATTTTGATAGGGTTTTTGTTGACCATATGTTACCTTTCTTTATTCTGCTATCAGTAAGCGGCCTCTCTGTGCTAAACCTGGTTCATTTCTGTGTTTGTCATTTCCTCTTACCTCACCATCATTATTTGTGGGGGGCTTCTATCCAGCTTTGGGGTCCCCTTCTCTGGAGGCAAGAAAGGTCTTTTGTTTTCCTCTACTAGGGGTAGCTAGATTCTCCGGCTGGAGCGTGTCATCTAGAATCAACGTAGGAATGATCCCCGGCTACTTCTAGTGTTGGCGTTAGGAGTAGATATATGGTCAACCCAGTTACCACTGCCCTATGAGCTGGATTTTTGTATTCTGCAGACTTCCACGTACTTCTGAGACCCTCGCCATTGGGGTCATAACAGTTTGCCAGGCCAGTATTAAATGTTTAATGCGTTGCAGAAGAGGGATTATAAGAAAGAAGATTCTGAGTTTTTTTTTTTTTTTTCTTTCTTCTTCCCCTTTACCTCAGAGTGGCTATGCTTGCTGCAGACATGAATGTCCAGACCTTGATTACAAGTGTGGACCAGCTGGCTACTCGTGTGCAGGGCATACAAGACTATGTTATCAGAAATCCTAGGTCAGAACCTAAAATACCGATTCCTGAACTGTTTTCCGGAGACAGGTTTAAGTTTAGGAATTTTGTGAATAATTGTAAATTGTTTTTGTCCCTGAGACCCTGTTCATCTGGAGACTCTGCTCAGCAAGTAAAAATAGTTATTTCGTTCTTACGGGGCGACCCTCAGGATTGGGCTTTTTCGCTGGCGCCAGGAGATCCGGCATTGGCTGATATTGATGCGTTTTTTCTGGCGCTCGGTTTACTTTATGAGGAACCCAATCTTGAGATTCAGGCAGAAAAGGCCTTGCTGGCTATGTCTCAGGGGCAGGACGAGGCTGAAGTGTATTGCCAAAAATTTCGGAAATGGTCCGTGCTGACACATTGGAACGAGTGTGCACTGGCCGCTAATTTTAGAAATGGCCTATCTGAAGCCATTAAGAATGTTATGGTGGGTTTTCCCATTCCCACAGGTCTCAATGATACTATGGCACTGGCTATTCAAATTGACCGGCGGTTGCGGGAGCGCAAAACCGCAAATTCCCTCATGGTGTTGTCTGAACAGACACCTGATTTAATGCAATGTGATAGAATCCTGACTAGAAATGAGCGGAAAATTCATAGACGCCGGAATGGCTTGTGCTACTACTGTGGTGATTCTACACATGTTATCTCAGCATGCTCTAAACGTATAGCTAAGGTTGTTAGTCCTGTCACCGTTGGTAATTTGCAACCTAAATTTATTCTGTCTGTAACTTTGATTTGCTCACTGTCGTCTTATCCTGTCATGGCGTTTGTAGATTCAGGTGCTGCCCTGAGTCTTATGGATCTGTCATTTGCTAAGCACTGTGGTTTTACTCTTGAACCATTAGAAAATCCTATTCCTCTTAGGGGTATTGATGCTACGCCATTGGCAGCAAATAAACCGCAGTATTGGACACAGGTTATCATGTGCATGACTCCTGAACACCGCGAGGTGATACGTTTCCTGGTTTTACATAAAATGCATGATTTGGTTGTTTTAGGGCTGCCATGGTTACAGACCCATAATCCAGTCCTGGACTGGAAGGCTATGTCAGTCTCAAGTTGGGGCTGTCGTGGTATTCATGGGGATTCCCTGCCTGTGTCTATTGCTTCTTCTACGCCTTCGGAAGTTCCGGAGTATTTGTCTGATTATCAGGATGTCTTCAGTGAGTCTGAGTCCAGTGCACTGCCTCCTCATAGGGACTGTGACTGTGCTATAGATTTGATCCCAGGCAGTAAGTTTCCTAAGGGAAGACTGTTTAATCTGTCGGTACCTGAACATACCGCTATGCGTTCATATATCAAGGAGTCTCTGGAGAAAGGACATATTCGTCCGTCTTCTTCCCCCCTTGGTGCGGGATTCTTTTTTGTGGCAAAAAAGGACGGATCTTTGAGACCTTGTATTGATTATCGGTGTCACGATATGGTATGAAATATCATAAGTTAGTTTTCTTGCTAGCATGCGGGGGCTAACCCCCCCCCCTCTCTCTGGTTCTCTTTCCTTTCCTGTGTTTCTATCTGTCTGTGTAGAAGAGCTTGCCTTGTGGGGGGAGTTTTATTGACGAAAGGTATTTACGACTAGCATAGCTGCAAGAGAAATTTGTGTTAGCAGGAACTGTTAGAGAAACTTCTAGAACGCATAGAAGGTCTTTGTTCTGTTTTTGGAAGATATTATGCAAACCGTTTAAGTTACGAACACCAAAATATATCGTCATAATCACACTCGGAGGATCTACGCATCACTCTAATCACAGGCTTGTAGCTCCATCTGGTACAGAGGTAGGGATTTCTCTGTCAGTGTGCGTGACAAATAGGACATATTTGATCTCATCGGAATGCCCACGATACTATGAGATGAACGATGGGTATGGTGCGATTATTTTATGTTCGGTGGCAAAGTTACGGGCATCAGATATATTTAATGCCCAGTTAGTGAAACCGAAGAGGTAGGAGGAGTTGGAAAACCAAGCCCTTTCTGTGAGGTCACCGACTGTAGGTTTTAAGTGCTGGCAGGCATCCAAGAGAGGAGAGTTGGGAGTTTTTACCTGAAGCGACCAGACTGCGAGTGCCAATGCACTGGGATAGATGGAAAGCTCTCCTAGCCTAGCCTGCAATGCAATGATCTGAGAATATGTGAGTGTTACCGTTTCTTCCTTTAATCCTTTTATTTTCATAATTACCTTGTACATATTTGCAATTGTCTCATTTGTAACATCTTTGTAAAATATTTTATAAACACTGCCTAAAAATCATTTATGGGGTATCATAGTTATTACTAGTTCGTTCTCCATGCTCTAAAAACGTACCCTGTCTTTGAAGGGAATTTACGCTACTGTTTTGGGTTAGCAGCCGAACCCGTTTAATCGGCGCTGGTGGCAGCTTACCGTGTGCCGGCTTTTTGGGGGGGTCACTGTAGCGACTGCGGCTTGATAATTATTGTTCCTGCCTGAGTGGGAGTAGTTATCGCGTTGCTGCAGTGCGCCCAATAGCCAGTACATAGCAGGCAGCCTTTCTGGCGACTAATTACCCCAGGTGCAGTACCTAATCTGACCTGAGAGTAAGGGGGGCGCCAGAGAGCTGCAAGTGTTAAGTGGAACTGTAAGCGGGATAGACACAAATCCCTGCAGTTCATGGTATACTGAAGAGCAGTGGGATACCTAAAATAAGCCCCTGCTGTAAACTAAGAGGTCAATAGCCTCGTGGGTGTTTTTTCATCACATTCTGGCAGTGGAGGGATAACTAGGATAAGCCCCTGCACATGTGATAGCCGTCTGCTGGTCTAAAGTCACCCCAATCCGTGACATATTGTGGGCAGCGGCTAAGGGACCTTGACAATTGGTGACAGTCACGGTGTGAATCGTGACATATTGGTGGCAAGGCGGTGGGATATTAGAGCATTAGTGATTTGGTTTGAGCAATCATTCCTCTCACTAAAAAACTTGCAGAAAGTTCTTGCGAGAACTCTGCGCAAATAAGTTTGGAGAACGAACTCAGTGTTTATTAGTTGTGAGACAATTGTGTACTGGTAATTATCCCTTCCCTTTCTTTTCGTTTTTCTATTCTATCTTTTATTTGGCAACCATGGCTGCGAAAGGAGAAGCCTGGTACACCCAGCAGAAGAAAGACACTCTTGCTGGGATATGCATGTACCATGGCCTGAAACCCCAGGACAAGTCCAAGGCTCAAATGGTCGCTGAACTGGTGCAATTTGAAGCAGACCAAGCCAGGCCACAGAGCCCAGAGGCCGCAGAAGCTGGCACAAGCGAGCATGGTGCTGCCGCAGAGGTCCAACCACTGAATACGTGCCCTACTGGCAACCAAGGGGGCGCAGACCTCCTCCTGCAGCTGGCTCTGCAACAATGCCCCGCAGATGATCTAGAGAGACGTCTGCAGCTGATTCAGCAATACCGGCAGGAGGCCGAGGCCCGAGCCGAGCGAGAGGCCCAGGCCCAGCGAGCCGAGCGAGAGGCCCAAGCGCAGCGGGAGTACCAGCTGCAGATGGCCCAACTGCAAATGCAGGGGTCGTCCCAGTCCAGCCGTGAGCCCAGCAGCGCTCAGACACCAAAACCCCGACCCGACCACTTTCCTGTTATGGAAAAGGATGGGGACTTGGACACTTTTCTGCGGGCCTTTGAGAAAGCCTGCAGACAGTACCAGCTGCCTACACAAGAATGGGCACGGTACCTGACACCAGGGCTGAGAGGAAAAGCTCTGGAGGCGTTTGCTGCACTCCCTCAAGAACAAGATGGTGACTATGAGGCCATCAAGCAGGCTCTGATAGCCAAGTACCAGCTTACACCCGAGGTGTACCGTAAAAAGTTTCGGACCCTCCAACGTGGCCCACACGACAGTTACAGTGATGTGGTGCATGGACTGGGGACCCACTTTGACCAGTGGACCCAAGGACTGTCAGTGACCACCTTTGTACAGCTGCGAGACCTGATGATCAAAGACCAGTTCTTCCGTCTTTGCCCAACTGAGGTGCGACAGTTTGTGATGGACAGAGAACCCAAAGACGTGACGAAAGCAGCGCAGATTGCCGATGCCTATGAGGCCAACCGTAGATCGGAAGTGCGGAAGCCAGTCACCACCAGCTGGAGAGGGGGTAAGCCTGCAGCCAACGCCAGTACCCCTGCCAGCCAACACACCAGAGGTCCTGTCCCCGTGGCCAACAGCACCAGACCTACCACCGAACTTCGCCAGTGTTACCACTGCAGGCAGACTGGACACCTCAGTCACCAATGTCCAGCCAGGCAGAAGAACCCCTCATCCCAGGCCCCAGGGCCTAATGCAGCCGTTCTTTTGGTGGGTGGTGTGGTTGGGAGGGGGTGTGATAACGTACGGCATGTCACTGTGGGAGGTCGTGTTGCTACAGGCCTCAAGGACACCGGGGCTGAACGAACCCTCATCCGACCCGAACTGGCGGCCCCTGAAGAAATCATTCCGGGGAAAACCCTAACTGTCACTGGGATTGGGGGCATCAGCTGTCCCTTACCGATGGCCCGGGTTTTTATTGATTGGGGTGCTGGGAGCGGGGTGAAGGAAGTGGGGCTGTCTGATAATTTGCCCACTGATGTTTTGTTGGGGACTGATTTGGGGAGGTTGGTTGCATACTTCGTGGATGACCCTCCTCCCCAATCTACTAATGAGGGTAAAGTTAACCCTGGGGATGATGATGATGATGATGATGATGGGAAATCGCATGTGTTACCTGACCATGCTTTATCTTGTAGTGATGCATCTGCTAACCATTTTTTCCCTAGGATTGATGGTGAAAATGTTGTACCTGTGCCAACTGTATCTGATAATGATGTTTCTGTAAAAGTTGATGTGTCCATAGGTACAGGAGTGCTCAGCCACGTTGCTCTGCGGAGTGAGACGGCTGAGGAACCCCTAGCAGGGGCAAGTGTCGGTGCTACAAGAAATGGGGAGATACATGGGAACCGTGAGACAGGTGACGCCATGAAATTGACCAGTGCCACCGAGGAAGGTAACTGGCCCATAAGTAGCAATGCTCCTGAGGTAACGGGGGTGGATGGGGAGGTAGAGCCCATAGCAGCGTCGGCTGTTGGGTCTGTAGAAATCCCCGGGGAGACAGCCTACGTAGCTGCTGTCACCCGCAGTCAGAGTGCCCGGAACACAGATACCTGTCTGCCTTCCGGACCCTCCTCAGTCATCAGTATGACTGAACCAGAGGTGGACCCAGTGCAGGTCCCAGAGGGCTCCCGTGGGGAAGGGACCCTGACGTCGCTTCTGGCTTCCCCTAGCCAGGAGTTTCAGGCCGCTCTGCACACAGATGCGAGCCTAGAGAGTTTGAGACAACTCGCCGAGACGCGCTTCTCCGAGACTGATAAGGAGAAGGTGTTCTGGGAAGGAGGAAGGTTGTACCGGGAGACAGTACCCGGAGAATCACAAAAGGAGTGGTTGAGGGAAAGACAGCTGGTCGTCCCGCAGCAATTCCGGGGTGAGTTGTTGCGGATTGCCCATGAGATCCCGCTAGCTGGACACTTGGGGATCAGCAAAACTAAGGCCCGGCTGTCTCAACACTTCTATTGGCCTAAGATGGGGACAGATGTGTCAAACTACTGCCGCTCTTGTGTCACCTGCCAAAGAGTGGGGAAGGCGGGGCCTGCTCTTAAGGCTCCCCTGATCCCTTTGCCAGTGATAGAGGAGCCTTTCCAGAGGATTGCGGTGGACATTGTGGGCCCGCTGGCCGTCACCAGCAGCTCTGGAAAGCAATATATTCTTACTGTGGTAGACTACGCTACCCGGTACCCAGAGGCAGCAGCTCTGTCGTCAATTAGGGCAGATAAGGTGGCGGATGCCCTGTTGGCCATCTTTTCACGTGTAGGATTTCCCAGGGAAATGCTTACTGATCGAGGGACCCAATTTATGTCTCACCTAATGGAGGCTCTCTGTAAGAAAATGCAGGTGAAGCACCTGGTATCGAGTGCGTATCACCCACAGACCAATGGCTTGTGTGAACGCTTCAATGGTACCCTCAAACAGATGCTATGCATGCTGGTTGAGACACAAGGGCGCGACTGGGAGCGGTACCTCCCACACCTGCTATTCGCTTACAGAGAGGTTCCGCAGGCCTCGACGGGGTTCTCACCCTTCGAGCTCCTGTACGGCAGGCGAGTCCGGGGACCCCTTGGGTTGGTAAGAGAATCCTGGGAAAAGGAGCCGAACCCTTCCGAAGTGTCCATAGTGGAGTATGTCGTGCGCTTCCATGACAAGATGCAGACCTTGACGCAGTTGGTGCATGACAACATGACGCAGGCTCAGGCTGATCAGAAGCACTGGTACGACCAGAACGCCCGGGAGCGGACCTACCACGTGGGTCAAAAGGTGTGGGTGCTGGTTCCGGTACCAACGGATAAGCTTCAGGCAGCCTGGGACGGCCCGTACGTTGTCCACCAACAGCTCAACCCGGTCACCTACGTGGTCACCCTTGACCACACTCGGGGTAGGCGAAAGGCCTTTCACGTCAACATGATGAAGGCTCATCACGAACGTGAACCTTTCATCCTACCGGTCTGCAGCGCACCCGAGGACGGGGAGGAAGACGCCCTCCTGGACATGCTGGCCCAAGCCAAGGCCCGTGGGTCCATTGAGGACGTGGAGGTAAGCGCCTCGCTAGATGAACCACTGCGGTTGCAGTTGCAAACCACACTGGAACCCTTCCGGGTCGTGTTCTCCAACCGGCCTGGAAGGACTGAGTTAGCGGTCCATGAGGTGGACACCGGGAACCACGCCCCACTACGGCGAACACCCTATCGAATCTCTGACCAGGTGCAGCAGATTATGCGCCAGGAGATCGATGAGATATTACAGTTGGGGGTGATTCGACGGTCAAAGAGCGCGTGGGCCTCACCTGTAGTTCTCGTGCCAAAGAAGGACCGGACCACCCGGTTCTGCGTGGACTACAGGGGGCTCAACGCCATTACAGCCTCTGACGCGCACCCAATGCCGCGCATCGAGGAACTGCTTGAGAAGTTAGCTGGCGCAGAATACCTGACAATAATGGATCTGAGTCGCGGATACTGGCAGATTCCCCTGAGCCCCGAGGCGCAGGAGAAGTCCGCCTTTATCACACCCTTTGGACTGTACGAGTCCACGGTCATGCCCTTCGGCATGAAGAATGCCCCTGCCACTTTCCAGCGGATGGTCAATCTCCTGCTTCAGGGACTGGAGAAGTACGCTGTGGCGTACTTAGATGACATTGCCATCTTCAGTCCCTCCTGGGATGAACACCTGCAGCATCTCGAAGAGGTGCTCGGGCGAATTCACCGAGCAGGACTGACTATCAAGCCGGGAAAGTGCCAGATGGGCATGAGGGAGGTTCACTACCTGGGGCACCGGGTAGGTGGAAACACCCTAAAGCCAGAGCCTGACAAAGTAGGCGTGATCGTGAACTGGCCCACTCCCAGGAACAAGAAACAGGTGATGTCCTTCCTGGGCACTGCAGGGTACTATAGGCGCTTCGTGCAGCACTATAGTAGCCTGGCAAAACCTTTGACGGACCTCACCAGGAAGAAGCTACCCCACATCGTCAACTGGACAGATGGCTGTGAGGGGGCCTTCCAGGCGTTGAAAACAGCACTGTGCAACGCCCCTGTGTTGAAAGCTGTCGACAGCAGTCGACCGTTCTTGGTACAGACCGACGCCAGTGAGTTTGGCCTTGGTGCTGTGCTCAGCCAGGTTGACTCGGAGGACCAAGAGCACCCCGTGCTGTACCTGAGCCGGAAACTTTTGCCGAGGGAAGTGGCCTACTCCACCATCGAGAAGGAGTGCCTGGCCATAGTCTGGGCCCTGCAGCGCTTGCAGCCCTACTTGTACGGTCGCACCTTCACCGTGGTGACCGACCACAACCCTCTGCGCTGGCTAAGCACCATGTGTGGAACCAATGGCAGGTTGCTACGCTGGAGCCTTGCCCTTCAGCAATTTGACTTCACCGTTAAACACAAAGCGGGCAAAGAGCATGGTAATGCAGATGGACTCTCCCGCCAGGGTGAACCCACGGAGGTGCGCATGGAGGCATACCGAGAGGTCCTGCCGCCGTAGCGCACGCCAAAAGGGGGAGGTGTCACGATATGGTATGAAATATCATAAGTTAGTTTTCTTGCTAGCATGCGGGGGCTAAACCCCCCCCCCCCCTCTCTGGTTCTCTTTCCTTTCCTGTGTTTCTATCTGTCTGTGTAGAAGAGCTTGCCTTGTGGGGGGAGTTTTATTGACGAAAGGTATTTACGACTAGCATAGCTGCAAGAGAAATTTGTGTTAGCAGGAACTGTTAGAGAAACTTCTAGAACGCATAGAAGGTCTTTGTTCTGTTTTTGGAAGATATTATGCAAACCGTTTAAGTTACGAACACCAAAATATATCGTCATAATCACACTCGGAGGATCTACGCATCACTCTAATCACAGGCTTGTAGCTCCATCTGGTACAGAGGTAGGGATTTCTCTGTCAGTGTGCGTGACAAATAGGACATATTTGATCTCATCGGAATGCCCACGATACTATGAGATGAACGATGGGTATGGTGCGATTATTTTATGTTCGGTGGCGAAGTTACGGGCATCAGATATATTTAATGCCCAGTTAGTGAAACCGAAGAGGTAGGAGGAGTTGGAAAACCAAGCCCTTTCTGTGAGGTCACAGACTGTAGGTTTTAAGTGCTGGCAGGCATCCAAGAGAGGAGAGTTGGGAGTTTTTACCTGAAGCGACCAGACTGCGAGTGCCAATGCACTGGGATAGATGGAAAGCTCTCCTAGCCTAGCCTGCAATGCAATGATCTGAGAATATGTGAGTGTTACCGTTTCTTCCTTTAATCCTTTTATTTTCATAATTACCTTGTACATATTTGCAATTGTCTCATTTGTAACATCTTTGTAAAATATTTTATAAACACTGCCTAAAAATCATTTATGGGGTATCATAGTTATTACTAGTTCGTTCTCCATGCTCTAAAAACGTACCCTGTCTTTGAAGGGAATTTACGCTACTGTTTTGGGTTAGCAGCCGAACCCGTTTAATCGGCGCTGGTGGCAGCTTACCGTGTGCCGGCTTTTTGGGGGGGTCACTGTAGCGACTGCGGCTTGATAATTATTGTTCCTGCCTGAGTGGGAGTAGTTATCGCGTTGCTGCAGTGCGCCCAATAGCCAGTACATAGCAGGCAGCCTTTCTGGCGACTAATTACCCCAGGTGCAGTACCTAATCTGACCTGAGAGTAAGGGGGGCGCCAGAGAGCTGCAAGTGTTAAGTGGAACTGTAAGCGGGATAGACACAAATCCCTGCAGTTCATGGTATACTGAAGAGCAGTGGGATACCTAAAATAAGCCCCTGCTGTAAACTAAGAGGTCAATAGCCTCGTGGGTGTTTTTTCATCACATTGTGGCAGTGGAGGGATAACTAGGATCAGCCCCTGCACATGTGATAGCCGTCTGCTGGTCTAAAGTCACCCCAATCCGTGACATATTGTGGGCAGCGGCTAAGGGACCTTGACAATTGGTGACAGTCACGGTGTGAATCGTGACAATCGGCTTTTAAATAAGATCACTGTCAAATTTCAGTATCCTTTACCGCTGTTGTCTGACTTGTTTGCCCGGATTAAAGGTGCCAAGTGGTTCACCAAGATAGACCTTCATGGTGCGTACAACCTTGTGCGCATTAAGCAAGGTGATGAATGGAAAACCGCATTCAATACGCCCGAAGGTCATTTTGAGTACTTGGTGATGCCTTTTGGGCTCTCCAATGCGCCTTCAGTTTTTCAGTCCTTTATGCATGACATTTTCCGGAAGTATCTGGATAAATTTTTGATTGTTTATCTGGATGATATTTTGTTTTTTTCTGATGATTGGGATTCGCATGTGGAGCAGGTCAGGTTGGTCTTTAAAATTTTGCGTGAAAATTCTTTGTTTGTCAAGGGCTCAAAGTGTCTCTTTGGTGTACAGAAGGTTCCCTTTTTGGGGTTCATTTTTTCCCCTTCTGCTGTGGAGATGGACCCAGTCAAGGTCCGAGCTATTCTTGATTGGACTCAGCCCTCGTCGGTTAAGAGTCTTCAGAAGTTCTTGGGTTTCGCTAACTTCTACCGTCGTTTTATCGCTAATTTTTCTAGCATTGTGAAACCGTTGACGGATATGACCAAGAAGGGCTCCGATGTAGCTAACTGGGCTCCTGCTGCCGTGGAGGCTTTCCAGGAGTTGAAGCGCCGGTTTACTTCGGCGCCTGTTTTGTGCCAGCCCGATGTCTCACTTCCCTTTCAGGTTGAGGTGGATGCTTCAGAGATTGGAGCAGGGGCCGTTTTGTCGCAGAGAGGCCCTGGTTGCTCTGTTATGAAACCTTGTGCCTTTTTCTCCAGGAAGTTTTCGCCTGCCGAGCGAAATTATGATGTGGGCAATCGGGAGTTGTTGGCCATGAAATGGGCATTTGAGGAGTGGCGTCATTGGCTCGAGGGTGCTAAGCATCGTGTGGTGGTCTTGACTGATCACAAAAATCTGATGTATCTCGAGTCTGCTAAACGCCTTAATCCGAGACAGGCCCGCTGGTCATTGTTTTTCTCCCGCTTTGATTTTGTTGTCTCGTATTTACCAGGTTCAAAGAATGTGAAGGCCGATGCTCTTTCTAGGAGCTTTGTGCCTGATGCTCCTGGAGTCGCTGATCCTGTTGGTATTCTTAAAGATGGAGTTATCTTGTCAGCTATTTCTCCGGATCTGCGACGTGTGTTGCAGAGATTTCAGGCTGATAGGCCTGAGTCTTGTCCACCTGACAGACTGTTTGTCCCGGATAAATGGACCAGCAGAGTCATTTCCGAGGTTCATTCCTCGGTGTTGGCAGGTCACCCGGGAATTTTTGGCACCAGAGATCTGGTGGCCAGGTCCTTTTGGTGGCCTTCCTTGTCAAGGGATGTGCGGTCATTTGTGCAGTCCTGTGGGACTTGTGCTCAAGCTAAGCCTTGCTGTTCTCGTGCCAGCGGTTTGCTCTTGCCCTTGCCTGTCCCGAAGAGACCTTGGACACATATCTCCATGGATTTCATTTCTGATCTTCCGCTATCTCAGGGCATGTCCGTTATCTGGGTGATATGTGATCGCTTCTCCAAGATGGTCCATTTGGTTCCTTTGCCTAAGCTGCCTTCCTCTTCCGATCTGGTTCCTGTGTTTTTCCAGAACGTGGTTCGTTTGCACGGCATCCCTGAGAATATTGTGTCAGACAGAGGATCCCAGTTCGTTTCTAGGTTCTGGCGATCCTTTTGTAGTAGGATGGGCATTGATTTGTCGTTTTCGTCTGCTTTCCATCCTCAGACTAATGGACAGACGGAGCGAACCAATCAGACTTTGGAGGCTTATTTGAGGTGTTTTGTCTCTGCTGATCAGGACGATTGGGTGACATTCTTGCCGTTGGCTGAGTTTGCCCTTAATAATCGGGCTAGTTCCGCCACCTTGGTTTCGCCTTTTTTCTGCAACTCTGGTTTCCATCCTCGCTTTTCTTCGGGTCATGTGGAGCCTTCTGACTGTCCTGGGGTGGATTCTGTGGTAGATAGGTTGCAGCGGATCTGGAATCATGTGGTGGACAACTTGAAGTTGTCACAGGAGAGGGCTCAGCGCTTTGCCAACCGCCGCCGCGGTGTGGGTCCCCGACTACGCGTTGGGGATTTGGTATGGCTTTCTTCCCGCTTTGTTCCTATAAAGGTCTCCTCTCCCAAATTTAAACCTCGTTTTATTGGGCCTTACAAGATATTGGAAATCCTTAATCCTGTATCTTTTCGTCTGGATCTTCCTGTGTCGTTTGCTATTCACAATGTATTTCATAGTTCCTTGTTGCGGCGGTACATTGTGCCTGTAGTTCCTTCTGCTGAGCCTCCTGCTCCGGTGTTGGTTGAGGGCGAGTTGGAGTACGTGGTGGAGAAGATCTTGGATTCTCGCCTCTCCAGGCGGAGGCTTCAGTACCTGGTCAAGTGGAAGGGCTATGGTCAGGAGGATAATTCCTGGGTGGTCGCCTCTGATGTTCATGCGGCCGATTTAGTTCGTGCCTTTCATGCCGCTCATCCTGATCGCCCTGGTGGTCGTGGTGAGGGTTCGGTGACCCCTCACTAAGGGGGGGGTACTGTTGTGAATTTGCTTTTTGCTCCCTCTAGTGGTTACTAGTTTTTTGACTCTGGTTTTTCTGTCATTCCTTTTATCCGCACCTGGGTCGTTAGTTAGGGGTGTTGCTATATAAGCTCCCTGGACCTTCAGTTCAATGCCTGGCAACGTAGTTATCAGAGCTAGTCTGCTGTGCTCTTGTCTACTGATCCTGGTTCCAGTTATATCAGCTAAGTCTGCCTTTTGCTTTTTGCTATTTGTTTTGGTTTTGTATTTTTGTCCAGCTTGTTCCAAATCTATATCCTGACCTTTGCTGGAAGCTCTAGGGGGCTGGTGTTCTCCCCCCGGACCGTTAGACGGTTCGGGGGTTCTTGAATTTCCAGTGTGGATTTTGATAGGGTTTTTGTTGACCATATAAGTTACCTTTCTTTATTCTGCTATCAGTAAGCGGGCCTCTCTGTGCTAAACCTGGTTCATTTCTGTGTTTGTCATTTCCTCTTACCTCACCGTTATTATTTGTGGGGGGCTTCTATCCAGCTTTGGGGTCCCCTTCTCTGGAGGCAAGAAAGGTCTTTTGTTTTCCTCTACTAGGGGTAGCTAGATTCTCCGGCTGGAGCGTGTCATCTAGAATCAACGTAGGAATGATCCCCGGCTACTTCTAGTGTTGGCGTTAGGAGTAGATATATGGTCAACCCAGTTACCACTGCCCTATGAGCTGGATTTTTGTATTCTGCAGACTTCCACGTACTTCTGAGACCCTCGCCATTGGGGTCATAACAGCACACGCCAAACGAAACACGTCTAAAATGTGTCCTCTGAGACCATTAAACCGTCCCTGAGGTGTGACTTTCCTTTGTAATGACACGCTACAACCCCCTTGGTAGCGCTGCCCGTCTTCTCACATCATTGTTTGGCTGGCTGCGCCTCTGCGGCCGCCCTGCTCAACACAACGCCCCTCGGTGTCTTATTTATTTTGACTGCGAGGGTGTGATTGACGGGCATGAGCAGTGCATATCTTCGCCTGGCACTTATCTCCTTTCGCCTTCTTCAGACTTTGCTGCCTCATGGCCGTGGCATGCGATAAGGGATCAGCTGACGCCGCACAGTCTGAAGCAGGTGTAAGGACACGAGTGTGAGAGGCGAACATATTTACTGCGCAAGTCCATGAATCCCAGCCCCGCAGTGTGAATAAATGAGAAGACACTTCGTGACTGAGATTCATGGGCATAGCGAACCACACCGGCCGACATTAAATGATGTCAGAAGACGGACAGCTCATGGCCAAGGGATAATGCAACAGCGCAGACTCCTGTACATCAAAATGCGATGCTCAGGAGGTCGCGCCAAGCACCAAGTTGGTATTTTTGCCAGCTGTGCTGCGTCTCATTACGAAGGGAACTCCCTCCTCCAAGACAGATTGACTGTATAAGGGCCAAAATGTTGTACGTGTTACATTCAGCTTGTGCAAGGAACAAAATTAAAAGAGCAACCTTTGACTTGTGCAGCACTACTGCTGCATAAGGTGTGGCTCTTCTAGTTTGTAACACCTGAGGGGGGGTTAAAGGTTACCTTTAAAATTGGTTCAATTAGGCTTCGGCCAACACTCTGCTCCCTCTCCTCCTCCTGTCCCTGGGCTCTAACACTGCCAGTTGGTGCCCAGAAGTGCTGGCTGCACAGAGCCAAACACCTCGCCAATGTGTCAGTGGGGTTCAGCAACGCCAGCTGTTCCACTGCTGTGTAGCTGGCAACGTGTCCTGCAAAAGCCACGCAGAGACGAAGCTGCCGCCAGTGCAGGCTTCGGCCTACACTCTGCTCCCTCTACTCCTCCTGCTGACCCTGGGCTCTAACAACGCCAGTTGGGGCCCGGAAGTGCTGGCTGCACAGAGCCAAACACCTCGCCAATGTGTCAGTGGGGTTCAGCAACGCCAGCTGTTCCCCTGCTGTGTAGCTGGCAACGTGTCCTGCAAAAGCCTCGCAGACACAAGAACTGAAATTGAAGGGAACCTGTCCCCCCAGGCGTTTGTATGTATTACAGCCACCTTGTACAGCAGTCATGCTGCATTTGTGCAAGGTGGCTCATAAACTTATTCTCCTTGCACACGTGGAACTGAACACGTCTAAAATGTGTCCCCTGAGTCCATTAAAACGTCCCTCAGGTGTGACTTTCCTTTGTAATGACACGCTGCACCCCCCTTGGTAGCGCTGCCCGTCTTCTCACATCATTGTTTGGCTGGCTGCGCCTCTGCGGCCGCCCTGCCCGACACAACGCCCCTCGGTGTCTTATTTATTTTGACTGCGAGGGTGTGATTGACGGGCATGAGCAGTGCATGTCTTCGCCTGGCACTTATCTCCTTTCGCATTCTTCAGACTTTGCGGCCTCATGGCCGTGGCATGCGATAAGGATTCAGCTGACGCCGCATAGTCTGTAGCAGGTGTAAGGACCCGAGTGAGAGGCGAACATATGTACTGCGCAAGGCCATGAATCCAAGCCCCACAGTGGGAAACAATGTAAAGACACTGCTGGGCTGGGATTCATGGGCATCGCGAACCGCACCAGCCAACATGAAATGATGTCAGAAGACGGGCTGCACAAACAGCGCATGGTCAAGGTATAACACAACAGCGCAGACTCCTGTACAGCTAATAACAACGCTCAGGAGACTGCACCCAGCACCAAGGTGGGATTTTTTTACAGCTGGGCTGCATCTCATTAAGAAGGAAAGTCACGCCTCCAAGACAGTTTGACTGTATAAAGGGCTAAATGTTATACGTGTTTCATTCAGCGTCTGCAAGATTCAAAACTTAAAGAGCAACCTTTGACTTGTGCAGCATTACAGCTGCTCAAGGTGTGGCTCTTCTAGTTTGAAACACCTGAGGGGGTTTAAAGGTTACCTTTAAAATTGGTTCAAATAGGCTTCGGCCTACACTCTGCTCCCTCTCCTCCTGCTGTCCCTGGGCTCTAACACTGCCAGTTGGTGCCCAGAAGTGTTGGCTGCACAGAGCCAAACACCTCGCCAATGTGTCAGTGGGATTCAGCAATGCAAGCTGTTCCCCTGCTGTGTAGCCGGCAACATGTCCTGCAAAGGCCACGCAGACACAAAGCTGCCGCCAATGCAGGCTTCGGCCTACACTCTGCTCCCTCTACTCCTCCTGCTGACCCTGGGCTCTAACAACACCAGTTGGGGCCCGGAAGTGCTGGCTGCACAGAGCCAAACACCTCGCCAATGTGTCAGTGGGGTTCAGCAACGCCAGCTGTTCCCCTGCTGTGTAGCTGGCAACGTGTCCTGCAAAAGCCACGCAGACACAAGAACTGAAATTGAAGGGAACCTGTCCCCCCCAGGCTTTTGTATGTATTACAGCCACCTTGTACAGCAGTCATGCTGCATTTGTGCAAGGTGGCTCATAAACTTATTCTCCTTGCACACGTGGAACTGAACACGTCTAAAATGTGTCCCCTGAGACCATTAAAACGTCCCTCAGGTGTGACTTTCCTTTGTAATGACACGCTGCACCCCCCTTGGTAGCGCTGCCCGTCTTCTCACATCATTGTTTGGTGGCTGCGCCTCTGCGGCCGCCCTGCCCGACACAACGCCCCTCGGTGTCTTATTTATTTTGACTGCGAGGGTGTGATTGACGGGCATGAGCAGTGCATATGTTCGCCTGTCACTCATCTCCTTCCACCTTCTTCAGACTGTGCGGCTTCATGGCCGTGGCATGCAATAAGGGATCAGCTGACGCCGCACAGTCTGAAGCAGGTGTAAGGACCCGAGTGAGAGGCGAACATATGTACTGCGCAAGGCCATGAATCCCAGCCCCGCAGTGTTTTAACAATGTAAAGACACTGCTGGGCTGGGATTCATGGGCATCGTGAACCGCACCAGCCGACATGAAATGATGTCAGAAGACGGACAGCGCATGGCCAAGGGATAACGCAACAGCGCAGACTCCTGTACAGCAAAATGCGATGCTCAGGAGGCCGCGCCAAGCACCAAGGTGGTAATTTTGCCAGCTGTGCTGCGTCTCATTAAGAAGGGAACGCCCTCCTCCAAGACAGTTTTGACTGTATAAGGGCCTAAATGTGGTACGTGTTTCACTCAGCGTGTGCAAGGAACAAAATTAAAAGAGCAACCTTTGACTTGGGCAGCATTACTGCTGCCCAAGGTGTGGCTCTTCTAGTTTGTAACACCTGAGGGGGGGTTAAAGGTTACCTTTAAAATTGGTTCAATTAGGCTTCGGCCTACACTATGCTCCCACTCCTCCTGCTGTCCCTGGGCTCTAACACTGCCAGTTGGTGCCCGGAAGTGCTGGCTGCACAGAGGAAAACACCCGCCACTCTGTCAGTGGGGTTCAGCACCGCCAGCTGTTCCCCTGCTGTGTAGCTGGCAACATGTCCTGCAAATGCCACGCAGACACAACAGACCTCCAAATGCCTCCAGTGCAGGCTTCGGCCTACACTCTGCTCCCCCTGCTGACCCTTTGCTCCAAACCCACTAGTTGGGGCTGTAAGAAGACAAGCTTGAATAGGTCCCCATCCTGGTTCCAGTACCGTCAGCTGGTTCCGGGCAGAGCCTTTGGCTTAGGTGCCTCCCTCTGGGTATCCGACTTCCACCAACGTCAAGTGGTCCTTGGTAGTGCTTTCAGGCACGGGTACCTCCTGCTTAGTAACCGGGTTCCAGTAACGTCAGCTGGTCCTTGGTAGTTCCATTTGCTCTTGGACCTTCGGCTACCCATCCGGGTTCCAGTACCGTCAGCTGGTTCTCGGCAGTGTCTTTTGCTCTTGTACCTTCTGTTCCCCATCCTGGTTCCAGTACCGTCAGCTGGTTTAGGGCAGAGCCTTTGGCTTAGGTGCCTCCCTCTGGGTATCCGAGTTCCACCAACGTCAGGTGGTCCTTGGTAGTGCTTTCAGGCACGGGTACCTCCTGCTTAGTAACCGGGTTCCAGTAACATCAGCTGGTCCTCGGTAGTTCCATTGGCTCTTGGACCTTCGGGTAGCCATCCGAGTTCCAGTTCCATCAGCTGTTTCTCGGCATTTTCTCAGCTTTCTTGTACCTTCTGCTACATTTCCAAGTTCAAGACCCTAAAGACGACGACCCGGAAGACCACCCCTAAGATGACGAAGACACCAGAGACGACAACCACTGAGATGACGACGACCCTGGAGACGATGACTCAGAGACCACGCCGATGACGACGACCCCGGAGACGACGACCCTGGAGATGACGACGACATGGGAGACCGAGAAGCAGAAGAACACATGGCTGCAGAACAAAGAGCAGAAGAACATTAAGCATAACACTAAATATCATAGCAAAAGATATTATCTAAATTATAAGCAGAAGAAGACTAAGCAGTGTATGGGGGTGAGTCCGTTCCTCCTCGTGGTGCCCCTGGATAAAGCCTGATGCTGCAGGCCAAACTGAACGTGGACAAATGTAACTCTTTTGTGACAGGCAGACCGGAAGGTGTAATCTTCAAACTTTTATAGATAACAACTACGGGAATGCCTGTCACAAATAAGAATATGATGAAGAACTTGAATATGAAGAAGAATAAGAGTTAAATAAAAAGAATATGAACAATGTAACAAAAAAAAATTATAGGTAGAAGATGAATTAGAAGATGAATAAGGTGAAGAAGAACTTGATGTCAAAGATGCTGATGATGATGAAGAAGAAAGTGTGGGAGAAGTAAAAAAGAGGGTGAAGGGCGTGGAAGTTGTGAAACATCAATATCTGACAAAATAAAAAAAACTTAACACAGTCAATATCTTTGTAACTCCGAACGTCTTAAAAATTTTTTAAAATTCCTGCTATTCTATTTGATTGGGCTAAACCTCTATGCCTTTAATGTCTCTGCCACCTCCCCCAATACATCCTACATTATTCTTAGTTGTTTTCCTTCATGTAGAATGAACCTACAAGGAAAGAAAGGGTTTATTTTAATTCCGATATTTTCGTCCTATTGACTTGCATTGGTATCGGGTATCGGAATCGGCGAGATCCGATACTTTGACGGTATCGGCCGATACTTTCCGATACCGATACTTTCCGATATCGGAAGGTATCGCTCAACACTAGTCAGCACAAATGTTCTTCTCCCCAGAAAGGAAATGGAGGGTGAAATGAAACCGGGAGAAGAACAAGGACCATCTGGCCTGGCGAGAATTTAACCGCTGGGCTCTCTGCAGGTACACCAAATTTTTGTGATCTGTGTAGACTTGGAAGGGAAAACGAGCTCCCTCCAAGAGATGTCTCCACTCCGAGAACGCCAACTTCATGGCTAGCAACTCCCTGTCCCCGATGGAATAATTCCTCTCTGCTGGTGAGAAGGTCTTAGAAAAGAAGAAGCAAGGATGCTTCCGACCTTGAGCATCCTTTTGGAAGAGGAATGCTCCAGCACCAACAGATGAGGCATCCACCTCCATGATAAATGGCATATCTACATCGGGGCGATGTAGGATGGGAGCGCTAGCGAAGTGAGACTTTATGGAGTTAAAGGCCTTGGAGACCTCCACAGACCACAATTTGTGATTTGCTCCCTTCTTGGTGAGGGCAACCAAGGGAGCTACCAAAGTCGAGAAGTGCGGAATAAACTGATGATAATAATTTATGAACCCCATAAAGCGCTGCACCGCTTTAAGAGAATGGGGTTCCTGCCAGTCCATCACAGCCTGTAGTTTGGCAGGATCCATGGCCAATCCCTGAGCAGAGATGATATAGCCCAGAAAAGGTAAGGACTCCTGCTCAAACACACACACTTCTCCAAGTTGGCATAGAGGAAGTTTGCCCGTAGGAGGTCGAAGACTTTGCAAACATCTCTCCAGTGGGAGTCAATATCTGGAGAGTAGATCAGAATATCATCCAGATAGACTACGACTGAGGTGGTGAGCATATCCCAGAAGATGTCATTCACAAAGTCTTGGAAAACGGCTGGGGCATTACAGAGCTTGAAGGGCATCACCAGATATTCATAGTGCCCATCCCTGGTGTTAAAAGCCGTCTTCCATTCGCCCCCCTCACGGATGAGAATCAGGTTGTAAGCACCCCGCAGATATAGTCTAGTAAACACCCTTGCTCCCCGAAGCCTATCGAAGAGCTCAGATATCAAGGGCAAAGGGTACTTATTCTTAAAGGTGATGGCGTTAAGACCCCTGTAGTCTATGCATGGACGCAGTTTCCCATTCTTCTTCTGCACGAAGATGAACCCAGCCCCAGCAGGTGACACTGACTTCCTGATGAACCCACTTGCCAGATTCTCTTGAATGTACTGAGACATTGCCTCCATCTCCGGGAGAGATAATGGATAAACTCGACCCCGAGGAGGCTTAGCACCAGGCAAGAGATCAATAGGACAGTCATAGGGGCGATGGGGCGGAAGGGTCTCCGCCGCCTTTTTGGAGAACACGTCCGCATAAGACCAATACTGCTTGGGGAGAGATGATAGTTCTGTGGGTACCTCTGTAGTAGCAACCTGAACGCATTCCTCTGACACCTACCCCCACAAGATTCACCCCATCCCAAAATTCTGCTTGAGGACCACTCAATATGAGGAGAGTGGTACCGTAACCAAGGTTTCCCTAACAGGACCTCATCAATTCCCTCAGGAATGATGAGCAGAGATATAATCTCCTGATGGGATGGCGACATGGACAGAGTAAAAGGGATGGTCTTGTGTGTTATCTGTGAGGGCAGTGTCGACCCATTCACCACTCGTACCATCACTGGTTGAGCAAGCATAACCAGGGGTATTGCATGACATTGGGCGAAGGCAGAAGACATAAAATTGCCCTCCGCCCCAGAATCCACGCAGAGCTCTACTGAGTGGGAGGATGAGCCAATAATAATTGTCCCCTTAAAGGACAATTTGAAGTCAAATGTCGCCATGTCTAGTGTACCTCCACCCACTACCACTAGACTCTGACGTTTCCTCGACCGCTGAGAACATCTGGTGGCAAGATGTCCTGACTAGTGTTGAGCATTCCGATACCGCAAGTATTGGGTATCGGCCGATATTTGCGGTATCGGAATTCCGATACCGAGTTCCGATATTTTTGTAATATCGGAAATCGGAATCGGAAGTTCCCAGTGTATGGTTCCCAGGGTCTGGAGGAGAGGAGACTCTCCTTCAGGCCCTGGGATCCATATTCATGTAAAAAATACAGAATTAAAATAAAAAATATGGATATACTCACCCCTCCGGCGGCCCGTGGACCTTACCGATGTAACTGGCAGCCTCCGTTCCTAAGAATGAGGAGTTTAGGACCTGCGATGACGTCGCGGCTTGTGATTGGTCACGTGAGCGGTCACATGAACGGAGGCTGCCGGTTACATCGGTAAGGTCCAGGGGCCGCCGGAGGGGTGAGTATATCCACATTTTTTATTTTAATTCTTTATTTTTTACATGAATATGGATCCCAGGGCCTGAAGGAGAGTTTCCTCTCCTTCAGACCCTGGGACCCATCCAGGATACCTTCCGATACTTGTGTCCCATTGACTTGCATTGGTATCGGGTATCGGTATCGGCGATATCTGATATTTTTAGGATATTGGCCGATACCATCCAATACCGATACCTTTGAGTATCGGAAGGTATCGCTCAACACTAGTCCTGACTGCTGGCAAACATGACAAACCTGGAGTGCACAAGCAGTCCGGGACTCAGAACCCGCTCGTGACACTTCCATGGCCTTATGTGACAAAGGTACCATGACCGGAGATTCGAGAGGTTTGGCGAAGGTGGGAGCCAGCCGAAACCTCTGCCTACACTGGGCTCGCTCTAACCTCTGCTCGTTAAAACAGAGGTCAATTCGAGTAGAGACCGATATTAACTCCTCCAGTGTGGCAGGAATCTCCCTAGTGGCCAGAGCGTCCTTAACGTGATCAGCCAGGCCCCTCCAAAATATGGGGATAAGGGCTTTATCCAACCACTCCAGCTCAGAAGCCAGAGTCCGAAATCAGATGGCAAAATGGCTTACCATGGACTCACCCTGAGTTAATGCCAGCAGATGGAGCGCCATGTCATGGGTGACCTGAGGTCCTAAAAATACCTGTTTCAGAGTGCTCAGGAACTGCGGAGCACTCTGCACCACATGATCGCCACGCTCCCACAGCGGTGTAGCCCACTCCAATGCCCTGTCCGACAAGAGAGACAGAATAAATCCCACCTTAGCCCGCTCAGTAGGGAAATGTGCAGCCAGGAGCTCGAGATGAATAGAGCACTGACTCACGAAACCCCTACAAGATTTGCTGTCCCCAGAAAATTTTTCTGGTGGCGGGAGGCGAGATAATGTTGGAACAGGGGTGGCAGTGGACAAGGTAGCTGCAGCAACGCTAGCAGCCTGTATAGCAACTGCGGTAACATCCACAGCTGGGGTTGAGCTCTCGAGAGCCACCAACCTACCCTCCAGCTGCTGGATATACCGCAAAGTTTGCTGAATGTCCGCAATTTACTAGCCAGACCCTGGCACTAGTATTATGTTACGGCTAGCGGAACGCACCGAATAAATAGAGATGTTTTATTGATATTGGTGCATTCACAGCCCGGGGTCAACCGTGCAGGAGTACCTGCTGCTAGCAACGGCGGCACAATATGGCGGTATGGACTAACTCAGTTACTTCACCGAGTAGTCAAGAAAGAAAGGCACTGTGCCCTGTTAGGCTTCATAGAGGCACAGGCTAACTGCCCACACAGAGAGCAGTCAGTGGTCACGCATGCACACAAAACTCCTTGCCGGAGGTGCCAGCATTCTAGGGGCTTATTTCAGCCGGGTCATTGAACACATTCAAACACAAACTCCTCGCCGGAGGTGCCAGCATTCTAGGGGCTTATTTCAGCCAGGTCCCTGAACACATACTCTCGTGACCACACTGGCGCAAAGAAACTTAACAAAGAACAATACTAGCGCATGTCCGTGCGGTCATGCAAACCTTAAATAGCTGCAGCACGTACAGGACCTTCCTAGAAGGACCAATGAGAAGCTACACCAGAGCGTGAGCACCTACAGGACCTTCCTGAAGGAGCCAATGACCTTAGCTGCAGTATCAGATCATGTGACCCTCGATCTCCACTGAGAGATCTTACTCTGGGCATGCTCAGAATGAGCAAAGCAGGACTTAGACCCAGAAGCGTCTGCTTGCCGCTGCCCAGCACCGACTTCAATGGCAGAAGCAGGAAAGGCAGCAGTAACTCTTAGCACAGAGTCAGACTGAGCGAGATTCTGGGACCGATGTCTCCGCTGAGCAGGCTCCACTGTGGCAGGAGAAGAATGGGAGACTGCAGCAGAGATGGACCAAGATTCCCCCTGTGCAGAGGAGGGAACTCGACCCCTAACAATTTTCAAATTCAAAAACATTCCGAGAACAATGGATGAGTTCCGCAGAGTAATTTCAAATTGAAAAAACATTCCGAATAACAATGGAAGAGTTCCGCAGAATAATTTCAAGTTCAAAAACATTCCAAGAACAATGGGAGAGTTCCGCAAAGTAATTCAAAAATTAAAAAATATTCCGAGAACAATGGGAGAGTTCCGCAAAGTAATTTCAAATGCAAACACAATCTGAGAACAATGGGAAATTTCTGCAGAGTAATTTCAAATTCAAAAACATTTCGAGAACAATGGGAGAGTTCCGCAGAGTAATTTCACATTCAAAAACATTCTGATAACAATGGGGGAGTTCCGCAGATTAATTTCAAATTCAAAAACATTCCGATAACAATGGGGGAGTTCTGCAAAGTAATTTCAAGCTCAAAAACATTCTGAGAACAATGGGAGAGTTCTTCAGAGCAATTTCAAGCTCAATAACATTCCGAGAACAATGGGAGAGTTCCACAGAGTAATTTCAAATTCAAAAACATTCCAAGAACAATGGGAGAGTTCCACAGAGTAATTTCAAATTCAAAAACATTCCAAGAACAATGGGAGAATTACGCAGAGTAATTTAAAAATTCAAAAACATAACGAGAACAATGAGAGAGTTCCGCAGAGTAATTTCAAATTAAAAAATATTTAGAGAACAATGGGAGAGTTCAGCAGAGTAATTCAAAATTTCAAAAACATTCCGAGAACAATGGGAGAGTTTTGCAGATTAATTTCAAATTCAAAAACATGCCGAAAACAATGTGACAGTTCAGCAGAGTAATTTCAAATTCAAAACAATCTGTGATTAATGGGAGAGTTCCACAAAGTAATTTCAAATTCAAAAATATTTCGAGTAAAATGGGAGAGTTTCGCAGAGTAATTTCAAATTCAAAAACATTCCGAGAACAATGGGATACTTCCGCAGAGTAATTTCAAATTCAAAAACATTCCGAGAACAATGGGAGAGTTCCGCAGAGGAATTTCAAATTCAAAAACAGTCGGAGAACAATGGGAGAGTACCGCAGAGAAATTTCAAATAAAAAAAATGTCGGGAACAATGAGAGGGTTCCACAGAGCAATTTCAAGTTCAAAAACATTCCGATAACAATGTGAGAGTTTTGCAGATTAATTTCAAATTAAAAAACATGCCGAAAACAATGTGAGAGTTCAGCAGACTAATTTCAAATTCAAAAACATTCTGTGAATAATGGGAGTGTTTCGTAGAGTAATTTCAAATTCAAAAACATTCCAAGAACAATGGGAGAGTTCCACAGAGTAATTTCAAATTCAAAAACATTCCGGGAACAATGGGAGAGTTCTGCAGAGTAATTCAAAAATTCAAACACATTCCGAGAACAATGACAGTGTTCTGCAGAGTAATTTCAAATTCAAAACATTACGAGAACAATGGGAGAGATCTGCAGAGTAATTTCGAATTCAAAAACATTCCGAGAACACTAGAAGAGTTCAGCAGAGTAATTCAAAAATTCAAAAACAGTCCGAGAACAAAGGGAGAGTTCTGCAGAGTAATTTCAAATTCAAAAACATTCCGAGAACAATGGGAGAGTTCCGCAGAGTAATTTCAAATTTAAAAACATTCTGACAACTATGGGAGAGTTCCGCAGAGCAATTCAAAAATTCAAAATCTTTCCGAGAGCAATTGGAGGGTTCCTCAGAGTAATTTCAAATTCAAAAACATTCTATGAACAATGGGAGAGTTCTGCAGAGTAATTTCAAATTCAAAAACATTCCGAGAACAATGGGAGAGTTCCGTAAAGTAATTTCAAATTCATAAATATTCCGAGAACAATGGGAGAGTTCCGCAGAGTATTTTCAAATTCGAAAACATTCTGAGAACAATTGATGAGTTCCGCAGAGAAATTTCAAATTCAAAAACATTCCGAATAACAATGGGAGAGTTCCACAGAATAATTTAAAGTTCAAAAACATTACATAACAATGGGAGAGTTCTGCAAAGTAATTTCAAATTTAAACAGAATCTGAGAAAAATGGGGGAGTTCCGCAAAGTAATTTCAAGCTCAAAAACATTCTGAGAACAACGGGAGAGATCTTCAGAGCAATTTCAAGCTCAATAACATTCCAAGAACAATGGGAGAGTTCCACAGAGTAATTTCAAATTCAAAAACATTCCAAGAACAATGGGATAGTTACGCAGAGTAATTTCAAGGTCATAAACTTTCCGAGAACAATGGGAGAGGTCCTCAGAGTAATTTCAAATTAAAAAACATTCCAAGAACAATTAGAGAGTTCTGCAGAAAAATTTCAAATTCAAAAACACACCGAGAACAATATGAGAGTTCAGCAGAGTAATTCAAAAAATCAAAAACATTCCAAGAACAATGGGAGAGTTCCGCATAGTAGTTCAAAAATTCAAAAACATTCCGAGAACAAAAGGAGAGTTCTGCAGAGAAATTTCAAATTCTAAAACATTCCGAGAACAATGAGAGAATTCCGCAGAGTAATTTCAAATTCAAAAACATTACGAGAACAATGGGAGAGTTCCGCAGAATAATTTGACATTCAAAAACATTTAGAGAACAATGGGAGAGTTCTTCAGAGTAATTTCAAATTCAAAAAAATTCCGAGTACAAAGGGAGAGTTCTGCATTGTAATTTCAAATTCAAAAACAATCCGAGAACAATGGGAAAGTACCGCAGAGTAACTTTAATTTCAAAAACATGTCAAGAACATTGAGAGAGTTCCGTAGAGTAATTTAAAATTCAAAAACATTCCGAGAACAATGGGAGAGTTCCTCAGAGTAATTTCAAATTCACAAACATTCCAAGATCAATGGGAGAGTTCCGCAGAGTAATTTCAAATTCAAAAACATTCCCAGAAGAATGGGAGAGTTCCATAGAGTAATTTGACATTCAAAAACATTCTGAGAACAATGGGAGAGTTTTGCAGAGTAATTTAAAATTCACAAATATTCCGAGAACAATGGGAGAGTTCAGCAGCGTTATTCAAAAATTTAAAAACATTCCGAGAAAAATGGAAGAGTTCCACAGAGTTATTTCAAATTCAAAAACATTCTGAGAGCAATGGGAGAGTTCTGCAGAGCAATTAAAAAATTCAAAAACATTCCTAGAACAGTGGGAGAGTTCCTCAGAGTAATTTCAAATTCAAAATCATTCCGAGAAAAAAGGGAGAGTTCCGCATAGTAATTTCAAATTCAAAAACATTCAGAGAACAATGGGAGAGGTCCACAGAGTAATTTTGAATTCAAAAACATTCTGAGAACACTGGGAAAGATCCACAGAGTAATTCAAAATTTCAGAAACATTCCGAGAACTAAGGGAGAGTTCTACAGAGTAATTTCAAATTCAAAAACATTCCAAGAGCAATGGGAGAGTTCAGCAGAGTAATTTCAAATTCAAAAACATATCGATTACAATGATAGAGTTCAGCAGAGTAATTTCACATTCAAAAACATTCCGGGAACTATGAAAGAGTTATGCAGAGTAATTTCAAATTCAAAAACATTCCGAGAAAAATGGGAGAGTTCCGCAAAGTAATTTGAAATTCAAAAACATTTCGAGAACATTAGGAGAGTTCCGCAGAGTAATTTTAAATTGAAAAACATTCCGAGAACAATGGGAGAGTTCTGCACAGTAATTTCAAATTCAAAAACATTTCAACTAAAATGGGAGAGATCCCTAGAGTAATTTCAAATTCAAAAACATTCCGAGAACAATGGGAAAGATCCGCAGAGTAATTTGAAATTAAAAAATATTTAGAGAACAATGGGAGAGTTCAGCAGGGTAATTCAAAAATTCAGAAACATTCCAAGAACAATCAGAGTTCCGCAGAGTAATTCAAAAATTCAAAACATTCCGAGAACAAAAGGAGAGTTCTGCAGAGAAATTTCAAATTCAAAAACATTCCGAGAACAATGAGAGAGTTCCGCAGAGAAATTTCAAATTCAAAAACATTCTTTGATTAATGGGAGAGTTCCACAAAGTAATTTCAAATTCAAAAACACTCTGAGAATAATGGGAGTGTTCCGCAGAGTAATTTCAAATTCAAAAACATTCCAAGAACAATAGGAGAGCTACGCAGAGTAATTCAAAATTCATAAACATTACGAGAACAATGGGAGAGTTCCACACAGTAATTTCAAATTCAAAAACATTTTGACTAAAATGGGAGAGTTCCGCAGAGTAATTTCAAATTCAAAAGCAATCCGAGAACAATAGGAAAGTTCCGCAGAGTAATTTCAAATTAAAAACATTCCGAGAACAATGGGAGAGTTTCGCAGAGTAATTGCAAATTTAAAAACAATCCGAGAACAATGGGAGAGTACTGCAGAGAAATTTCAAATAAAAAAAATGTCGAGAACAATGGGAGAGTTCCGCAGAGCAATTTCAAGTTCAGAAACATTCCGAGGACAATGGGAGAGTTTTGCAGATTAATTTCAAATTCAAAAACATGCCGAAAAAAATGTGACAGTTCAGCAGACTAATTTCAAATTCAATAACATTCTGTGAATAATGGGAGACTTCCACAAAGTAATTTCAAATTCAAAAACATTCTGAAAACAAAGGGAGAGTTCCGCATAGTAATTTCAAATTCAAAAACATTCCGAAAACAATGGGAGAGTTCCGCAGAGTAATTTCAAATTCAAAAACATTCCGAGAACAATGAGAGAGATCTGCAGAGTAATTTCAAATTCAAAAACATTCCGAGAACACTAGGAGAGTTCCACAGAGTAATTCAAAAATTCAAAAACATTCCGAGAACAATGGGAGAGTTCCGCAGAGTAATTCAAAAATTCAAAAACATTCAGAGAACAAAGTGAGAGTTCTGCAGAGTAATTTCAAATTCAAACACAATCTGAGAACAATGGGAGAGTTCAGCAGAGTAATTCAAAAATTCAAAAACATTCAGAGAACAATGGGAGAGTTCCGCAGAGTAATTTCAAATTCAAACACAATCTGAGAACAATGGGAGAGTTCAGCAGAGTAATTTCAAAATTCAAAAACATTCTGAGAACAATGGGAGAGTTCAGCAGAGTAATTCAAAAATTCAAAAACATTCAGAGAACAAAGTGAGAGTTCTTCAGAGTAATTTCAAATTCAAAAACATTCAGAGAACAATGGGAGAGTTCCGCAGAGTAATTTCAAATTCAAACACAATCTGAGAACAATGGGAGAGTTCCGCAGAGTAATTTCAAATTCAAAAACATTTTGAGAACAATGGGAGAGTTCCGCAGAGTAATTTCAAATTCAAAAACATTCTGTGAATAATGGGAGACTTCCACAAAGTAATTTCAAATTCAAAAACATTCTGAAAACAAAGGGAGAGTTCCGCATAGTAATTTCAAATTCAAAAACATTCCGAAAACAATGGGAGAGTTCCGCAGAGTAATTTCAAATTCAAAAACATTCCGAGAACAATGAGAGAGATCTGCAGAGTAATTTCAAATTCAAAAACATTCCGAGAACACTAGGAGAGTTCCACAGAGTAATTCAAAAATTCAAAAACATTCCGAGAACAATGGGAGAGTTCCGCAGAGTAATTTAAAATTCAAAAACATTCTGAGAACAATGGGAGAGTTCAGCAGAGTAATTCAAAAATTCAAAAACATTCCGAGAACAAAGTGAGAGTTCTGCAGAGTAATTTCAAATTCAAAAACATTCAGAGAACAATGGGAGAGTTCCGCAGAGTAATTTCAAATTCAAACACAATCTGAGAACAATGGGAGAGTTCTGCAGAGTAATTTCAAATTCAAAAACATTTCGAGAACAATGGGAGAGTTCTGCAGAGTAATTCAAAAATTCAAAAACATTCCGAGAACAAAAGTAGAGTTCTGCAGAGCAATTTCAAATTTAAAAACATTCCGAGAACAATGGGAGAGTTCCTCAGAGTAATTTCAAATTCACAAACATTCCAAGATCAATGGGAGAGTTCCGCAGAGTAATTTCAAATTCAAAAACATTCCCAGAAGAATGGGAGAGTTCCGTAGAGTAATTTGACATTCAAAAACATTCTGAGAACAATGGGAGAGTTTTGCAGAGTAATTTAAAATTCACAAATATTCCGAGAACAATGGGAGAGTTCAGCAGCGTTATTCAAAAATTTAAAAACATTCCGAGAAAAATGGGAGAGTTCCACAGAGTTATTTCAAATTCAAAAACATTCTGAGAGCAATGGGAGAGTTCTGCAGAGCAATTAAAAATTCAAAAACATTCCTAGAACAGTGGGAGAGTTCCTCAGAGTAATTTCAAATTCAAAATCATTCCGAGAAAAAAGGGAGAGTTCCGCATAGTAATTTCAAATTCAAAAACATTCAGAGAACAATGGGAGAGGTCCACAGAGTAATTCAAAATTTCAGAAACATTCCGAGAACTAAGGGAGAGTTCTACAGAGTAATTTCAAATTCAAAAACATTCCAAGAGCAATGGGAGAGTTCAGCAGAGTAATTTCAAATTCAAAAACATATCGATTACAATGATAGAGTTCAGCAGAGTAATTTCACATTCAAAAACATTCCGGGAACTATGAAAGAGTTATGCAGAGTAATTTCAAATTCAAAAACATTCCGATAAAAATGGGAGAGTTCCGCAAAGTAATTTGAAATTCAAAAACATTTCGAGAACATTGGGAGAGTTCCACAGAGTAATTTTAAATTGAAAAACATTCCGAGAACAATGGGAGAGTTCTGCACAGTAATTTCAAATTCAAAAACATTTCAACTAAAATGGGAGAGATCCCTTGAGTAATTTCAAATTCAAAAACATTCCGAGAACAATGGGAAAGATCCGCAGAGTAATTTGAAATTAAAAAATATTTAGAGAACAATGGGAGAGTTCAGCAGGGTAATTCAAAAATTCAGAAACATTCCAAGAACAATCAGAGTTCCGCAGAGTAATTCAAAAATTCAAAACATTCCGAGAACAAAAGGAGAGTTCTGCAGAGAAATTTCAAATTCAAAAACATTCCGAGAACAATGAGAGAGTTCCGCAGAGAAATTTCAAATTCAAAAACATTCTTTGATTAATGGGAGAGTTCCACAAAGTACCGTATTTTCCGGCATATAAGACGACTGGGCGTATAAGACGACCCCCCAACTTTTCCAGTTAAAATATAAAATCTTCTTAAAAGTCGGGGGTCTTCTTATACGCCGTATGTCGTCTTATAGGGCCGGTGACTAATGTGCCTTTTGGGGGGGGAGTGGTCCTGATGACGAAGAGGGGGCATCTCACAGGAAAGTGTGAGTGGAGTATCCCCCATTACCTCATTGTAGCTGCAGTGTGGGGTGCTGGGGAGCGGCGGCGGCCACCGCCCCACAGCACAGCACCCATGCGGCACAAAGAGGAGCAGCAGCTGCCGCCTCTCCCTAGCACAGAGACCCCATGCTGCAGGTACAATGAGGTAAGGGGGGATACTCCACTCACACTTTCCTGTGAGACGCCCCCTCTTCGTCATCGGGACCACTCCCCCCCACCCACCATATACACATTGGTGTCTGCACTCGGCGTACAAGACGACACCCGGCGTATAAGACGACCCCCGACTTTTAAGAAGATTTTCAGGGGTTAAAAAGTAGTCTTATACGCCAGAAAATACAGTAATTTCAAATTCAAAAACACTCTGAGAATAATGGGAGTGTTCCGCAGAGTAATTTCAAATTCAAAAACATTCCGAGAACAATAGGAGAGCTACGCAGAGTAATTCAAAATTCATAAACATTACGAGAACAATGGGAGAGTTCCACACAGTAATTTCAAATTCAAAAACATTTTGACTAAAATGGGAGAGTTCCGCAGAGTAATTTCAAATTCAAAAACAATCCGAGAACAATAGGAAAGTTCCGCAGAGTAATTTCAAATTAAAAACATTCCGAGAACAATGGGAGAGTTTCGCAGAGTAATTGCAAATTTAAAAACAATCCGAGAACAATGGGAGAGTACTGCAGAGATATTTCAAATAAAAAAAATGTCGAGAACAATGGGAGAGTTCCGCAGAGCAATTTCAAGTTCAGAAACATTCCGAGAACAATGGGAGAGTTTTGCAGATTAATTTCAAATTCAAAAACATGCCGAAAACAATGTGACAGTTCAGCAGACTAATTTCAAATTCAATAACATTCTGTGAATAATGGGAGACTTCCACAAAGTAATTTCAAATTCAAAAACATTCTGAAAACAAAGGGAGAGTTCCGCATAGTAATTTCAAATTCAAAAACATTCCGAAAACAATGGGAGAGTTCCGCAGAGTAATTTCAAATTCAAAAACATTCCGAGAACAATGAGAGAGATCTGCAGAGTAATTTCAAATTCAAAAACATTCCGAGAACACTAGGAGAGTTCCACAGAGTAATTCAAAAATTCAAAAACATTCCGAGAACAATGGGAGAGTTCCGCAGAGTAATTCAAAAATTCAAAAACATTCAGAGAACAAAGTGAGAGTTCTGCAGAGTAATTTCAAATTCAAAAACATTCAGAGAACAATGGGAGAGTTCCGCAGAGTAATTTCAAATTCAAACACAATCTGAGAACAATGGGAGAGTTCAGCAGAGTAATTTCAAAATTCAAAAACATTCTGAGAACAATGGGAGAGTTCAGCAGAGTAATTCAAAAATTCAAAAACATTCAGAGAACAAAGTGAGAGTTCTGCAGAGTAATTTCAAATTCAAAAACATTCAGAGAACAATGGGAGAGTTCCGCAGAGTAATTTCAAATTCAAACACAATCTGAGAACAATGGGAGAGTTCCGCAGAGTAATTTCAAATTCAAAAACATTTCGAGAACAATGGGAGAGTTCCGCAGAGTAATTTCAAATTCAAAAACATTCTGTGAATAATGGGAGACTTCCACAAAGTAATTTCAAATTCAAAAACATTCTGAAAACAAAGGGAGAGTTCCGCATAGTAATTTCAAATTCAAAAACATTCCGAAAACAATGGGAGAGTTCCGCAGAGTAATTTCAAATTCAAAAACATTCCGAGAACAATGAGAGAGATCTGCAGAGTAATTTCAAATTCAAAAACATTCCGAGAACACTAGGAGAGTTCCACAGAGTAATTCAAAAATTCAAAAACATTCCGAGAACAATGGGAGAGTTCCGCAGAGTAATTTAAAATTCAAAAACATTCTGAGAACAATGGGAGAGTTCAGCAGAGTAATTCAAAAATTCAAAAACATTCCGAGAACAAAAGTAGAGTTCTGCAGAGCAATTTCAAATTTAAAAACATTCCGAGAACAATGGGAGTGTTCTGCAGAGTATTTCAAAAATTCAAAAACATTCCGAGAACAAAGGGACAGTTCCGCAGAGTAATTTCAAGTTCAAAAACATTCCGAGAACAATGGGAGAGTTCCGCACAGTAATTTAAATTTCAAAAACATTCTGAGAACAATGGGAGAGTTCCGTAGAGAAATTCAAAAATTAAAAAACATTCCAAGAACAATTGGAGAATTCCGCACAGTAATTTCAAATTCAAAAACATTCTAAAAACAATGGGAGAGTTCTGCAGAGTAATTGCAAATTGAAAAACATTCCGAGAACAATGGGAGAGTTGCGTAAAGTAATTTCAAATTCAAAAATATTCTGAGAACAATGGGAGAGTTCTGCAGAGTATTACCAAATTCAAAAACATTCCGAGAACAATGGATGAGTTCCGCAGAGTAATTTCAAATTCAAAAACATTCCGATAACAATGGGGGATTTCCGCAGAGTATTTTCAAATTCAAAAACATTCCGAGAACAATGGATGAGTTCCGCAGAGTAATTTCAAATTCAAAAACATTTCAAGAACAATGGGAGAGTTACACAAAGTAATTCAAAAATTAAAAAATATTCCGAGAACAATGGGAGAGTTCCGCAAAGTAATTACAAATTCAAACACAATCTGAGAACAATGGGAGAGTTCCGCAGAGCAATTTCAAAAGCATTTCGAGAACAATGGGAGAGTTCCGCAGAGTAATTTCAAATTCAAAAACATTCTGAGAACAATGAGGGAGTTCCCCAGAGTAATTTCAAATTCAAAAACATTCCGATAACAATGGGGGGAGTTCCGCAAAGTAATTACAAGCTCAAAAACATTCTGAGAACAATGGGAGAGTTCTTGAGAGCAATTTCAAGCTCAATAATATTCTGAGAACAAAGGATGAGTTCCGCAGAGTAATTTCAAATTCAAAAACATTCCAAGAACAATGAGAGAGTTACACAAAGTAATTCAAAAATTAAAAAGTATTCCGAGAACAATGGGAGAGTTCTGTAAAGTAATTACAAATTCAAACACAATCTGAGAACAATGGGAGAGTGTTGTGAATTCTGTTCTCAAGCTCCCTCCTGTGGTTATGAATGGTACTTCGGCGAGTTCTGTTCATGAACTCCCTCTGGTGGCTGTGAGTGGAGCTGCTGGTTCTGAGATTCCTTCTCCAGCTGATCTCGTTCAGGCCTTGGCTGGCTGCTCTATTTAACTCCACTCAGATCGTTACTTGATGCCAGCTGTCAATATCCTAGTACTGGTTCAGTTCTCTTCTCGACCTGTCTACTTCAGCAAAAGCTGTACCTGCTAGCTTATTTGTTACCACTGTGTTTTTGTCCAGCTTGCTATTATTATTTAATCTTGTTAACTGGAAGCTCTGGGATGCAGAGTGGCATCACCGCGCCGTGAGTCAGTGCGGTGGTTTCTTTTGCACACTGTGCGTGGTTTTTTGTTAGTTTTTTATGCTGACCGTAAAGATACCTTTTCTATCTTCAGTCTGTTTAGTTAAGTCTGGCCTCCTATGCTGAAACCTATTTCATTCCTGTGTTTGTGACTTCCATCTTAACTCACAGTCAATATATGTGGGGGCTGCCTATTTCTTTGGGGAATTTCTCTGAGGCAAGGTAGGCTGTATTTTCTATCTTTAGGGGTAGTTAGCTCTTAGGCTGTGAAGAGGTGTCTAGGCAGAGTCAGGAACGCTCCACGGCTATTTCTAGTTGTTGTGATAGGATTAGGGGTTGCGGTCAGCAGAGCTCCCACTTCCCGAAGCTCGTCCTGTATTGCTAGTTTGCTCATCTGGTCATTTCTAGTGCTGCTAACCACCAGCCCAACATAACAGTACAGCTGGCCAACAAAGTGCTAATGCATCTCAATAGAGGGATAAGAGAAGTTCTGAGACCATTTGTTTTTCTCTGCAGTGTGTTTTGTAGTTCTTTTCCCCTTAACCTCTGGGTGGTTCAGGACACAGGTGTAGATATGGACATTCAAAGTCTGTCCTCTTGTGTGGATCAACTCACTGCAAGGGTACAAAGCATTCAAGATTATGTAGCTCAGAACCGGATGTTAGAACCCAGAATTCCAATTCCTGATTTGTTTTCTGGGGATAGATCTAAGTTCCTGAATTTCAAAAATAATTGTAGACTGTTTTTTGCTTTGAAACCCAGCTCCTCTGGTGACCCCATTCAGCAAGTAAAAATCATTATTTCTTTGCTACGTGGCGACCCTCAAGACTGGGCATTTTCCCTTGCGCCAGGAGATCCTGCATTGCGTAATGTTGATGCATTTTTTCTGGCGCTTGGATTGCTTTATGATGAACCAGATTCAGTGGATCAGGCAGAGAAAATTTTGCTGGCTTTGTGTCATGGTCAGGATGAAGCGGAGGTATATTGTCAGAAGTTCAGAAAGTGGTCTGTGCTTACTCAGTGGAATGAGTGTGCCCTGGCGGCAATTTTCAGAAAGGGTCTTTCTGAAGCCCTTAAGGATGTTATGGTGGGATTTCCCACGCCTGCTGGTCTGAATGAGTCAACGTCCTGGGCCATTCAGATCGATCGACGCTTACGTGAGCGCAAAAATGTGCACCATTTGGCGGTGTTTTCTGAGCAGAAGCCTGAGCCTATGGAATGTGATAGGACCTTGACCAGAGCTGAACGGCAAAAATATAGACGTCAGAATGGGCTGTGTTTTTACTGTGGTGACTCCACTCATGCTATCTCTGATTGTCCTAAGCGCACTAAACGGTTCACTAGGTCTGCCACCATTGGTACGGTACAGCCAAAATTTCTTTTGTCCGTTACTCTGATTTGCTCGTTGTCATCCTATTCTTTTATGGCATTTGTGGATTCAGGCGCTGCCCTGAATTTGATGGACTTGGAGTTTGCCAGGCGCTGTGGTTTTTTCTTGGAGCCCTTGCAGTATCCTATTCCATTGAGAGGAATTGATGCTACACCTTTGGCCAAGAATAAGCCTCAGTACTGGACTCAATTGACCATGTGCATGGCTCCTGCACATCAGGAGGATATTCGCTTTTTGGTGTTGCATAATCTGCATGATGTGGTCGTTTTGGGTTTGCCATGGCTACAGGTCCATAATCCTGTATTGGATTGGAAATCAATGTCTGTATCCAGTTGGGGTTGTCAAGGGGTACATGGGGATGTCCCATTGTTGTCTATTTCGTCTTCCCATCCTTCAGAAGTCCCTGAGTTCTTGTCAGATTACCGGGATGTATTTGATGAGCCCAAATCCAGTGCCCTACCTCCTCATAGGGATTGCGATTGTGCTATTAATTTGATTCCTGGTAGTAAGTTTCCGAAGGGCCGACTGTTCAATTTATCTGTGCCAGAACACGCTGCAATGCGGAGTTATATAAAGGAGTCCTTGGAGAAAGGGCATATTCGCCCGTCGTTGTCACCGTTTGGAGCAGGGTTCTTTTTTGTGGCCAAGAAGGATGGTTCTCTGAGACCTTGTATAGATTACCGCCTTCTTAATAAAATCACCGTCAAATTTCAGTACCCTTTGCCGCTACTGTCTGATTTGTTTGCTCGGATTAAGGGAGCTAGCTGGTTCACCAAGATAGATCTTCGAGGGGCATATAATCTTGTGCGTATTAAACGGGGCGACGAATGGAAAACAGCATTTAATACGCCCGAGGGCCATTTTGAGTACTTGGTGATGCCATTTGGGCTTTCTAATGCTCCATCTGTGTTTCAGTCCTTTATGCATGACATCTTCCGAAAGTTACTGGATAGATTCATGATTGTATATTTGGATGATATTTTGGTCTTTTCGGACGATTGGGAGTCTCATGTGAAGCAGGTCAGAACGGTGTTCCAGGTCCTTCGTGCTCATTCCTTGTTTGTGAAGGGGTCTAAATGTCTCTTTGGAGTTCAGAAGGTTTCATTTTTGGGCTTCATTTTTTCCCCTTCTACTATCGAGATGGACCCTGTTAAAGTCCAGGCCATTTATGATTGGACTCAGCCTACTTCTGTGAAGAGCCTTCAGAAATTTCTGGGCTTTGCTAATTTTTACCAACGCTTCATCGCTAATTTTTCTAGTGTTGTTAAACCATTGACTGATTTAACCAAGAAAGGTGCTGGTGTGGTCAATTGGTCCTCTGCGGCCGTTGAGGCTTTTCAGGAGCTGAAACGTCGTTTTTCTTCTGCTCCTGTGTTGTGTCAGCCAGATGTTTCGCTCCCGTTTTAGGTCGAGGTGGATGCTTCTGAGATTGGAGCAGGGGCTGTTTTGTCTCAAAGAGGTTCTGATGGCTCTGTGATGAAACCATGTGCTTTCTTTTCTAGAACGTTTTCGCCTGCTGAGCGCAATTATGATGTGGGTAATCGAGAGTTGTTAGCTATGAAGTGGGCGTTTGAGGAGTGGCGACATTGGCTTGAAGGAGCCAAACATTGCGTGGTGGTCTTGACGGATCACAAGAATCTGACTTATCTCGAGTCTGCCAAGCGGTTGAATCCTAGACAGGCTCGATGGTCGCTGTTTTTCTCCCGCTTCAATTTTGTGGTTTCGTACCTTCCGGGTTCTAAGAATGTGAAGGCTGATGCCCTTTCAAGGAGTTTTGTGCCTGATTCTCCGGGAGTTCCTGAGCCGGCTGGTATTCTCAAAGAGGGGGGTAATTTTGTCTGCCATCTCCCCTGATTTGCGGCGGGTGCTGCAGGAGTTTCAGGCTGATAGACCTGACCGTTGCCCAGCGGAGAAGCTGTTTGTCCCTGATAGATGGACTAGTAGAGTTATCTCTGAGGTTCATTGTTCGGTGTTGGCTGGTCATCCTGGAATCTTTGGTATTAGAGATTTGGTGGCTAGATCCTTTTGGTGGCCTTCCTTGTCACGAGATGTGCGTTCTTTTGTGCAGTCCTGTGGGACTTGTGCTCGGGCTAAGCCCTGCTGTTCTCGTGCCAGTGGGTTGCTTTTGCCCTTGCCGGTCCCGAAAAGGCCCTGGACGCATATTTCCATGGATTTTATTTCAGATCTCCCTGTCTCTCAGAGGATGTCAGTTATCTGGGTGGTTTGTGATCGCTTCTCTAAGAAGGTCCATTTGGTACCTTTGCCTAAATTGCCTTCCTCCTCTGATTTGGTTCCATTGTTTTTCCAGCATGTGGTTCCTTTACATGGCATTCCGGAGAACATTGTGTCGGACAGAGGTTCCCAGTTTGTTTCAAGATTTTGGCGGTCCTTTTGTGCTAAGATGGGCATTGATTTGTCTTTTTCTTCAGCTTTCCATCCTCAGACAAATGGCCAAACCGAACGAACCAATCAGACTTTGGAAACATATCTGAGATGCTTTGTTTCTGCTGATCAGGATGATTGGGTGTCCTTCTTGCCTTTGGCTGAGTTCGCCCTTAATAATCGGGCCAGCTCGGCCACTTTGGTTTCGCCTTTTTTCTGTAATTCTGGTTTCCACCATCGTTTTTCTTCAGGGCAGGTTGAGCCTTCGGACTGTCCTGGGGTGGATTCTGTGGTGGACAGGTTGCAGCAAATTTGTACTCACGTAGTGGACAATTTGACATTGTCCCAGGAGAAGGCTCAACGTTTCGCTAACCGCCGTCGCTGTGTTGGTCCCCGACTTCGTGTTGGGGATTTGGTTTGGTTGTCGTCTCGTTTTGTTCCTATGAAGGTTTCGTCTCCTAAGTTTAAGCCTCATTTCATTGGTCCTTATAAGATTTCTAAAATTATTAATCCTGTGTCATTTCGTTTGGACCTTCCAGCTTCTTTCGCCATCCATAATGTGTTCCATAGGTCGTTGTTGCGGAGATATGTGGCTCCTATGTTTCCCTCCGTTGATCCTCCTGCCCCGGTGTTGGTTGAGGGGGAGCTGGAGTATGTGGTGGAGAAGATTTTGTATTCTCATATCTCGAGACGGAAACTTCAGTACCTAGTCAAGTGGAAAGGTTATGGTCAGGAGGATAATTCCTGGGTAGTTGCCTCTGATGTCCATGCTGCCGATCTTGTTCGTGCCTTTCATTTGGCTCATCCTGAGCAGCCTGGAGGCTCTGGTGAGGGTTCGGTGACCCCTCCTCAAGGGGGGGGTACTGTTGTGAATTCTGTTCTCGAGCTCCCTCCTGTGGTTATGAATGGTACTTCGGCGAGTTCTGTTCATGAACTCCCTCTGGTGGCTGTGAGTGGAGCTGCTGGTTCTGAGATTCCTTCTCCAGCTGATCTCGTTCAGGCCTTGGCTGGCTGCTCTATTTAACTCCACTCAAATCGTTACTTGATGCCAGCTGTCAATGTCCTAGTACTGGTTCAGTTCTTTTGGATCTTTCAGATGACCTGTCTACTTCAGCAAAAGCTAAGTCCCTGCTAGCTTATTTGTTACCACTGTGTTTTTGTCCAGCTTGCTATTATTATTTAATCTTGTCAGCTGGAAGCTCTGGGATGCAGAGTGACACCACCGCGCCGTGAGTCGGTGCGGTGGTTTCTTTTGCACACTGTGCGTGGTTTTTTGTTAGTTTTTTATGCTAACCGCAAATATACCTTTTCTATCTTCAGTCTGTTTAGTTAAGTCTGGCCTCCTATGCTGAAACCTATTTCATTCCTGTGTTTGTGACTTCCATCTTAACTCACAGTCAATATATGTGGGGGCTGCCTATTTCTTTGGGGAATTTCTCTGAGGCAAGGTAGGCTGTATTTTCTATCTTTAGGGGTAGTTAGCTCTTAGGCTGTGAAGAGGCGTCTAGGCAGAGTCAGGAATGCTCCATGGCTATTTCTAGTTGTTGTGATAGGATTAGGGGTTGCGGTCAGCAGAGCTCCCACTTCCCAGAGCTCATCCTGTATTGCTAGTTTGCTCATCTGGTCATTTCTAGTGCTCCTAACCACCAGCCCAACATAACAGGAGAGTTCCGCAGAGCAATTTCAAATTCAAAAACATTCCGAGAACAATGGGAGAGTTCCGCAGAGTAATTTAAAATTGAAAAACATTCTGAGAACAATGGGAGAGTTCAGCAGAGTAATTCAAAAATTCAAAAACATTCCGAGAACAAAGGGAGAGTTCTGCAGAGTAATTTCAAATTCAAAAACATTCAGAGAACAATGGGAGAGTTCCGCAGAGTAATTTCAAATTCAAACACAATCTGAGAAAAATGGGAGAGTTCCGCAGAGTAATTTCAAATTCAAAAACATTTAGAGAACAATGGGAGCGTTCCGCAGAGTAATTTCAAATTCAAAAACATTCCGAGAACAATGGGGGAGTTCCGCAGAGTAATTTCAAATTCAAAAACATTCCAATAACATTGGGGGAGTTCCACAAAGTAATTTCAAGCTCAAAAACATTCTGAGAACAATGGGAGAGTTCTTCAGAGCAATTTCAAGCTCATTAACATTCTGAGAAGAATGGGAGAGGTCCGCAGAGTAATTTCAAATTCAAAAACATTCCAACAATAATTGGAGAGTTCTGCAGAGTAATTTCAAGTTCAAAAATATTCCGAGAACAATGGGAGAGTTCTGCAGAGAAATTTCTAATTCAAAAACACTCCGAGAACAATGGGAGAGTTCAGCAGAGTAATTCAAAAAATCAAAAACATTCCGAGAACAATGGGAGAGTTCTGCAGAGTAATTCAAAAATTCAAAAACATTCCGAGAACAAAAGGAGGGTTCTGCAGAGTAATTTCAAATTCAAAAATATTCCGATAACAATGGGGGAGTTCTGCAAAGTAATTTCAAGCTCCAAAACATGCTGAGAACAATGGGAGAGTTCTGCAGAGCAATTTCAAGCTCAAAAACATTCCGAGAACAATGGGAGAGTTCCTCAGAGTAATTTCAAATTCAAAAACATTCCAAGAACAATGGGAGAATTACGCAGAGTAATTGCAAGCTCAAAAACATTCTGAGAACAATGGGAGAGTTCTGCAGAGTAATTTCAAATTCAAAAACATTCTGAGAACAATGGGAGAGTTTGTAATAATTATAGGGGATAACTCAGGAGACTCTTTGTGTGGAACAAGACAACTACAGGACACAGTTTTATAAGTGGTAAAGTCTATATTATCACGCGGTGATTCAAACAGGTGCAGAGAGAAACTCAAGTCCACAACACTTGGTGCAAATAATAAACGCAGCTTAGCAGTCTTCAGAGAAAAATGCAATAAAGCAGGAAGTCTATGAAGCACAGTTATTCTTGAGGATACTTGACACAAATAAATCCTTGTCTTAGTCCAGACACAGATAGATATGCTTATAGGCAGTTCAAATCATATCTTAGCTCAACCAGGGAGGCCTGGTTAATAGTCTCAGGTTATAGCAAAGCAGCAGCAGCTTACATGTCCAGCAAATGCAGATGAAGAATACATGAGCAGCAGATGAAGGAGGATTACTCGAAACTTGTGTATGCAGCAGGAACTCGGAGCAGAGTAGCAGGATCACCACACAGGTTCACAGGAGCAGGTATATAGCCAGGGAGTAATCAGAGGTCAGGAGCTGGATGCAAGGCAGAATACTCTAGCGCAGACTGAAGACTGGAGTGGAGTTTTATAGCAGGAAGACACAGTGCACATGAGACCAAAGACGCCATCTTGGAAGAGGGCAGTAATGCACAAAAGGTAAAAAATGTTCAGAGTCCTGACATTACTCCCTCCTTAGAAGCGGCCTCAGGATGATCCTGGACCTGGTTTCTCAAGGAATCTCTGATGAAAATGAGAAATCTGTTGGGCATTGATGTTTTCCACAGGTTCCCAAGAGTCTTCCTCAGGGGATATCCCTGCCATCTTATCAGATATTGGAGCTGATTCCTGCGAATCCTGGAATCAATAATTTCCTCCACCACAAATTGTTCTTGCCCATCAATCACCACAGGCTGCGGAGGTGGCACAACACATCCCTGGAAGGTATTAGGAGATAAAGGCTTTAGTAAAGATACATGAAAAACTGGGTGTACCTTCATTGTCCTAGGCATCTTCAGCCGGCAGGCCACAGAGCTCACAATACCGTTGATCTTGAAAGGGCCAAGGAATTTCTGTCCAAGTTTTTGTGAAGGAACGTTTCACTTCAGATTCTTAGTTGCTAACCACACGGAATCTCCTACCTGGAACATGGGTGCAGGTTTACGGAATCTATCAGCCGATCTCTTATAACGTTCTTGAGCTGTGGTCAGGGATTCCTTCAGAACCTCCAGATTTTGTCTCATCGCAGTCAGCCTTTCCTCCACTGCCGGAACTGGAGAATTAATTGGAGACCTAGGTAAAATACACGGATGATAACCCAGATTGGCAAAGAAAGGTGTAAATTTAGTGGAGGTTCTCTGAGAATTATTATATGAAAATTCGGCTAACGACAACAACTCCAACCAATCATCCTGGAGATGGCTGACATAGCATCTTAGATATTGTTCCAGCGTCAGGTTGGTACGCTCAGTCTGACCATTTGTCTGAGGATGGTAAGCAGAAGAGAGACTGACATAAATATTGAGTGCAGAGCAAAACCCCATCCAGAATCTTGAAGTGAACTGTACACCACGGTGAGAGATGATCTCATCCGGAACCCCATGCAACCAAAAGACATTCTGTATTACCAAGTTCACTGTATCTTTAGCTAAGGGGAGGCCGGTGCACGGAACACAATGAGCAGCTTTAGTCAGGCGATCAACTACAACCATGATTGTATTCATGCCCCCTGATGTAGGCAGCTCCACAATAAAGTCCATTGATATAGACCCTAAAGGGCGGGACGGAACCGGTAATGGTTGTAGAAGACCCGTTGGTGCCACATGAGGAGTCTTGTAATGAGGACATATCTCGCAAGAGAGAACATAGTCCTTGGTATCCTTCAGGCAAGTTAGCCACCAGAAGAATCGGCTCAGGAACTTTTGTGCCTTCTGTACCCCCCTGTGACCAGCCAACTTGGAGTCATGTACCAACTTGAGGATCTGCAGACGGACGACCTCCGGGACGTAGATACGTCGATCTCTAAACCACATGCCACCCTTAAAGACAAGATTAATATCCACAGGTGGGTTGGCCAGACAGAATTACATCACCTTCATAGGCCTCCCTGCACTCCTTCCACAAGTCCTGATCGTGGATAACTCTGATGAAATTGGCATCATATAGAATGGTCTTGGACAGGGCTCCAGGTACGGAATCCGCAGCATGGACTCGGGATAAAGCATCAGCCTTCCCATTACGAGAACCTGGACGGTATGAGATAAAGTTAAATTGATTTAAAAATAAGTTCCAACAAGCCTGACGAGGAGAAAGACATCTAGCGGATCTAAGGAACTCTAAATTGCGATGGTCAGTTAGTACTATGATCTGTTGTGCAGCTCCTTGCAGATGATGCCTCCATTCTTTGAAAGCCACAATAATAGCAATTCCTTGTCTCCCACATCGTAATTCTTCTCTGTTGAGGTTAGTCTATGGGAAAAGAAAACACAAGGATGTAGCAGACCCTTTTCTCCAGTTCTTTGGGAGAGAATAGCCCCCAAAGCATTATCAGAAGCGTCCACCTCCACAATGAAAGGTTGTGTTGGATCTAGGTGTATCAACAGTGGTGCAGATGTGAAACAGATCTTAAGCCGATCAAAAGCTTCTTGAGCCTGTGATGACCACTTAAAGGGCTTTTCCTTCTTTGTCAAGGAAGTAATGGGACGACAATATCAGAAAAATTTTGAATGAAGCGTCAGTAGAAATTTGCAAAACCAATAAAACGTTGGACCTCCTTAATGTTCTTGGGTACCAGCCAGTCAAGGATAGCCTGAATCTTACCAGATTCCATGTTCAGCCCCTGGGGAGAGATGATATAACCTAAGAACTATATCTCAGAACGATGGAACTCGCATTTCTCCAGCTTAATATAAAGACGGTTCTCTTTCAGACATCTTAAAACAGTTTTGACATGTTCTTCATGTTCCTGTAGAGAGTCAGAAAAGATTATTATATCGTCCAAATAGATCACCACAAACTGGTCCAACAAATCTCTGAAAATGTCATTAGCAAGGTGTTGAAATGTTGCAGGGGCGTTACAAAGCCCGAAGGGCATCACAAGAGATTCAAAGTGTCCATACCGGCATCTGAATGCTGTCTTCCACTCATCACCTGGATGAATATGCACAAAATTATAAGCCCCACGAAGATCCAGTTTAGAGAACACCTTTCCAGTAATTCGGGAATCAGAGGAAAAGGGTAACGGTTTCGTATGGTTACCTTATTGAGTTCTCGATAGTCAACACAGGGTCTCAGGGTCCCATCCTTCTTCTTTACAAAAAAGATAGGTGCCCCTGCTGGTGAGGAAGAAGGATGTATGAAGCCTTTGGCCAGATTTTCATCAATATACTCTTTTAAGGCTTGAAGCTCAGGTGCAGCCAAAGGGTATACGTTACCAAAAGGAATGGCTGCCCCGGGAAGCAGCTCAATGGGACAGTCATAATTCCTGTGTGGAGGAAGCTGATCTGCATTCTTCTTGTCACAGATGTCAGAGAACTCTTTATAAGCTGGAGGTAGAGAAAATACCTGTACATGTGGTTCCGTAGTCAGGGATAGCTTCTGTTAACGCTGAGTTGCTCCTTGTTGGGAAGATAATCTCCTTGGTCTCCCAGTTGATAATTGGGTTCTGAGAATGCAACCAAGGAATGCCTAAAATCACAGGAAAATGAGGAGAAGAAATTAGCAAGAAAGAAAGTTGCTCCTGATGATTAGGCTCCAACAAAATTTCAAGGAGCACGGTCTCCTGATCCACAGGCACAGAGACTAGAGGTGACCCATCCACTGTTTCCATGGTAATTGGAGAGGCTCTTTGCTGAATTTTAATACCATGTTCCTTGGCAAATGTGATATCCATGAAATTGCCACCTGCACCAGAGTCAATCATGGCTGAACTGGAAATCCACTGTCCTGAACACAGGATCTTAATAGGGAGAGAACAGTGAGAGTTCTTTTCCTTAAGCTCCTTGGGGGGTGAAGTCATAGAAAGTGAAGGGAATACAGTGTTTAAAGGCAGGCTACATTCAGAGATGTCAGATTCATCATCACAGTTGTCATACTCCCCTATTGCTGCTAGCACCTTGTTAGGCCGTCTAGGACACTTAGGACAATTGATCAAGAAGTGGTCAGACTGGCCGCAGTAGAAACATAGACTTTCACGAAGGCAATCCTCCCGGTGCTCATTGATCTCGAACCTCTGAACGGAATCAATTTGCATGGGCACCTCCTCCACCTCCCAAGAGGTTTTACCTGCAAGCTCTTTGGAAGGAAGGGAAAAGTTAGAAACACGGTTATATGCAGCAAATTTCTCCTGCCTACGGTCAGTAAGGCGAATGTCTATGCGCACACAATGCTGTATAAATGTCTCTAGCTCTTGTGGTGACTCAGAGCAGGCTAGTTCATCTTTTACAATACTAGACAGACCCCTTTTAAAAATAGGCAATTGTGCATAACTGTCCCAATTGGTATCCACCGCCAATCTCCTGAATTCAGTGGCATACTCAATAACAGAACGTTAAAGACAACAAAGCAGATTCAGCGGTTGCACAGCGATTATGGTCATCAAACATTAATGCCATAGCGGCCAAGAAATCATTCAAGTCATTTAACCATGGGTCACGAGACTCAATCATCGGATTCGCCCAGGCGAGCGCTCGTGAGGTCAGTAGCATTATTACACACAATACTTTGGATCTATCAGTAGGAAAACAGTCAGCATGCACATCGAAATATAGCATGCATTGATTCACAAAGCCACAAAATTTGTCGTGATCACCATTAAATCTGAATGGGGCAACTTAGGTGGGCTAGCTGGTGGCGGTTGCCCAGAGGGTAAAGTCACTTGTGCAGCTATTTGCATGCTTATGTCCTGAAAAGCCCATCCATACTGGGACTCTATGCCAGCAAGTTTGTTTTCCTGGGCTTCAATGCGGTTGCTCAAGTAATGCAAAGTCTGTCCAAACACTTGTTGATTGAGTTCAAAGCTTCCAAACTTCTTTTGCAGACCTTCCACATTTTTCTGCAGTGATATAATTATGAAAATCACCTGCTCCAATCTGCTTTCTGCAGTCATTGTTCCAGCAGTCTCCTTTTTTTTTAGGCTGGGGTATCCTGTAATAATTATAGGGGATAACTCAGGAGACTCTTTGCGTGGAACAAGACAACTACAGGACACAGTTTTATAAGTGGTAAAGTCTATATTATCACACAGTGATTCAAACAGGTGCAGAGAGAAACTCAAGTCCACAACACTTGGTGCAAATAATAAACGCAGCTTAGCAGTCTTCAGAGAAAAATACAATCAAGCAGGAAGTCTATGAAGCACAGTTATTCTTGAGGATACTTAACATGAATGAATCCTTGTCTTAGTCCAGACACAGATAGATATGCTTATAGGCAGTTCAAATCATATCTTAGCTCAACCAGGGAGGCCTGGTTAATAGTCTCAGGTTATAGCAAAGCAGCAGCAGCGAACATGTCCAGCAAATGCAGATGAAGTAAACACGAGCAGCAGATGAAGGAGGATTACTGGAAACTTGTGTATGCAGCAGGAAATCAGAGCAGAGTAGCAGGATCACCACACAGGTTCACAGGAGCAGGTATATAGCCAGGGAGTCACCAGAGGTCAGGAGCTGGATGCAAGGCAGAATACTCTAGCATAGACTGAAGGCTGGGCTGGAGTTTTATAGCAGGAAGACACAGTGCACATGAGACCAAAGATGCCATCTTGGAAGAGGGCAGTAATGCACAAAAGGTAAAAAATGTTCAGAGTCCTGACAGAGTTCCTCAGAGCAATTTCAAGCTCAAAAACATTCCAAGAACAATGGGAGTGTTACGCATGGTTCTTGGACTGTTTTTGAATTTGAAATTACTCTGCAGAACTCTCCCATTGTTCTCAGAATGTTTTTGAATTTGAAATTACTCTAGCACAGCCCACGTAGCATATAACAGCCCATATAGTATATAGCACAGCCCACGTAGTATATAACAGCCATGTAGTATATAGCACGGACATGTAGTAAACAGCATAGCCCCCCTCCCCTCAAGAATGGCCCCATAGTCTAGTACTCACTGTTATAGTTACAAAAAAAACCACTCCTCACCTCTCAACGTGCCTGCGCCGCTCCCTGCTCCGGTCTCGGTGGCTGCTGCTGCATTGCCTGACGCACAGCGAGTGCACGATGACATCATCGCGCACCCGCAGTGGCAGTTTCAGGGGCAGAGTGGGGAATGATGGAGAGGGAGCATCAGGTGATGCTCTCTCCTCCATCATTTGCTTTGAACTTTCCAGGCAGATGCCGGTATAGTTCAATGTTGCGGGGGAGTTGGCGCCTCACAGGGGCCCCATAGCTGCTGCGTGATGTGCCACTAGCTGAGGGCCCCTGGGGGAGCGGGGGCCCTAGGCAGCTGCCTGCCCCTAACGCCGACCCTGAATGGGCCCCCCGTCTCGCCAGGGCCCCGGCACTTGACCGGGTATGCCGGGTGCTGACGCCGGCCCTGAACCTGACGCACACTACATAACTCACGTATGACAAACTGATATACACTACATAACTCATGTGTGCCACCACATTATAAATTTCACATACCAGGAAAAAGCTTGATCAATTCTTGTATAAGGTCACTAGTGGGGGTGTTTCCACTGTTTAGGCAAATTAGGGGCTCTCCATAGACAATATGACATTCGCAGACCATTTCAGCAAAGTCTGCATTCCAAAACATCATTTTTTCTCTTCCAAGCCCTGCTGTGCGCCCAAACAGTGGTTTTCCTCCAGATATGGGTTTCAACATACTCAGAAAAAATAGCACAACAGATTTTGAGGTCTATTTTCTCCTTTTACCCTTGTGAAAATAAAAAAAAATTGGGGCTATAAGATTATTTTTGTTGAAAAAAATTTATTTTTTTTATTTTCATAACTCAACCTTATAATTTTCTGCGAAACACCTGGGGGTTTAAGGTGCTCACTACACATTTACATAAATTCCTTGAGCGGTCTAGTTTCCAAAATGGGGTAATTTGTGGGGGGTTTCCACAGCTTAGGCACATTAGTATCTCTCCAAACATGACATATTGATAGCTCTCAATTCCAGACAATTTTGCATTGAAAAAGTTAAACAGTGCTCTTTCCCTTCTGAGCCCTGCCATGCGCCCAATGCAGTTTTACACCACATATGGGGTATCGGCCTACTCAGGAGAAATTGCAAAACAACTGTAGGAGTCCAATTTCTCTTGTTATCATTGTGAAAATAAAAAATGATTTTTGTGAAAAAATGTGATTTTTATTTTCATGGCTCTATTATAAACTTCTGTAAAGCACCTAGGGGTTCAAAGTACTCACTACACATCTAGGTTTAATTTCCAAAATGGGCTCACTTATGGGGGTTCGAACTGTTAAGGCACATCAGGGACTCTCCAAATGCGATATGGCATCTGCTAATGATTCCAGCAAATTTTGCATTCAATAAATCAAATGGTGCTACTTCCCTTCCAAGCCCTGCTGTGCACCCAAACAGAAGATTTTCCCCAAGATAAGGAGCATAGACATGCTCAGGACAAATTGCTCATGAAATTGTGAGGTCCATTGTTCGTGTTACTCTTGAAAAAATAAAAAATGGTTTTAAAATAAAATTTTAATGAAAAAGTACAAGTAAATGTTAATTTTTTCCTTCCATATTGCCTCACTTCCTGTGAAGCACCTGATGGTTAATAAACTTTTTGAATGTGGTTTTGAACACCTTGAGGGGTATAGTTTTTAAATTTGTGTCACTTTTGTATATTCTTGTGTCACACAGACCCCTCAAAGTCATTTCATTGGTCCCTATAAAAAATGGTTTTGTAAATTTTGTAAAAATGAGAAATCGCTGGACAACTTTTACATTCCAATCCTTATAACTTCCTAGCAAATAAATATTGTTTCAAAATTGTATAGATGTAAAGTAAACATGTGGGTAATGCTATTTTTTAGCTATTTTGAGTGACTTAATTACCTGATTTAAGGGCATAAGAATTCAAAGTTTGAAAATTGTCATTTTTTCCAAATTTTCACCAAATTTCCATTTTTTTTTATTAATAAATGCATGTCATATGAAAGAAATGTTACCACTATCATAAAGTACAATATGTCATAAGAAAACATTCTCAGAATCAGTAAGATCTGTTGAAGTATTTCAGATTTATTACCTCATAAAATGACAGTGGTCGAATTGTAAAATTTGGCCTGGTCATGAAAATGAAAACAGGCTCAGGGTGAAAGCGTAAATTTGACACCACAAAAGTGTTATTTTTCTTTTTTTCCTTTCATTATTACATGGGTTGCCTTATGAACACAACCCCTGTTCCTTTACCCATTTTAGTATGTCACACAGAGTGTTCACATGCTCTGGACGCTAAGAGCAAGAATGGAGAGTTACTTTGAAAGGCTGTTAAGTTGTTCACTAAGAAGCTATCTATGCCTACCTAATAATTTCTGCTTTTAATACTAAATGTAATACTATTTCTGAATCTACAGTTGAGGAATCAGGTATTCTAGATAGTGTGTTTTACTTATTATTTTTAATGTGCTCTATTTTATCATAACTCAAATTACTACATTACATTCAAAATATTTTTTTTTCTAGAATTTTGAGTATAAACATTTATACATAGAACACACTAAGCTTAAATACTGCAGGATGTTCCAATAACTAAAACACCACTAGGTGGCAGGTCTACACAATTTTAAAGAAGTCTAGTTGCTGGAAAACTAATAAGTTAAATGTTAATATTTAAATAAACCTCACATTTTACTGCAAAATATATATTTTATTTTGATGAAAATAGCATTATGGGTATGAATATTCCAAGATAAATACATGTGCTTAATTAGTAACAAATTGAAAACCTGACCTTACCTTAAAGGAAATATTTGAGGTAAACAAAAAAATATAGCCAACCTGTTTCTATCTATCTATCTATCTATCTATCTATCTATCTATCTATCTATCTATCTATCTATCTATCGTGCGCAGCAGAAATGAGTACACCCCTTTGGAAAGTAAGATTTTAATCAATATCTCATTAAACACAGAAATTATTTTCAAATTTTTTTTACAAGACTAAGTTTCATACAATTTTTTAGCTCCCATCTTGAAAGTAAGGTTGGATATCACTTGAGAACCTAGATATTTGAATGTGCTCTGCACTTGACGAGTATTGGCTGGTGCACAGATGTAATGCTTGAATCTACACCCCTTTAACACAGCCAATACACATGCGGGATTGCCTGAAGGTCACTGCAATGCAGTAGCCATCTTGATAGTGGCATTACTGTGATTGTTTGGCCGCACTACCTTATTAGCAGTTATAAAAGAACTGCTGCCGCCATGCTTGGCACACTAACGCCATTACACAGATCACGGACAGTTCATATTGGAGGAAGAGTGTAACAAATGGAAACGGAGGCACAGATGGTAAAGTTCACATTCGTTTTTATTGTAATTAAGTGTGGAACCTCTGGACCACGGTCCGGGAGGCTCTGAAGGGGGTGTCACTACATGAGCCCCAGATACCCATGGTAAGACCTGTTGTGAATTCCGCTCTTGGGCTCCCTCCGGTGGTTGTAAGTGGCACTTTTGTGAGTTCTGCTCTTGGGCTCCCTCCGGTGGTTTTAAGTGGTACTGCTGCTCCTTGGATTTAGTAGCCAGCAGCTGCTTCCACTGATTGTCTTTCTGGCTCGGCTATTTAGCCTGGTTCCATCCTTCAGCCTGTGCCAGTTGTCAATGGTTCCTTGTTGGATTCACATCTCTGCTTGGATTTCCCTGATATTCTGACCAGTTCAGCAAAGATAAGTCCTTGCTTTGTTCTTTTGCAGTCCACTTGTTGTGGACTTAATCTTTCTGCACTTTCTATGTTTTTTCTAGTCCAGCTTGTCCTTATGTATTTATTCAGTTAAGCTGGAAGCTCTGGGAAGCAGATTTACCCTCCACACCTTTAGTCAGGTGTGGAGATTTTTGTAAACTCTGTGGTGGATTTTTCTAGTTTTTAATACTGACCGCACAGTATTCTGTTCTGTTCTATCTATCTAGCTAGACTGGCCTCCTTTGCTACATCCTGGTTTCATTCTGTGTATGTCATTCCCCTCTCCACGCACAGTCAATATTTGTGGGGGGCTGTCCTATCCTTTGGGAATTTTCTCTGAGGCAAGATAGCTTTCCTGTTTCTATCTCTAGGGGTAGTTAGTCCTCTGGCTGTGATGAGGTGTCTAGGGAGTGACAGGAACATCACACGGCTACTTCTAGTGTTGTGTTTAGCTCAGGAACTGCGGTCAGTACAGGTACCACCTCCTCCAGAGCACGTCCCATGTTGCTCCTAAACCACCAGCTCATAACAAAGACCCCTAGAACAGGGTGAGAATGGGATACCTGGGTGAAACGGGTGCTACCTTCAGTTAGAGCCCGGACTCGTGGTAGCTGACCCAGTGGGACAGACAGACAAGTAGGGTTAGCGGGTGACGTAGAGCTAACCGATGGGTATTGGGGGTATGGGTAGGAGCAGGTTCCAGCGGTACTGACATTGTCCTGAGGTTCAGGTGACTGAATCATGGGATGAGACGGAACTGGAGTAAGCAGATTAGAGATCATCCAGGAAAGCCAGGTAATGGGTGGCTGATAGTCTGTGGAGACAAACAGTGTAAGAGGAGCACAGACAGAGAACTTCAGAAACAGAAGCACATGCTAGCAGGAACCGGAAGTTAGCAACTGAGGTTATTGTGGCTCTGGAACCCTCCCTATGGTGGAGGGGCTAGAAATAGTGATCATTAACACACCATTGGTCAAAAGCACTTTTTGGAAAATGACCGCTCTCTTTAAGAGACTGGGAGCGAGCGCACGTGACCTAAGCACACAGCCCGAGGACCTGCTGGCTGTATGCCAGGAAGCAGAGGAGGAAGGGGAAGCAGAGACCCTGTCAGGACAGCGTGGAGCCTGCACAGAGCGGGACTCCCGATTGGGATCCTGTGAAGGTACAGGGACCGGAATGGGTGTAACAGAGAGACTGTTTGTCCAACTCTGTGTGTGCACAGTTGAACTTATCAGTGTTGTTTAGTGTTAATACTGGTGATAAAGCTGAAACATCATACTAACAGTCCTTCTAAAAGCTAATCGGGGTCTTTTTTTGTATCACATGCATTGTGCATTTAGCCTAGGGACAGTTGCAGGTAGAGTGATAGAATAAAGCTCTAGGCACAGTCTTATGCAAAATATATACAGTGCCTACAAGTAGTATTCAACCCCCTGCAGATTTAGCAGGTTTACACATTTGGAATTAACTTGGCATTGTGACACTTGGACTGTAGATCAGCCTGGAAGTGTGAAATGCACTGCAGCAAAAAAGAATGTTATTTCTTTGTTTATTTTTTTTTTAAATTGTGAAAAGTTTTATCAGAGGGTCATTTATTATTCAACCCCTCAACCCACCAGAATTCTGTTTGGTTCCCCTAAAGTATTAAGAAGTAGTTCAGGCACAAAGAACAATGAGCTTCACATGTTTGGATTAATTATCTCTTTTTCCAGCCTTTTCTGACTATTTAAGACCCTCCCCAAACTTGTGAATAGCACTCAAACATGGTCAACATGGGAAAGACAAAGGAGCATTCCAAGGCCATCAGAGACAAGATCGTGGAGGGTCACAAGGCTGGCAAGGGGTACAAAACCCTTTTCAAGGAGTTGGGCCTACCTGTCTCCACTGTTGGGAGCATCATCCGGAAGTGGAAGGCTTATGGAACTACTGTTAGCCTTCCACGGCCTGGACAGCCTTTGAAAGTTTCCTCCCGTGCCGAGGCCAGGCTTGTTCGAAGAGTCAAGGCTAACCCAAGGACAACAAGGAAGGAGATCTCATGGCAGTGGGGACATTGGTTTCAGTCAATACCATAAGTAACGTACTCCACCGCAATGGTCTCCGTTCCAGACGAGCCCATAAGGTACCTTTACTTTCAAAGCGTCATGTCAAGGCTCGTCTACAGTTTGCTCATGATCACTTGGAGGACTCTGAGACTGACTGGTTCAAGGTTCTCTGGTCTGATGAGACCAAGATCGAGATCTTTGGTGCCAACCACACACGTGACGTTTGGAGACTGGATGGCACTGCATACGACCCCAAGAATACCATCCCTACAGTCAAGCATGGTGGTGGCAGCATCATGCTGTGGGGCTGTTTCTCAGCCAAGGGGCCTGGCCATCTGGTCCGCATCCATGGGAAGATGGATAGCACGGCCTATTATGACCCCAATGGCGAGGGTCTCAGAGGAACGTGGAAGTCTGCAGAATACAAAAATCCAGCTCATAGGGCAGTGGTAACTGGGTTGACCATATATCTCCTCCTAACGCCAACACTAGAAGTAGCCGGGGATCATTCCTACGTTGATTCTAGATGACACGCGCCAGCCGGAGAATCTAGCTACCCCTAGTAGAGGAAAACAAAGACCTTTCTTGCCTCCAGAGAAGGGGACCCCAAAGCTGGATAGAAGCCCCCCACAAATAATGACGGTGAGGTAAGAGGAAATGACAAACACAGAAATGAACCAGGTTTAGCACAGAGAGGCCCGCTTACTGATAGCAGAATAAAGAAAGGTAACTTATATGGTCAACAAAAACCCTATCAAAATCCACACTGGAAATTCAAGAACACCAGCCCCCTAGAGCTTCCAGCAAAGGTCAGGATATAGATTTGGAACAAGCTGGACAATAATACAAAACCAAAACAAATAGCAAAAAGCAAAAGGCAGACTTAGCTGATATAACTGGAACCAGGATCAGTAGACAAGAGCACAGCAGACTAGCTCTGATAACTACGTTGCCAGGCATTGAACTGAAGGTCCAGGGAGCTTATATAGCAACACCCCTAACTAACGACCCAGGTGCGGATAAAAGGAATGACAGAAAAACCAGAGTCAAAAAACTAGTAACCACTAGAGGGAGCAAAAAGCAAATTCACAACAGTACCCCCCCCTTAGTGAGGGGTCACCGAACCCTCACCACGACCACCAGGGCGATCAGGATGAGCGGCATGAAAGGCACGAACTAAATCGGCCGCATGAACATCAGAGGCGACCACCCAGGAATTATCCTCCTGACCATAGCCCTTCCACTTGACCAGGTACTGAAGCCTCCGCCTGGAGAGGCGAGAATCCAAGATCTTCTCCACCACGTACTCCAACTCGCCCTCAACCAACACCGGAGCAGGAGGCTCAGCAGAAGGAACTACAGGCACAATGGTAGAAAAATTAGCGATAAAACGACGGTAGAAGTTAGCGAAGCCCAAGAACTTCTGAAGACTCTTAACTGACGAGGGCTGAGTCCAATCAAGAATAGCTCGGACCTTGACTGGGTCCATCTCCACAGCAGAAGGGGAAAAAATGAACCCCAAAAAGGGAACCTTCTGTACACCAAAGAGACACTTTGAGCCCTTGACAAACAAAGAATTTTCACGCAAAATTTTAAAGACCAACCTGACCTGCTCCACATGCGAATCCCAATTATCAGAAAAAACCAAAATATCATCCAGATAAACAATCAAAAATTTATCCAGATACTTCCGGAAAATGTCATGCATAAAGGACTGAAAAACTGAAGGTGCATTGGAGAGCCCAAAAGGCATCACCAAGTACTCAAAATGACCTTCGGGCGTATTGAATGCGGTTTTCCATTCATCACCTTGCTTAATGCGCACAAGGTTGTACGCACCACGAAGGTCTATCTTGGTGAACCACTTGGCACCCTTAATCCGGGCAAACAAGTCAGACAACAGCGGTAAAGGATACTGAAATTTGACAGTGATCTTATTTAAAAGCCGATAATCAATACAAGGTCTCAAAGATCCGTCCTTTTTTGCCACAAAAAAGAATCCCGCACCAAGAGGGGAAGAAGACGGACGAATATGTCCTTTTTCCAGAGACTCCTTGATATATGAACGCATAGCGGTATGTTCAGGTACCGACAGATTAAACAGTCTTCCCTTAGGAAATTTACTGCCTGGGATCAAATCTATAGCACAGTCACAGTCCCTATGAGGAGGCAGTGCACTGGACTCAGACTCACTGAAGACATCCTGATAATCAGACAAATACTCCGGAACTTCCGAAGGCGTAGAAGAAGCAATAGACACAGGCAGGGAATCCTCATGAATACCACGACAGCCCCAACTTGAGACTGACATAGCCTTCCAGTCCAGGACTGGATTATGGGTCTGTAACCATGGCAGCCCTAAAACGACCAAATCATGCATTTTATGTAAAACCAGGAAACGTATCACCTCGCGGTGTTCAGGAGTCATGCACATGGTAACCTGAGTCCAATACTGCGGTTTATTTGCTGCCAATGGTGTAGCATCAATACCCCTAAGAGGAATAGGATTTTCTAATGGTTCAAGAGTAAATCCACAGCGCTTAGCAAATGAGAGATCCATGAGACTCAGGGCAGCACCTGAATCTACAAACGCCATGACAGGATAAGATGACAGTGAGCAAATCAAAGTTACAGACAGAATAAATTTAGGTTGCAAATTACCAACGGTGACAGGACTAACAACCTTAGCTATACGTTTAGAGCATGCTGAGATAACATGTGTAGAATCACCACAGTAGTAGCACAAGCCATTCCGGCGTCTATGAATTTTCCGCTCATTTCTAGTCAGGATTCTATCACATTGCATTAAATCAGGTGTCTGTTCAGACAACACCATGAGGGAATTTGCGGTTTTTCTATCACATTGCACCGAATTAGGTGTCTGTTCAGACAACACCATGAGGGAATTTGCGGTCTTGCGCTCCCGCAACCGCCGGTCAATTTGAATAGCCAGTGCCATAGTATCATTCAGACCTGTGGGAATGGGAAAACCCACCATAACATTCTTAATGGCTTCAGAAAGGCCATTTCTAAAATTAGCGGCCAGTGCACACTCGTTCCAATGTGTCAGCACGGACCATTTCCGAAATTTTTGGCAATACACTTCAGCCTCGTCCTGCCCCTGAGACATAGACAGCAAGGCCTTTTCTGCCTGAATCTCAAGATTGGGTTCCTCATAAAGTAAACCGAGCGCCAGAAAAAACGCATCAAGATCAGCCAATGCCGGATCTCCTGGCGCCAGCGAAAAAGCCCAATCCTGAGGGTCGCCCCGTAAGAACGAAATAACTATTTTTACTTGCTGAGCAGAATCTCCTGATGAACAGGGTCTCAGGGACAAAAACAATTTACAATTATTCACGAAATTCCTAAACTTAAACCTGTCTCCGGAAAACAGTTCAGGAATCGGTATTTTAGGTTCTGACCTAGGATTTCTGATAACATAGTCTTGTATGCCCTGCACACGAGTAGCCAGCTGGTCCACACTTGTAATCAAGGTCTGGACATTCATGTCTGCAGCAAGCATAGCCACTCTGAGGTAAAGGGGAAGGAGAAAAAAAAAAACTCAGAATCTTCTTTCTTATAATCCCTCTTCTGCAATGCATTAAACATTTAATACTGGCCTGGCAAACTATTATGACCCCAATGGCGAGGGTCTCAGAGGAACGTGGAAGTCTGCAGAATACAAAAATCCAGCTCATAGGGCAGTGGTAACTGGGTTGACCATATATCTACTCCTAACGCCAACACTAGAAGTAGCCAGGGATCATTCCTACGTTGATTCTAGATGACACGCGCCAGCCGGAGAATCTAGCTACCCCTAGTAGAGGAAAACAAAGACCTTTCTTGCCTCCAGAGAAGGGGACCCCAAAGCTGGATAGAAGCCCCCCACAAATAATGACGGTGAGGTAAGAGGAAATGACAAACACAGAAATGAACCAGGTTTAGCACAGAGAGGCCCGCTTACTGATAGCAGAATAAAGAAAGGTAACTTATATGGTCAACAAAAACCCTATCAAAATCCACACTGGAAATTCAAGAACCCCCGAACCGTCTAACGGTCCGGGGGGAGAACACCAGCCCCCTAGAGCTTCCAGCAAAGGTCAGGATATAGATTTGGAACAAGCTGGACAAAAATACAAAACCAAAACAAATAGCAAAAAGCAAAAGGCAGACTTAGCTGATATAACTGGAACCAGGATCAGTAGACAAGAGCACAGCAGACTAGCTCTGATAACTACGTTGCCAGGCATTGAACTGAAGGTCCAGGGAGCTTATATAGCAACACCCCTAACTAACGACCCAGGTGCGGATAAAAGGAATGACAGAAAAACCAGAGTCAAAAAACTAGTAACCACTAGAGGGAGCAAAAAGCAAATTCACAACAACGGCCTACCTGGAGATTTTGGCCAAGAACCTCCGCTCCTCCATCAAGGATCTTAAGATGGGTCGTCATTTCATCTTCCAACAAGACAACGACCCAAAGCACACAGCCAAGAAAACCAAGGCCTGGTTCAAGAGGCAAAAAATCAAGGTGTTGCAGTGGCCTAGTCAGTCTCCTGACCTTAACACAATTGAAAACTTGTGGAAGGAGCTCAAGATTAAAGTCCACATGAGACACCCAAAGAACCTAGATAACTTGGAGAAGATCTGCATGGAGGAGTGGGCCAAGATAACTCCAGAGACCTGTGCCGGCCTGATCAGGTCTTATAAAAGATGATTATTAGCTGTAATTGCAAACAAAGGTTATTCCACAAAATATTAAACCTAGGGGTTGAATAATAATTGACCCACACTTTTATGTTTAAAATTTATAAAAATTTAACTGAGCAACAAAACTTTTTGGTTTGTAAGATTTATGCATCTGTTAATAAATCCTGCTCTTGTTTGAAGTTTGAAGGCTCTAACTTATTTGCATCTTATTAAACCTGCTAAATCTGCAGGGGGTTGAATACTACTTTTAGGCACTGTAGCAGCTGCACGTGACCGGATTTTTTTTTGAGGGGGAGTGAAAAAATGTAATATATTGTCACCTTTAAAGTATTATGTGATTTATTATGCATTTCTGTGTTATATAACACTGTAAAAAAACATAGAAAAGTTTGTCTTTAATTTGAATATACTTACTCATCCATAGAGTATTACATGCTTTCTGTTACATTTCGTTGGTATATAACTAGTGTTGAGCGATACCTTCCGATATCGGAAAGTATCGGTATCGATTGGATCGGCCGATATTCCAAAAATATCGGATATCGCCGATACCGATACCCGATACCAATGCAAGTCAATGGGACGAAAATATCGGAATTAAAATAAACCCTTTCTTTACTTGTAGGTTAATTCTACATGAAGGAAAACAACTAACAATAATGTAGGATGTATTGGGGGAGGTGGCAAAGACATTAACCCCTTACTGACCTCGGACGGGATAGTACATCCGAGGTCAGCTCCCCTGCTTTGATGCAGGGCTCCGCGGTGAGCCCGCATCAAAGCCGGGACATGTCAGCTGTTTTGAACAGCTGACATGTGCATGAAATAGCGGTGCATGAAGTCGCGATTCACCCGCCGCTATTAACTAGTTAAATGCCGCTGTCAAACGCAGACAGCGGCATTTAACTACCGCATCCGGCCGGGCGGCCGGAAATGATCGCATCTCCGACCCCGTCACATGATCGGAGGTCGGCGATGCTTCAGAATAGTAACCATAGAGGTCCTTCAGACCTCTATGGTTACTGAGCGCCACCCTGTGGTCGGCGCTCACAGCACACCTGCAATTCTGCTGCATAGCAGCGAACATGAGATCGCTGCTATGTAGCAGAGGCGATCGGGTTGTGCCTGCTTCTAGCCTCCTATGGAGGCTATAGAAGCATGGCAAAAGTAAAAAAAAAAGTTAAAAAAAATGTGAAAAAAAAACATATATAAAAGTTTAAATCACCCCCCTTTCGCCCCATTCAAAATAAATCAATAAAAAAAAAATCAAACCTACACATATTTGGTATCCCCGTATTCAGAATCGCCGGATCTATCAATAAAAAAAGCATTAACCTGATCGCTAAACGGCGTAGTGGGAAAAAAATTCGAAACGCCAGAATTACGTTTTTTTGGTCGCTGTGACATTGCATTAAAATGCAATAACGGGCGATCAAAAGAATGCATCTGTACCAAAATGCTATCATTAAAAACGCCAGCTCAGCACGCAAAAAATAAGCCCTCAACCGACCCCAGATCATGAAAAATGGAGACGCTACGAGTATCGGAAAATGGCGCAATTTTTAATTTTTTTTTTTAGCAAAGTTTGGAATTTTTTTTCTCCACTTAGGTAAAAAATAACCTAGTCATGTTAGGGGTCTATGAACTCGTAGTGACCTGGAGAATCATAATGGCAGGTCAGTTTAAGCATTTAGTGAACCTAGCAAAAAAGCAAAGCAAAAAACAAGTGTGGGATTGCACTTTTTTTGCAATTTCACCGCACTTGGAATTTTTTTCCCGTTTTCTAGTACACGACATGGTAAAACCAATGATGTCGTTCAAAAGTACAACTCGTCCCGCAAAAAATAAGCCCTCACATGGCCAAATTGACAGAAAATTAAAAAGTTATGGCTCTGAGAAGGAGGGGAGTGAAAAAGGAACACGGAAAAACGAAAAATCCCAAGGTCATGAAGGTGTTAAAGGCATAGAGGTTTAGCCCAATCAAATAGAATAGCAGGATTTTTTTTTTAAGACGTTCAGATTTACCAAAATATTGACTATGTTAAGATTTTTTTTATTTTGTCAGATATTGATGTTTCACTACTTCCACGCCCTTCACCTTCTTTTTTACTTCTCCCACACTTTCTTCTTCATCATCCTCAGCAGCAGCATCTTTGACATCAACTTCTTCTTCACCTTATTCATCTTCTTCTTCATCTTCTACCTATTATTTTTTTTTTGTTACATTCTTCATATTCTTTTTATTCAACTATTATTCTTCTTAATATTCTACTTCTTCATCATCATATTCTTATTTGTGACAGGCATTCCTGTAGTTGTTATCTATAAAAGTTTGAAGATTACACCTTCCATTCTGCCTGTCACAAAAGAGTTACAACAGGATTTGTCCGCGTTCAGTTTGGCCTGCAGCAGCAGGCTTTATCCAGGGGCACCACGAGGAGGAACAGACTCACCCCCATACACTGCTTAGTCTTCTTCTGCTTATAATTTAGATAACATCTTTTGCTCTGATGTTTATTCTTATGCTTAATGTTCTTCTGCTCTTTGTTCTGCAGCCTCTTGTTCTTCTGCTTCTCAGTCTTCCATGTCGTCGTCTCCAGGGTCGTCATCTCCGGGGTCGTCGTCGTCATCGGGGTGGTCTTCAGGGTCATCGTCTCCAGGGTCGTCGTCATCTCAGTGGTTGTCGTCTCTGTTGTCGTCTTCATCTTAGGGGTGGTCTTCCGGGTCAATGGAACTACCGAGGACCAGCTGATGTTACTGGAACCCGGTTACTAAGCAGGAGGTACCCGTGCCAGAAAGCACTACCAAGGACCACCTGACATTGGTGGAACTCGGATACCCAGAAGGAGGCACCTAAGCCAAAGGCTCTGCCCGGAACCAGCTGACGGTACTGGAACCAGGATGGGGAGCAGAAGGTACAAGAGCAAAAGACACTGCCGAGAACCAGCTGACGGTATTGGAACCCGGATGGGTAGCCGAAGGTCCAAGAGCCAATGGAACTACCGAGGACCAGCTGACATTACTGGAACCCGGTTGCTAAGCAGGAGGTACCCGTGCCTTAACACTAGAAGTCCCAGGAATTTCAAGATCCCTCCTGAAGTCCTGAGAGAGGGTCAAATGACCCTCAGTCCATATTGACACCTTAATTAGCATCCTTTCATTTGTAAATGTGCTCTTGCCTGAGGAATCTGCAGGGGGGATTATCTAAGATAAGAGTGTGTAAACAGAAGAATGCAAGCTATTCCTGAGTGTGGGGGTTGCTGCTCACAAGAAAGAGATGCTGGCTTCACAGTGCCTTTTTTTGCCTGATCGTTTGCATCCTGTTTTGCAGGGGTTGGTGCAGAGAAGGTACAGTCATCCAGAGAATGGCCCAGGGATCGCCTCTGAACTACAGGCTGGTTCCGAGGCGATCCTTCACAGACGTTTGCCCGCGACGTGTCCGCATGTGTCATGTCACCAGTGATGCCCCGGCAATGTGCACGCGCACGTGATCGCCTGCACATCGCCGGGAATCATCTCCCCGTGTGACGGCCCCATTAGGGCCCAGGAGTGACTCCAAAACCCAGAACAGGTGTCAATCTTGAAAGAAAACTGATCAGGAACTGAAGTGTGTCCCTAGCCAAAGAATGTGAGCTGCTCCTGAGTGTCTGCCCACCCCCCCAGCTGCTTTGCATTAGCAAATTTGCATGCAGCTTTATGTGCTGTGGGGGAGAAACCTATTTTGTTCACAGGAAAGAAAATGGAGAGAAGGCACACCATTGAAGAGGCATTGGAACTGATTCTGAGCAACACAAACCCTTCTGACTCAGATGGAGAAGACATAGTCCTTCAACCGGATTCGGACTCTGAGCTGTCTTCAGGTTAGGCTGGCTTCACACTCCCTTTTTTGCCTGTTCATTTGGATCCTATGTTTTGCAGGGGTTGTTGCAGATAAGGGTCGGTGTGGGGCAGGTGTGGTGCGTGGGCAGTACGCTGCGGTGCAGGGTGGGTGTGGTGCCTGGCTATCTTTTTTATTTTGAACCAAAACAAAATGCTTATTTGAAATTATTTATCTTGCAGATGAGGAGACTCCGCCTCTACCAAAAAAGAGAGCTCGGTTGGTGAGTGAGCCGACAGAGACCGCAAAAGATGGCACAGTGTGGCATGAAGTACAAGTGGGGAAACATCTCCATTTGACCCCAATAGAACCGTACCCTACAGATGGAGAGCCAAGTGCTAAGGCCAGACGAAGTGTCCAGAGTTGTCAGAGCTTCCTCTGTTTTATCAGTCTTGACATGCTTTGTAGCATTGAAGAATGGACTACTCAACATGCACGTCACATGGAGTGGTTCATGGGTCTCCCGGAACTAATGGCATTTATTTCAGTCATTATCTTGCGGGGGGCGACCAAGGTTCCATCACTACATGACAGCTGGTCAGCAAACCTGGGAAACCCAAGGATCATTGCCACTATGACCCGAAACCGCTTTCAAGACATCATGCAACACCTACGCTTTGATGACATGTTCACGCGCAGTGAGCGAGTGGAGACCGATAAGTTTGCTGCAATTTCCGATGTGTGGAGATCGTTTGTCACCAACTGCATCGCATCCTACAACCCTGGTCGACACATCACTATAGATGAACAGCTTTTCCCGTCAAAGACTCGCTGCTGTTTTCTGCAATACATTGCAACACAAACAGACAAGTTTGGCATCAAGTTTTGGGTGGCTTGCGACTTGAAATCAAAGTACATCTGTAATGTCCTCCCATATCTTGGCAAGGATCCCAGTCGTCCCAGCGGGGAGAGACTGTCCGAAACTGTAGTGATGAGGCTGATGGAACCATTCATGGACAAGGGCAGAACTGTAACCACGGACAATTTCTTTACATCATTGTCACTTGCACAACGACTGCTTAGCCGGGAAACCACTATCCTCGGCACAGTCAACAAGAGTCGCTGGGAAATTCCTCAATCCGCTAGACAGATGGACCGCACTGAATTCACCACTCAGGTGTTTTCAACCACTGGTGCCACACTGACAGTGTATGCACCCAAACGAAAGAAGGCCGTCTACATTCTCAGCAGCATGCACAGCGTGGTTGAGACTGAGGATACCAACAAAAGGAAGCCAAACACGGTCACACAATACAACCACACAAAGTGCGGTGTGGATGTAATGGACCAAATGGTGCGGGAGTACAGCATGCGTGCAGGAACACGGAGATGGCCAGTCGCCGTGTTCTACAACATGATTGACATGGCAGCACTCAATGCTCATGTTCTTTATCAGGCATGCACTGGGGTGCAGGAGAGACGGGTGGACTTCCTGGTTGAGCCTGCAAAAGAGTTAGGTGGCCGTCATGTGACTGAAAAGAAGGCACGCAAGGAGAAACTCCTTTGGCAACTTCCTTCCACACCCAGCCCTGGCAAAAGGGTGAAGTGTCAGGTCAACCATCGATGCACGAACAATTGTGCAACTGAGAGATGTGTTGACTGCTACAAATACACGTGTGGAAAATGTACCAGGGACATACCCAGGCAGTGCCAGGTATGTTCCAACATGTTCAGACAGACTGCTGAGTGAGTGCTGAAATGCTAGTCACACAAGGACATGCCACTCACACACACACACAGCCCCCCACTGCAGCCTATTGAAAATATGTGTGGAATTGTTTTATTCCTTGTATTTTTTTTTTACATTTTTATAACAAAAATAAAAAGCATCCTTTACCATTTCCCCCCTCCCCTCTTCCCACTCCTCCACCAACATCCCTCCCTGTTGTATAATTTGATTATATTGTTTTCTTGTTCACTGTTTTATCGCATTTGTTTGGCCATGCCGCTTATACACTGCTCATCTTGAAAATGTGACTATTTGTTTGATGTTTGATGTTAGTGAAAAAAAAATCTTATTGGTTTTTTTAAAAAAATAAAAAGCATCAAAACAAATAACAGTTGTTCTTTTATATATTTTTCACACTAAAATTTCAGTCCTCTTGTGCAAATTTTTTTCGCGCCAAATTTGCACAAGAATGAACATGCTGCGATTTTTTTCGCTAGTGTGTTTGAGGCCTAAAGGTACAGTTACACGTTACGATCTCGTTGACGATATCGTTTGAAAATGTCACGTGATCACGTCGTTCATGCGATGTCATTTTCACATCGTTGCGTGTAACGTGAAGATATCGGACGAACACATTGTTGGATCGCTGATCGCAGATTTGAGGTCAGGATCTCAAATCTGACGATCCTCGTCCAATTATGCGTCAGAAGATGTGCAGCATCGTTCAGTGTAACGCTGAGATGAACGATGTCGGTCTAAATTCTCCTATTCCTGCTATTGTGAAAAATCGTTCTGCAAATGTTTGCAATGAGGCTAACGCGGAGCCAAAATTTACATCGTTAACAAGATAGTTGCATGTGACGCCTCTTGGACGATGTGAAACTGATTGCACGAACGATGTGATCACGTGACATTTCTAACTATATCGTCAACGAGATCGTAACATGTAATGGTACCTTTGACCGCTGCGGGTCCGCAGCAGTTTCCCCTGAGTTTACAGTACAATGTAAACTTATGGGAAACAAAAAACGCTGGGCACATGCTGCGGAAAAATCCGCGCGGAAACGCTGCGGATTACATTCCGCAGCATGTCACTTTTTTTCTGCGGATTTTCACCTGCTCCAATAGGAAACTGCAGATGAAAATCCGCAGAAGAAACCACAGTAAAAAACGCGATAAATCCGCAGTAAAAACCGCAACGGGAATTCCGCTGCGGAAAAATCCGCAGTGGAATCCGCAAAGTGTGCACATAGCCTTAGGGTACCGTCACACAGTACCATTTTGATCGCTACGACGGTACGATTCGTGACGTTCTAGCGATATCGTTACGATATCGCAGTGTCTGACACGCAGCAGCGATCAGGGATCCTGCTGAGAATCGTACGTCGTAGCAGATCGTATGGAACTTTCTTTCGTCGCTTGATCACCCGCTGACATCGCTGGATCGTTGTGTGTGACAGCGATCCAGCGATGTGTTCGCTTGTAACCAGGGTAAACATCGGGTAACTAAGCGCAGGGCCGCGCTTAGTAACCCGATGTTTACCGTGGTTACCAGCGTAAACGTAAAAAAAACAAACAGTACATACTTACATTCCGGTGTCTGTCCCCGGCGTGTCAGCTTCTCTCCACTGTGTGAGCGTCTGCCAGCCGGAAAGCGAGCACAGCGGTGACGTCTGACGTCACCGCTGTGCTTTCCGGCTATGGCGCTTACACAGTGGAGAGAAGCAGAACGCCGGGGACAGACACCGGAATGTAAGTATGTACTGTTTGTTTTTTTTACGTTTACGCTGGTAACCAGGGTAAACATCGGGATACTAAGCGCGGCCCTGCGCTTAGTTACCCGATGTTTACCCTGGTTACCGGGGACTTCGGCATCGCTCCAGCGCCGTGATTGCAACGTGTGACCGCAGTCTACGACGCTGGAGCGATAATCATACGATCGCTGCGACGTCACGGATCGTGCCGTCGTAGCGATTAAAATGGTACTGTGTGACGGTACCCTTAGACACAAATGCTTCTGGTCATTACTCACAGCTGTACCTTGCTCTAAAATTTCTAATTCTCTATTTAAAATATATAAAAAATTATTCATTGTTTCAGCGCTTTTTTGCTCAAATAAAACTAAACTAAATACAATATGTATAGTCTTTATATTATCAAATACAATAAACTGAACAGAACTAACTTGAAACTTGAAACTACATGGGTAAACTCGATGGAAAACAGCAAACAACCTCCTGTGGTGCAACAGTAATGGCCTTAATTACAGAAAAAAAGACAGTGAATAGAGATAAGATAAGCTATAGATAAAATCCTTTAGGTCATTTGACCCTTCTCTGGGTTTCAAAGGTAGAAATGTCAAATGACCCATCTCTGGGACTTCTAGTGTTAAAGCACTACCAAGGACCACCTGACGTTGGTGGAACTCGGATACCCAGAAGGAGGCACCTAAGCCAAAGGATCTACCCAGAACCAGCTGACGGTACTGGAACCAGGATGGGGACCTATTCAAGATTTTCTTCCTAGAGCCCCAACTAGTGGTGTTGGAGCAAAGGATCAGCAGGGGGAGCAGAGTGTAGGCCGAAGCCTGCACTGGCGGCAGCTTTGTGTCTGTGTGGCGTTTGCAGGACACGATGCCGGCTACACAGGAGGGGAACAGCTGGCGTTGCTGAACCACACTGACACATTGGTGGGTGTTTTTCTCTGTGCAGATAGCACTTCCGAACACCAACTGGCGGTGTTAGAGCCCAGGGTCAGCAGCAGGAGCAAAGTGTAGGCTGAAGCCTGCACTGGCGGCAGCTTTGTGTCTGCGTGGCGTTTGCAGGACACGTTGCCAGCTACACAGCAGGGGAACAGCAGGCATTGCTGCACCCCACTGACACAGTGGCGAGTGTTTTCTCTGTGCAGCCAGCACTTGAGGGCACCAACTGGCGGTGTTAGAGCCCAGTGACAGCAGGAGGAGCAGAGTGTGGGCCGAAACCTAATTGAACCAATTTTAAAGGGAACCTATAAACCCCCCTCAAGTGTTACAAACTAGAAGAGCCACCTTGTGCAGCAGTAATTCTGCACAAGTAAAAGATTGCTCTTTTAATTTTGGTCCTTGCACATGCTGAATGAAACACGTATAAAATTTAGCCCCTTATACAGTCAAACTGTCTTGGAGGCGGGACTTTCCTTCTTAATGAGATGCAGTACAGCTGTCAAAAATACCACCTTGGTGCTGGGCGCAGCCTCCTGAGTGTCGCTTTTTGCTGTCCAGGAGTCTGCTCTGTTGTGTTATCCCTTGGCCATGCGCTGTTAGCGCTGCCCGTCTTCTGACATCATTTGATGTCAGCCGGTGCAGTCCCGATGGCCATGAATCCCAGCCCCGCAGTGTCTTTTCATTTATTCACACTGCGGGGCAGGGACTCATGGCCTTGCACAGCAAATATGTTCGCCTCTCACTCATGTCCTTACACCTGCTTCAGACTGTGCGGCGTCAGCTGATCCCTTATCGCATGCCACGGCCATGAAGCCGCACAGTCTGAAGGAGGCGGAAGGAGATGAGTGACAGGCGAAGATATGCACTGCTCATGCCCATCAATCACACCCTTGCAGTCAAAATAAATAAGACACCGAGGGGCGTTGTGTCGGGCAGGGCGGCCGCACTGGCGCAGCCAGCCTGCCAACCAATGATGTCAGAAGACAGGCAGCGCTACCTGCGCATGGGCAAGGTTGAACATAGCAGCGCTGGGTCCGTGGCAGATTCAAACAATGCTGATGACGAGGCGGCACATGGCGCCAAGGGGGTTGCTGCATGTCATTACAAAGGAAAGTCACACCTCAGGGATGGTTAAATGGTATCAGGGGACACATTTTATATGTGTTGAGTTCGACGTGTGCAAGGAGAATAACTTAATGAGCCACCTTGTACAAATGCAGCATTACTGCTGTACAGGGTGGCTGTTATACATACAAACGCCTGGGGGGACAGGTTCCCTTTAATTTCAGTTGTTGTTTCTGCGTGGCATTTGCAGGACACAATGCCGGCTACACAGCAGGGGAACAGCTGGCGTTACTGAACCCCACTGACACATTGGCTGGTGTTTTTCTCTGTGCAGCCAGCACTTCCGAGCACCAACTGGCAGTGTTAGAGCCCAGGGACAGCAGCAGGAGGAGAGGGAGCAGAGTGTAGGCCGAAGCCTGCACTGGAGGCAGTTTTAGGTCTGTTGTGTCTGCGTGGCATTTGCAGGACACGATGCCGGCTACACAGCAGGGGAACAGCTGGCGTTGCTGAACCACACTGACACATTGGCGGGTGTTTTTCTCTGTGCAGCCAGCACTTCCAAGCACCAACTGGCGGTGTTAGAGCCCAGGGTCAGCAGGAGGAGCAGAGGAGCAGAGTGCAGGCCAAAGCCTGCACTGGCGGCAGCTTTGTGTCTGCGTGGCGTTAACAGGACACGTTGCCGGCTACACAGCAGGGGAACAGCTGGCGTTGCTGAACCCCATTGACACAGTGGCGGGTGTTTTCTCTGTGCAGCCAGCACTTCCGGGCACCAACTGGTGGTGTTAGAGCCCAGGAACAGCAGGAGGAGCAGAGTGTAGGCCGAATCCTGCACTAGAGCAAGTTGAAAGGGAACCTTTAACCCCCCCCAGGCGTTTGTTGCTGAAAGAGCCTTCTTGTATTGCTGCAAAAGGAAAAGGTGGCTCTTTCAATTTTGCTCCTTGCAAATGCTGAACTGGACACTTTTTAAATGTGTCCCCTCACACCGTAAAACCGTCCCGGAGGTGGGACTTTCCTTTGTAATGTGACGCAGCACAGCCGTCATTCCTACTCCCTTGGTGTCGTGCGCCGCCTCCTCAGTGTTGTTTGATTCTGTCCCTGGGCCTGCGCTGTTATGTTATCCCTTGGCGAGGCGCACTTAGCACTGCCCCTTTTCTGACATCTTTTGGTGTCAGGCTGGCTGCGCCTGTGCGGCCACGCTGCCCGAGATCCCGCCTCGCAGTGTCATCTAATGTAATCCCACTGCGGGCCTGAGATCCATGGGCATGCGCAGTGCATATCCTTGCCTCTCACTCCCCTCCCTCTGGCTTCTTCAGACTGTGCGGCGTCATGGCCGTGGCATGCTATTAGGGATCAGCTGACGGCGCACAGTCTGAAGAAGGCGGAGGGAGATGAGTGAGAGCCTGAGGTGAAGATATGCACTGTGCATGCCCATGGATCCCAGGCCCGCAGTGTGATTAAATCAGAAGACACTGCGAGGCGGGATCTCGGGCTGCGCAGCCGCACAGGCGCAGCCAGCCTGACACCAAATGATGTCAGAAGACGGGCAGCGCTAAGTGTGCCTGGCCAAGGGATAACATAACAGCGCAGGCTCCGGGACAGAATCAAACAAAGCTGAGGAGGTGGCGCATGGCACCAAGGGGGTAGGAATGACGGCTGTGCTGTGTCACATTACGAAGGAAAGTCCCACCTCCGGGACGGTTTTACGGTATCAGTGGACACATTTTATAAGTGTTAAGTTCTGCGTGTGCAAGGAGCTAAACTGAAAGAGCTACCTTTTCCTTGTGCAGCGTTACTGCTGCACAAGGTGGCTCTTTCAGTAACAAACGCCTGGGGGGGACAAGTTCCCTTAAATTTCAGTTGTTGTGTCAGCATGGCGGTCGCAGGACACATTGCTGGCTACACAGCTGGGGATCAGCTGACGTTACTGAAAACCAATAACACTGGGTCGTACGTTTTGACTGTGCAGACGGCACTTCTGAGCCTCAACTGGCGGTGTTGGAGCCCAGGAATTACAGTTCAGGTGGTAGAAAGATGAACACAACAGGAGACCTGGATACTGTAGACAGTCACCCAATTATTTAATCAGGAAGAGGAGTGGCAAATTCCTGCGAGATCCAGGCCTGGTTCATTTTCAGAAAAGTAAGCCGGTCAACGTTATCAGAGGATAGTCGCGTGCGACGGTCTGTTAGTACACCACCTGCAGCACTAAAGACGCTTTCCGGTAATACACTAGCCACAGGGCAAGCCAGCACCTCCAATGCATACTGGCTTAGCTCTGGCCATGTATCCAGCTTAGAGACCCAAAACTTGAAAGTGGAAGAGCCGTCTGGGAGTACAGTAAGAGGGCAAGACATGTAGTCTCACCATCTGACGGAACCGTTGCCTCCTGCTGACTGGAGCCGCCTGTGATGGAGTAGACATTTGTGGCGGGCACACAAAACTGTGCCACAGTTGGGCCATACTGGTCTTGCCTTGGGCAGAGACACTGATTCTGCTCCCTCTTTGTGTAGAGCCTCCTCCACTGCCTCAACGCACTGAGCTGCTTTGTAAGCACTAGCAGCACTGCTCTCAGTTGGACTGGAGAAGATGATGGAATTCACCAGTGTGTCTTGGTACTCCCGCATTTTACGCTCCTGGTTCAACGGTGTGACGAGGCTTTGTACGTTGTCTTGGTAGCGAGGATCGAGGAGGGTGTACACCCAATAATCAGCCATGTTGAGAATGTGGGAGATGCGGCGGTCGTTTCTCAGGCACTGCAGCATGTAATCAACCATGTGCTGCAGACTGCCAACTGGCCAAGAAACGCTGTCCCCTGCTTGAGGCGTGATCTCTGCCTGCTCTTCATCACCCCACCTTCGCTGTACACACTGACTACTGGACAATTGTGTAACTCCCTCCTCTGGATGGATGTCTTCCTCCTCCATTGACTCCTCCTCATCCTCACAAAGTGTCCCCTGCCTACGCCTTTGTGAGGAACCACGTGGCGCTGACTGTCCAGAAGCTGATGGAAATGGTGACTCCTCATCCTCCACCTCGTCCACAACATCATCCCTTAGCGCTTGCAGTGTTTGTTGAAGCAGGCAGATAAGGGGGACAGTCATGCTGACTAGTGCATCATCTGCACTCGCCATCCGCTTGGAATAATCGAAGGGATGCAAAACCTGGCAGACGTCCTTCATAGTGGCCCACTCTGTGGTTGTAAAGTCTGAATGGCGCGGAGTGCGACTTCTTAGTGCCTGATGCAGCTGGTACTCCATTACTGCTTGCTGCTGCTCACACAACCACTCCAACATATGTAACGTGGAATTCCACCTGGTTGGTAGGTCACATATGATGCGATGTTCCGGAAGGCGGAATCGGTGCTGCAGAGCTGCAATGCATGATCTTGCCGTGCTGGAACACCACAAGTGAGCACACTCTAGGCGGACCTTGTGCAGCAGTGCATCAAGATCCGGATAGTCCCTCAAAAAACTCTGCACGACCAAGTTGAGCACATGTGCCAGACATGGGATGTGAGTGAGGTTGCCGAGGCCCAGAGCTGCCACCAGATTTTGGCCATTGTCACACACTACCATGCCTGGCTGGAGATTCGCTGGCACAAACCACACATCGCTCTCCTGCTTGATGGCATTCCAGAGCTCCTGCGCTGTGTGGCTTCGATTCCCCAAAGAAATTAATTTCAAGACGGCCTGTTGACGTTTGGCCACAGCTTTGCTCATTTCGGTCGTAACAGGTAAACGTTCACGGGTCCATGTGGAGGTGGACTGTGATGGCTCCTGCAGTGATGATTCTGAGGATCTTGTGTATGAGGAGGAGTCAATGCGTACAGACTGGATTCCTGCAATCCTTGGATTGGGCAGGACACGTCCTGCGCCACTCGCACGATCTGTACCCGGCTCAACAACATTAACCCAATGGGCAGTGAGGGAAAGGTATCGCCTCTGTCCATGGTGACTGGTCCACGCATCGGTGGTGAGGTGGACCTTGCTACTGACGGCGTTCAGTAGCGCGTGTTTTATGTGTCCCTGTACATGCTTGTGCAGGGCAGGGACGGCTTGCCTGCTGAAATAAAAGCGGCTGGGCACATTGTACTGTGGGACTGCCAATGCCATCAAGTCACGGAAGCTGCCAGTCTCCACCAGCCTGAATGAGAGCATTTCAAGGGACAGTAGTTTTGCAATGCCAGCATTCAGAGCCTGTGCTCGGGGGTGGTTTGCCGAGAATGGACGCCTTTTCTCCCATGCCTGTACTACCGATGGCTGTAGACTGGGCTGGGAGTGTGAGGATGACTGGGAACGTGGTGCTGTGGGTGGAGTGACAGTGGGTCTCTGGACAACAGTGCCAGAGGTTCTTCCATGGCGACCCTGGGAGGAAGCCAAACCAGCTGTGTATGAGCTGGAGGAAGAGGCAACATGAGCTGAAGAGTTGGCAGCTGCCGCTGTTGGTTGGCCTAGGTCTTCAGTGTGTTTTTGTAACTCCACCGCGTGCCTGGTCCGCACATGTTTCCACATACTTGAGGTATTGAGGTTGCTGACATTTCTCCCTCTTTTGACTTTCTGATGACACACCTTGCATTTGACAAAGCAAATGTCATCTGCAACTGTGTCAAAAAAGGACCAGGCACTGCAAGTCTTGGGAGCGCCCTTTTTGGCTTTTGGATGTCGAAGTGGAGGCTACAGGCTCTGCAGTCTTCCCCCTCCCTCTCCCTCTTTGGCCCATTCAGGGAATCTCTTCCTCAGAGCTGCTCCCACCACCTTCCTGTTCCTCACGCCATGATGGGTCAAGGACCTCATCATCTACACTACCCAATGCCACCAACTGCTCCTCCTGGGTAGTCTCGGCAGCACAGCACACACCAGAAAGTGGCACCTGAGTGTCATCATCAGATGCGTACTGCAGTGTGGTGACCGGAGGCACTGGCCCACCCGCCTCTTCAGAGTCAAAGAGACAAAGCTGTTGGGCATCACTGCACACTGCCTCTTCTTCCATTTCTCCAATGCTGCTTGGCTGGCCCCCTGTTTCCAAGCCAAGAGATTCAGAGAACAGAAGTAGAGATGGCTCCTGTCCTAGGCTCTCTGACTGCCTGGGCAATTTGGCAGGTGGTGAAGAGACAGATGGGTGCTCTCCAGTGCTCTGTACCTGAGAGGATGTGGCGCTAATTGAAGTCGATGTGTTAGCTGTAGTGTTGAGCATTCCGATACCGCAAGTATCGGGTATCGGCCGATACTTGAGGTATCGGAATTCTGATAACGAGATCCGATACTTTTGTGGTATCGGGAATCGGTATCTGGATTAATATCAATGTGTAAAAGAAAGAATTAAAATAAAAAAATAGGGATATACTCACCTCTCCGGCGGCCCCTGGACTTTACCGCCGTAACCGGGAGCCATTGTACCTAAGAATGCACGCTTGAAGGGCCTTACATGACGTCACGGCGCTCTGATTGGTCCGTAGTGGTCGCGTGACCACTATGCGACCAATCACAAAGCCGTGACGTCACCTAAGGTCTTTCAAGCGCTTGAAATACCTTGGAAGACGTCGCGTGACCGCTACGCGACCAATCACAAAGCCGTGACGTCCCTAAGGTCTTTCAAGCGCTTGAAAGACCTTAGGTGACGTCACGGCTTTGTGATTGGTCGCATAGTGGTCACGCGACCACTACGGACCAATCAGAGCGCCGTGACGTCATCTAAGGCCCTTCAAGCGCGCATTCTTAGGTACAACGGCTCCCGGTTACGGTGGTAAAGTCCAGGGCGCGTCAGAGGGTGAGTATATCCCTATTTTTTATTTTAATTCTTTCTTTTACACATTGATATGGATCCCAGGGCCTGAAGGAGAGTTTCCTCTCCTTCAGACCCTGGGAACCATACAGGATACCATCCGATACTTGGTGTCCCATTGACTTGTATTGGTATCGGGTATCGGTATCGGATTAGATCCGATACTTTGCCGGTATCGGCCGATACTTTCTGATACCGATACTTTCAAGTATCGGACGGTATCGCTCAACACTAGTTAGCTGCCATCCATCCGACAACGGCTTCAATTTGGTCTTCACGCAGCAGCGGTGTACGGCGCTCTCCTACAAAGCTGCGCATGAAGGACTGTTCCCTGCCGAAACTGGGTGATGATGAGTCACCGGTGCCCGCAGCAGGCACAGAATCGCCACGTCCTCTCCCAGCTCCGCGCCCACGCCCACGCCCACGTGCCTTACTCCCTGCCCTCTTGGTTGACTGATAAAGATAAAGAGAAAAGTACTAAGGGCTTAGTGTGCTTATTCCTGAACAGTTTCTGACAGGTATAAGAAACACTAATTTTCTAAAGAGTGGACTAGACTTTAATATGAGCTAATGTAGCCTACACAACTGTAAAGTGGTGTGTTTGTTGAACTTTATTTTTTTATTTTTTTGGGGGGCAGAACTGACTACAGAGCGAGCTGCACTCACACGGAGACCGTGCAGACAGCCATAAACGGCGCTGCAAGGCCCAAAAAAACTCCTCTAGGTTATCCTATGTAGTGTTATTCCACAATTTAGCTGGATACGAGTGGAAAGCCACTAATAGGAAATATTTGAAAAAATGTGCAGCAGGCTGCACTATTAGCAAAAAAGGACAATGTATTTTACGGTATGAGGCAGTGACGCACCCTGAGCTGAATACAACCGGCTGTGGCTGCACACAGACTACAGGGCGAGCTGCACTCACATGGAGACCATACAGACAGCCGTAAACGGCGCTGCAAGGCCCAAAAACCTCCTATATGTTATCCTATGTAGTGTTTTTCCACAATTTAGCTGGATACGGGTGGAAAGATACTAATAGGAAATATTTGAAAAAACAGTGCAGCAGGCTGCACTAATATAAAGAAAGGACAATGGATAGAACAGTATGAGGCAGTGAAGCACCCTGAGCTAAATACAACCGGCTGTGGCTGCACACAGAGTGAGCAGGGCACGTCCGAGGGTGAGTATATACCTAATAGGAATATACTCACCCTCGGACGCGCCCTGCTTCTTTCCAGCAGCCTTCCTTCCTAAGAATGAGCGCATGAAGGACCTTAGATGACGTCGCGGCTTGTGATTGGTCACGTGACCGCCCATGTTACCGCTCACGCGACCAATCACAAGCTGCGACGTCACCGCAGGTCATTCACGCACTCATTCTTAGGAAGAAAGGCTGCTGGTTAGTACCAGGGCGCGTCCGAGGGTGAGTATATTAATATTTTTTATTTTGATTCTTTATTTTACACATTAATATGGATCCCAGGGCCTGAAAGAGAGTTTCCTCTCCATCAGACCCTGGGAACCACAGTATCCCATTGCACTGCATTGGGTTTCGTGTTTCGGCCGACCCCGACCCCGACTTTTTTATAGGATCGGCCGATTTCACTCGACCCGACTTTTGAGAAAGTCGGGTTTCGTGAAACCCGACCCGATCCTATAAAAATAAAAGTCGCTCAACCCTAGTGATGAGTGCATGGGCCACAGCCTCCTTTACAGTTTAAACCAGGGGTGGGGAACCTTTTTCCAGCTGAGGGTCATTTGGAAATTTCTACCATCATCCAAGGGGCCACATAAAATGATCACCTTGAAAATTACCCAGGTATATGTAGTCAAACAATTAATTAAGGTAACTCACCCTTAATGTGACGGCTGAAGTTTTGGTGTAGCTGTGATGTTAGGTGATGCGGATTATGGTGCTTATCACAGCTGCTTTTCCAGGGGTGGCACGAAGATCACAGGGGGCACAAAGATCAAAGCACATAGCTGGGGGCACAGAGATCATGGTGGGGCATATAGCAGGAGAGGATAGAGATCACAGGGGGCACAGATCACATGGGAGCACAAATATCACAAGGGTACACAGCAGAGGGGCACAGGGATCACAGGGGGGACATAGATCACAGGGGGGCACAAACCTTGGAGCTATAGTGGGAATATAGCTGGAGGGCACAGAAATCACAGGGGGCATGTAGTTGCAGAGCCCAGAAATCACAGGGGGGCACAAAGATCAAAGAAGGGCACATAGCTGAGAGGCACAGAAATCACAGAGGGGCACAAAGCTGGAGGGGCAGAGATAACAGGCGGCACAGATCACATGGGAGCACAAATATTGCAGGGGGGTACATAACAGGGGGCACAGAGATCACAGTGGGGCACAAAGATCACCGGAGGAGCAAAGCTGGGAGCCACAGAGATCACAGGGATGCGCATAGCTGGGGAAAACTGAGATCACAGGGGGCAATAGGTGGAGGGCACAGATATCACAGGGGGAACAGAGATCACAGGGGGTACACAGTTGGGGGGTACAGAGATTACAGGGGTGTATAAGTGGAGGGGCACAGAGATCAAGGGGGAACAGAGATCACAGTGGGCACACAGCTGGGGGCACAGATATCACAGAGGTCATATAGCTGGATGGCACAGAGATCATAGGGGGTATATAGCTATGGGGGTAGAGAGATCACAGGAGGAACATAAATTACTGGGGGGGCACAGAAGTAACAGAGGGCACATAGCTGGGAGGCACAGGGATCAGAGGGGGCATATAGCTGGAGGGTACAGAAATCAGAGGGGGTACATAGCTGAGGGGCACAGAGATCACAGGGAGCATAGAGCTGGAGGGCACATAAATCACATGGGGCATGTAGCTAGAGAGCACAGAAATCACAGGAGGAACAGAGATCACAGGAGGTACATAGCTGAGGGTACAGAGATCACAGGGGGCATTGTTATGACCCCAATGGCAGAGGGTCTCAGAAATAATTTCTAAGTCTGCAAACACAAAAAACCAGCTCATAGGGCAGTGGTAACTGGGCTGACCATATATCTAATCCTAGCACCACAAATAACAGCAGCCGGGGAACGTTCCTACGTTGGTTCTAGACGTCTCGCGCCAGCCGGAGAACTAGCTAACCCTAGAAGGGAAAAGAAAGACCTTTCTTGCCTCCAGAGAATAGACCCCAAAAGTTGGATACAAGCCCCCAACAAATAATAACGGTGAGGTAAGAGGAAAAGACAAACATAAGAATGAGCTAGGTATTTAGCAAAGAGAGGCCCACTAGCTAATAGCAGAATATAGAAAGATAACTTATATGGTCAGCAAAAACCCTATCAAAAATATCCACACTGGAAATTCAAGAACCCCCGAACCGTCTAACGGCCCGGGGGGAGAACACCAGCCCCCTAGAGCTTCCAGCAAGATCAGGAATCACATTTAGTACAAGCTGGACAAAAATGAGAGCAAGCAAATAACCCAAAAAACAAAGAAGCAGGACTTAGCTTAATTTTGCACGAACCAGGACCAGCAGATAGGAGCAAACAGAATGTGTCTGATTACAACGATGCCAGGCACTGGACTAAGGTTCCAGGAGGTTTATATAGCAACACCCCTGAAGTAACGACCCAGCTGGGTGCAAACTGAGGGAAGAAAATCCCAGAGTCATATCACTAGTAACCACAAGAGGGAGCCAAAAAGTCTAATTCACAACAGTACCCCCCCCTTAAGGAGGGGTCACCGAACCCTCACCAAGACCACCAGGGCGATCAGGATGAGCAGCGTGAAAGGCACGAACTAAATCGGCCGCATGCACATCAGAGGCAACCACCCAGGAATTATCCTCCTGACCATAGCCCTTCCACTTGACCAAATATTGAAGCCTCCGTCTGGAGAGACGAGAATCCAAGATCTTCTCAACCACGTACTCCAACTCGCCCTCAACCAACACCGGAGCAGGAGGCTCAGCAGAAGGAACCACAGGCACAACGTAGCGTCGCAACAAAGACCTATGGAACACGTTGTGAATGGCAAACGAAACCGGAAGATCCAAGCGAAATGACACTGGATTAAGGATTTTCAATATCTTGTAAGGACCGATGAAGCGAGGCTTAAATTTAGGAGAGGAGACCTTCATAGGAACAAATCGAGAAGACAGCCACACCAAATCCCCAACACGAAGTCGGGGACCCACACCGCGGCGGCGGTTGGCAAAACGCTGAGCCTTCTCCTGTGACAATTTTAAGTTGTCCACCACATGATTCCAGATCTGCTGCAACCTATCCACCACAGAATCCGCCCCAGGACAGTCAGAAGGCTCCACATGTCCCGAGGAAAAACGAGGATGGAAACCAGAGTTGCAGAAAAATGGCGAAACCAAAGTAGCGGAACTAGCCCGATTATTAAGGGCAAACTCAGCCAACGGCAAGAAGGTCACCCAATCATCCTGATCTGCCGAAACAAAACAGCTCAAGTAAGCCTCCAGAGTCTGATTAGTTCGCTCAGTTTGTCCATTAGTCTGAGGATGAAAGGCAGACGAGAACGACAAATCAATGCCCATCCTAGCACAAAAGGATCGCCAGAACCTGGAAACAAACTGGGATCCTCTGTCAGACACAATATTCTCAGGAATGCCGTGTAAACGAACCACATTCTGAAGGAACACAGGAACCAGATCGGAAGAGGAAGGCAGCTTAGGCAAAGGCACCAAATGGACCATTTTCGAAAAGCGATCACATACCACCCAGATGACAGACATACCCTGAGACACCGGGAGATCAGAAATGAAATCCATGGAAATGTGTGTCCAAGGCCTCTTCGGGACAGGCAAGGGCAAGAGCAACCCGCTGGCACGAGAACAGCAAGGCTTAGCTCGAGCACAAGTCCCACAGGACTGCACAAATGACCGCACATCCCGTGACAAGGAAGGCCACCAAAAGGACCTAGCCACCAGATCTCTGGTGCCAAAAATTCCCGGATGACCTGCCAACACCGAGGAATGAACCTCGGAAATGACTCTGCTGGTCCACTTATCAGGAACAAACAGTCTGTGAGGTGGACAAGAGTCAGGTCTACCAGCCTGAAATCTCTGCAACACATGTCGCAAATCAGGAGAAATGGCTGACAAGATAACTCCCTCTTTAAGAATACCAACAGGTTCTGTGACTCCAGGAGAGTCAGGCACAAAGCTCCTTGAAAGAGCATCAGCCTTCACATTCTTTGAACCTGGTAAATACGAGACCACAAAGTCAAAACGGGAGAAAAACAATGACCAGCGGGCCTGTCTAGGATTCAGGCGTTTAGCAGACTCGAGATACATCAAATTTTTGTGATCAGTCAAGACCACCACACGATGCTTAGCACCCTCGAGCCAATGACGCCACTCCTCAAATGCCCACTTCATGGCCAGTAACTCCCGATTGCCAACATCATAATTCCGCTCAGCAGGTGAAAACTTCCTAGAGAAGAAAGCACATGGTCTCATTACCGAGCAACCAGGGCCTCTCTGTGACAAAACAGCCCCTGCCCCAATCTCAGAAGCATACACTTCGACTTGAAAAGGAAGTGAGACATCAGGCTGGCACAAAACAGGTGCCGAAGTAAACCGGCGCTTCAACTTCTGGAACGCCTCCACGGCTGCAGGAGCCCAGTTAGCAACATCAGAACCTTTCTTGGTCATATCCGTCAAAGGTTTAACAATGCTAGAAAAATTAGCGATAAAACGACGGTAGAAGTTAGCAAAACCCAAGAACTTCTGAAGACTCTTAACTGACGTGGGTTGAGTCCACTCATGAATAGCTCGGACCTTGACTGGGTCCATCTCCACAGCAGAAGGGGAAAAAATAAACCCCAAAAAGGGAACCTTCTGTACTCCAAAGAGACACTTTGAGCCTTTAACAAACAAAGCATTCTCACGCAAAACCTGAAACACCATCCTGACCTGCTCCACATGTGAGACCCAATCTTCAGAGAAAACCAGAATATCATCCAGATAAACAATCATAAATTTATCCAGATACTTCCGGAAAATATCATGCATTAAGGACTGAAACACTGAGGGAGCATTAGAGAGCCCAAAAGGCATCACCAAGTACTCAAAATGACCTTCGGGCGTATTAAATGCAGTCTTCCATTCATCTCCTTGCTTAATGCGCACAAGGTTGTACGCACCACGAAGATCTATCTTGGTGAACCACTTGGCACCTTTAATCCGGGCAAACAAGTCCGACAACAGAGGCAAAGGATACTGAAATTTTACAGTGATTTTATTCAGTAGCCGATAGTCAATACAAGGTCTCAAAGATCCGTCCTTCTTGGCCACAAAAAAGAATCCTGCACCAAGAGGGGAAGAGGATGGACGGATATGCCCCTTCTCCAGAGACTCCTTGATATACGAACGCATTGCGGCATGCTCAGGTACAGACAGATTAAATAATCTTCCCTTAGGAAATTTGCTACCTGGGATCAAATCTATGGCGCAGTCACAGTCCCTATGAGGATGAAGAGCACTGGACCTGGACTCGCTGAATACATCCTGATAGTCAAACAAATACTCAGGAACTTCTGAAGGAGTGGAGGAAGCAATAGACACCGACAGGGAATCGCAATGAATTCCCTGACAACCCCAACTTGACACAGACATTGCCTTCGAATCCAAGACTGGATTGTGGGTCTGTAACCATGGCAGACCCAAAACGACCAAATCATGCATTTTATGCAGAACAAGAAAACAAATCACCTCCCGATGTTCAGGAGTCATGCACATGGTCACCTGCGTCCAAAACTGCGGTTTATTTTCCACCAATGGCGTAGCATCAATACCTCTAAGAGGAATAGGATTTACTAATGGTTCAAGAACAAAACCACAGCGCTTGGCAAATGACAGATCCATAAGACTCAGGGCAGCACCTGAATCCACAAACGCCATAACAGGGTAAGAAGACAAAGAGCAAATTAAAGTCACAGACAAAATAAATTTAGGTTGCAAATTACCAATGGCGACAGGACTAACAACCCTTGTTAGGTGTTTAGAGCATGCTGATATAACATGTGTAGAGTCACCACAGTAAAAACACAACCCATTCTGACGTCTATGATTTTTCCGCTCATTTCTAGTCTGAATTCTATCACATTGCATTAAATCAGGTGTTTGTTCAGACAACACCACCAGAGGATTAGCGGTTTTGCGCTCCCGCAAACGCCGGTCAATTTGAATAGCCAGCGCCATAGAATCATTCAGACTTGTAGGAATGGGGAAACCCACCATCACATTCTTAATGGCTTCAGAAAGGCCATTTCTGAAATTTGCGGCCAGAGCACACTCATTCCACTGAGTAAGCACGGACCATTTCCGAAATTTTTGGCAATACACTTCAGCTTCATCCTGACCCTGAGAAATAGCCAGCAAGGCTTTTTCTGCCTGAATTTCAAGATTGGGTTCCTCGTAAAGCAATCCGAGCGCCAGAAAAAACGCATCAATATTTGCCAATGCCGGATCTCCTGGCGCTAGCGAGAAAGCCCAATCCTGAGGGTCGCCCCGTAAAAAAGAAATAACAATTTTAACTTGCTGAGCTGAATCTCCAGATGAACGGGGTCTCAGAGAAAGAAACAATTTACAATTATTCTTGAAATTCCTAAACCTAAATCGGTCTCCAGAAAATAATTCCGGAATAGGTATTTTAGGTTCAGACATAGGACTACTGGTAACAAAATCTTGTATGCCCTGCACACGACCTGCCAGCTGGTTTACACTTGTAATCAAGGTCTGGACATTCATGTCTGCAGCAAGCACAAGCCACTCAAAGGTAAAGGGGAGGAAGAGAGGAAAGAAAAAAAAAAAACTCAGAATTTCCTTTCTTATTATCCCACTTCTGCAATGCATTAAACATTCAATGTTGGCCTGGCATACTGTTATGACCCCAATGGCAGAGGGTCTCAGAAATAATTTCTAAGTCTGCAAACACAAAAAACCAGCTCATAGGGCAGTGGTAACTGGGCTGACCATATATCTAATCCTAGCACCACAAATAACAGCAGCCGGGGAACGTTCCTACGTTGGTTCTAGACGTCTCGCGCCAGCCGGAGAACTAGCTAACCCTAGAAGGGAAAAGAAAGACCTTTCTTGCCTCCAGAGAATAGACCCCAAAAGTTGGATACAAGCCCCCAACAAATAATAACGGTGAGGTAAGAGGAAAAGACAAACATAAGAATGAGCTAGGTATTTAGCAAAGAGAGGCCCACTAGCTAATAGCAGAATATAGAAAGATAACTTATATGGTCAGCAAAAACCCTATCAAAAATATCCACACTGGAAATTCAAGAATCCCCGAACCGTCTAACGGCCCGGGGGGAGAACACCAGCCCCCTAGAGCTTCCAGCAAGATCAGGAATCACATTTAGTACAAGCTGGACAAAAATGAGAGCAAGCAAATAACCCAAAAAACAAAGAAGCAGGACTTAGCTTAATTTTGCACGAACCAGGACCAGCAGATAGGAGCAAACAGAATGTGTCTGATTACAACGATGCCAGGCACTGGACTAAGGTTCCAGGAGGTTTATATAGCAACACCCCTGAAGTAACGACCCAGCTGGGTGCAAACTGAGGGAAGAAAATCCCAGAGTCATATCACTAGTAACCACAAGAGGGAGCCAAAAAGTCTAATTCACAACAGGGCATATAGTTGGAGGAGCAAATAGATCATATTGGGGCGCATAGCAGTAGGGCACAGATCACAGGGAGTACATAACTGAGGGGCACAGGGATCACAGGAGGGGCACAGAGTTGACATGGGGGCACATAGCTGGGAGGCACAGAGATCACAGGGGGCTTATAGTTGGGGAAGCAAAGAGATCATATTGGGGCACACAGCAGGTGGGATTAGTTATCCCACTGGATTGGCACATATAATGTATATATATATATATATATATATATATATATATATATATCTTAGCAAGTCATGAGGTCACCCAACCACATGGCGACAGTATCTACAGACTGACAGAGAACAACCTAAGGCATATATATTTAAATGTTAGGGCTGGCGGAACGCAACAAATAATTATAAGGATGGTAGAAGGTGCGTTCGCAGCCTGGGTTCCACCGTGCAGAGATGACACCTAAAGCTCGGTAATGGCGGACAGTATATGGCAGTATAATGTGAACACACATGGGTTAGCTTCACCCAGTATGTAAGGACGTGAACCCTGTTGCGTCACAGGGCCGCAATACCGCAGAGTGAACGCTAGTATTGGGTCACAGGACTCTGTCCCAAGGACACGGGGTTAGAGTCCCTCTAGAACACTAGTGCTCGCGCCACAACTGCGGTGCCATGGAAAAACCTAAATAATGATTTACCGCACTGAGTGCGTGCAGTGCCGCTCTGGCGAACACCACTAGCAGCCCTAACTAGGGAAAGGTAAGCGCACTGGTTGCACATGGTGCCGCACTGGCTAACGCTGCTGTTAGATGCTATGGATTGTGCTTGGTGCTGGATGGCAACTAACTGGTGCTAGACAGCTTCAACATTCGCAAGCATTCATCAACACTAGTTATGGGAATGATTTGGAGCTTTCACCAGAACAGACAAACATCCACACACAGACTGTTAGGAGTTGAGTTCCCGCCACTGCACTTGGGGGAATCTCGAGCCATGTCTGCTGTGGTTTCCTATTCTACATCAGCCGCAGTGGAGCCTGCTCAGCGGAGACGTCAGTCCCAGCATCTCACTCAGTCTGATACAGTGCAAAGGGTTACTGCTGCCTTTCCAGGCTCTGCTGTCGTAGCCTGCACTGGTCAGCAGCGAGCAGGCTTTTTGGGGACTAAGTCCTGCTTTGCACACACTGAGCATGCCCAAGGTAAGACCTCTCATTGGAGGTCAGGGGTCACATGCTCAGGTACCACAGCAGCTATCATTGGTCCTCTAGGAAGGTCCTGAAACTGCTCAGGTACTGTAGCAACTTCCATTGGTTCCTTAGGAAGGTCCTGAAGCTGCTGCAGCTATAAAAGGTTTGCATGGCCGCACGGCCATGCGCTAGTATCACCTCATGTCATGAGCTTGCAATTTGTGGTCGCGCCTGTATGTGTGTATTCAGGTACCCGGCTGAAATAAGCCGCTAGAATACCGGCACCTCCGGTGAGGAGTTAGCATGTATGTATTCAGGGACCCGGCTGAAATAAGCCCCTAAAATACCGGCACCTCCGGTGAGGAGTGTTTGTGTGCTTTTCTGGGTGCATGACCATTGACTGCCATCAGCCCAGCAGTTAGTTGTGTTCCCCTGTGACACTAACAGGGCACAGCATCTTATTTCTAGCAACTCTGTGGAGTTAACAGAGTTCACTTATACCGCCATATAGCACCACCATTTGCCAGCAGCAGGTTCCTCTCCTGCACGGTGGACCCCGGGTTGCGAACGCACCTATTTATACGTATATATAAACTCAGTGCATTCTGCCAACCCTAACACATACAATAACTGATCTATACTATCGCATGGCCGATCGGCCATGCAAACTTTTTATATCTGTAGCCTTCCAGGACCTTCCTAGTGCTCCAAACGGAGCAGCTACAGGAACTGAGCATGTGACTCCCGACCACCCATGAGAGGTCATCCCGTGGGCTTGCTCAGTATAAGAAAAGCAGGACTTAGTCCCTGGAATGTCTGCTCGCCTCTGATCAATGCTGGTTACAAAGGCTGAGCCTGGAATGGCAGCTGTAACCAAATGCACAGTATCTGCTTGAGCCAGACGCTGGGACCGATGTCTCTGCTGAGCAGGCTCCACTGTGGCTGAAGGAGAATGGGAGACCGAAGCAGACATGATTTGAGATTCCCCCTGTGCAGCGGTAGGAACTCAACACCTAACATGCTCCCACTTCTTGGGCCTCGCTACGCTCGAAGGCAGCAATGAGCTGTGAAGCCTGAATGTGCGCAACAGGCTCCCAGGACCTGTCCTCTGGGCCATAACACTTCCAATCCACCACCGATGTCCCGGCAGATGACTCGGAAAAAAAGGACATGTGAACGGGCTTAAGGAGGGGCACATGAAAGGTGGCGGTGATATCTAGGCAAGGAGGAAGGGCCAGATGGTAGACCACAAGGTTAACCTGTTCCAGGACCTTGATTGGACCCAAGTAGCGAGGTGCAAGCTTAGTGGACTCAACTTGCAGCCTGATATTATGGGCGGAGAGCCACACAAAGTCACCAGGAGCAAAGGTCGGAGCGGGGCGACGATGTGCATCGGCGGAGACCCTCATTCTCTCCTTGGAGGCCCGGATAGCATCCTGTGTGCTGTCTCAAATATCACGTGCCTACACAGCCCAGTCTGCCACCCTGGAGTCAGCAGAAGACACGGGCATGGGAACAGGAACCCGCGGATGCTGGCCGTAGTTAAGGAGGAAAGGGATCTGCCCAGTGGAGTCGGCTACGGCCTTGTTCAGTGCAAACTCAGCCCACGGTAGCAAGGATGCCCTGTCATCCTGCCTGGCTGAAACAAAATGTCACAGGTATGTGACCAGGGTCTGGTTGGCCCTCTCTACCAACCCATTCATCTCGGGATGGTATGCTGAAGAGAGACTCAGCTCGATGCTGAATAGACAACAAAGCTCTCTCCAGAACCGAGACAAATTTTGTCTGGCATACCATGTAGGCAGAAAATGTGCTTGATAAACAACGCTGCCAAGGCCCATGCAGAAGGTAGCCGTGGAAGAGGCACAAAGTGCACCATTTTGGAAAAGTGGTCAGTGACTACCCAAATAATGGTGCAGTTACGGGACTTGGGTAAGCCCACCATGAAGTCCATCCAAACCATTTCCCAGGGCCTGTATGCCACCGGCAGGGGGTAAAGTAACCCAGCAGGCTGTTGTCGAGGAGACTTATTCTTGGTGCAGGAGACACACGCCCAAATATAGCCTCCGACGTCACGGGCCATATGCGGCCGCCAGCTGTCCTCTTAATCCCAAAATGGCCACCCACCCTAGATGAGTGAGCCCAAGAGAGGACCTGTGGTCGCAAATCGGTATAAACTTGGAAGGGAAAACGAGCCCCCTCCAGGAGGTGTCTACACTCTAAGAAGTGTCCCCGATGGAATAATTCCTCTCTGCCGGTGTGAAGGTCTTAGAGAAAAAGAAGCAATGATGCTTCCAACCTTGAGCATCCTTTTGGAATAGGACTGCTCCAGCACCGACAGATGCGGCATCCACCTCCATTATGAAAGGTTTATCTACATCGGGGCAATGTAGAATGGGAGCGCTAGCAAAGTGGGACTTAGTAGAGAGGAAGGCCTTGGAAATCTCCTCTGACCACAATTTGGGATTTGCTCCCTTCTTGGTGAGGGCTACCAAGGGAGCTACCAAAGTAGAGAAGTGGGGAATAAACTGGCAATAATAGTTAATGAACCCCATAAAGCGCTGCACTGCTTTCAGAGAATGGGGTTCTTGCCAGTCCATCACAGCCTGTACCTTCGCAGGAACCATAGCAAATCCCTGGGCGGAGATGATATAGCCCAAGAAAGGCAAGGACTCCTGCTCAAACACACACTTCTCCAACTTGGCATAGAGGGAGTTTGCCCGTAGGAGGTCAAAGACTTTGCAAACATCTCTCAGGTGGGAGTCTGTATCTGGAGAGTAGGTGAGAATATCATCCAGATAGACTACGACCGAGGTGGATAACAGATCTTGGAAGATGTCGTTCACAAAGTCTTGGAAAACGGCAGGAGCATTACAAAGCCCAAAGGGCATCAACAGGTATTCATAGTGCCCGTCCCTGGTGTTAAGTGCCGTCTCATTACCCTCACGGATGAAATCAGGTTGTAAGCACCCCACAGATCAAGCTTAGTAAATACCCTCGCTCCCGCAACCTATCAAAGAGCTCAGATATCATGGGCAGAGGATACTTGTTCTTAACCGTGATGGCGTTAAGACCCCTATAATCTATGCATGGATGTAATTATCCGTTCTTTTTCTGCATGAAGAAGAACCTCGCCCCTGCAGGTGATACTGACTTCCTAATGAATCCTCTTGTCAGATTCTCCTGGATGTATTGGGGCATCGCCTCCATCTCCGGGAGAGATAAGAGATACACTCTACCCCGGGGAGGCTCTGCACCAGGCAAGAGGTCAATAGAACAGTCATAGGGGCGATAGTCCCGACGGGGAGCCTGCGAAGATACAGGGACTGGACCAGGTGTAACAGAGAGAGTGTTTGTCCAACTCTGTGTGTGCACAGTTGAACTTATCAGAGTTATTTAGTGTTAATACTGGTGATAAAGCTGAACCATCATACTTAGGGTACTGTCACACAGTGGCACTTTTGTCGCTACGACGGTACGATCCGTGACGTTCCAGCGATATCCATACGATATCGCTGTGTCTGACACGCAGCAGCGATCAGGGACCCTGCTGAGAATCGTACGTCGTAGCAGATCGTTTGGAACTTTCTTTCGTCGCTGGATCTCCCGCTGTCATCATTGGATCGGTGTGTGTGACACCGATCCAACGATGCGTTCGCTTGTAACCAGGGTAAACATCAGGTTACTAAGCGCAGGGCCGCGCTTAGTAACCCGATGTTTACCCTGGTTAACTTCGTAAAAGTAAAAAAAAAAAAAACGTACATACTCACATTCCGGTGTCCGTCAGGTCCCTTGCAGTCTGCTTCCCACTCTGACTGACTGCTAGCCTGAATGGAAGAGCAGAGCACAGCGGTGACGTCACCGCTGTGATCTGCTTTCACTTTACGGCGGCACTCAGTCAGAGCGGGAAGCAGACTGCAAGGGACCTGACGGACACCGGAATGTGAGTATGTACTGTTTTTTTTTACTTTTACGATGGTAACCAGGGTAAACATCGGGTTACTAAGCGCGGCCCTGTGCTTAGTAACCCGATGTTTACCCTGGTTACCCGGGGCCTTCGGCATTGTTGGTCGCTGGAGAGCGGTCTGTGTGACAGCTCTCCAGCGATCACACAAGGACTTTCCAACTATCACGGCCAGGTCGTATCGCTAGTCGTGATCATTGGAAAGTTGCAGAGTGCGACAGTACCCTAACAGTCCTTCTAAGAGCTAATCTGGGGCTTTTTTTTGTTTGCATCACATACTGTACATTGTGCATTTAGCCTAGGGACAGTTGCAGGTAGAGTGATAGAATAAAGCTCTAGGCACAGTCTTATGCAAAATATATAGCAGCTGCACGTGACAAGATTTTTTTTTGGGGGGAGTGAAAAAAATTACTATATTGTCACCCATAAAGTATTATGTGATTTGTTATGCATTTCTGTTTTATATAACACTGTAAAAAAAGCATAGAAAAATTTGTCTTTAATTTGTATATAATTACTCATCCATAGAGTATTACATGCTTTCTGTTACATTTTGTTGGTATATAACACTTTAAAAAAGCATTGAAAAATTGTTCTGTAATCACTTACTATCCATAGAGTATTCTATGCTCTGGGGTACATTTCTATGCTATATAACACACAAAAAAAGTTCAAAAAGTTTTTGGATTGAATTAGTATCCTATAGAGTGTAATGTGCATAGTTGGCTACAAGACAACAAAGATGGTAGAATCCCATGAGTCTTCAAAGGGAGCTATTTTCAGAATTTCGGAGCCAGACTAAGCTAGCATGAGATGGTAGTAGCATGTGGTCCAGAACTGGATGCTTTCCCTGAACCATCAAAGGACTGAACCCAAACCGCAGCCTTCGCCATGAACCAGCACTTTGTGAGCGGACTGCGGGGCCTAGGCTGGTTTGAAGAGGCAAGGAGGTGAGCCAGGACCAGGGCTGCAGAAATGCTAGCAGGCTCGCAGGGTACCGACAGATGGTATACCGGGAGAGTTCGTTACGCACGACTTGCAGTGAAAAAGGGGGTCCATCGAAAAGGTTGGTATCTGTCATCACATATCATTCAACCAGTGAGCAGTAGAAACAAAACGCTTGCCTCAAAGACTGCTAGAGATGACAGCTGTAACCAGGTTAACGCTCCTTAAAAAATGTCTTCGTTCTTCCTCAACCCCCACTTTGCATGAGTGATGAATGCATGGGCCACAGCCTCCTTTACAGTCTAAACTAGGGGTGGGGAACCTTTTTCCAGCTGAGGACCATTTGGAAATTTCTACCATCATAAAAATGATCACCTTGAAAATTACCCCAGTATATGTAGTCAAACAATTAATTACGGTAACTCACCCTTAGGCTGCCGTCACACTAGCAGTATTTGGTCAGTATTTTACATCAGTATTTGTAAGCCAAAATCAGGAGTGGGTGATAAATGCTGAAGTGGTGCATATGTTTCTATTATACTTTTCCTCTATTTGTTCCACTCCTGGTTTTGGCTTACAAATACTGATGTAAAATACTGACCAAATACTGCTAGTGTGACGTCAGCCTTTATGTGACGGCTGAAGCTTTGGTGCAGTTGTGATGTTAGGTGATGAGGATTATGTTGCTTATCACAGCAGCTTTTCCAGGGGTGGCAGGAAGATCACAGGGGGCACAAAGATCAAAGGAGGGCACATAGCAGGGGGCACAGAGATCATGGAGGGGCACATAGCAGGAGGGTACAGAGATCACAGGGGGGCACAGATCACATGGGAGCACAAATATAACATGGGTACATAGCCGAGGGGCACAGGGATCACAAGGGGGACATAGATCACAGGGGGCACAAACCTGGGAGCTACAGAGATCACAGGTGGGAATATAGCTTGAGGGCACAGAAATGACAGAGGCCATGTAGCTGCAGAGCACAGAAATCACAGGGGGGCACAAAGATTAAAGGAGGGCATATAGCTGAGGGGCTCAGAAATCACAGAGGGGCACATTGCTGGGGGCACATAGCTGGAAGGTACAATGTGCCCCACTGTGATCCCTGTGCCCCCCTGTTATGTACCCCCCTGCAATATTTGTGCTCCCATGTGATCTGTGCAACCTTTTATCTCTATAAGAGGTTGCACAGATCACATGGGAGCACAAATATTGCAGGGGGGTACATAACAGGGGGGCACAGGGATCACAGTGGGGCACATAGATCGCAGGAGGCACAAAGCTGGGAGCCACAGAGATCACAGGGATGCACATAGCTGGGGAAAACAGAGATCACAGGGGGCAATAGGTGGAGGGCACAGAAATCACAGGGGAACAGAGATCACAGGGGGAACAGATATCACAGGGGGCATATAGCTGGAGGGCACAGAGATCACAGGGGGTATAGTTGTGAATTCCGTTCCCGGACTCACTCCTGTGGGCATGAATGGTACTTTGGTTAGTTCTGCTCTTGGACTCCCTCTGGTGGCTTTGAGCGGAACTGCTGGTCTCTGAGGTTTGCTTTCTCAGCTGACCTCGTTTACTGTTAGGCTGGCTTCCCTATTTAACTCTACTCAGATCGTTACTTCATGCCAGCTGTCAATGTATCAGTATTGGTTCAGATCTCTCTTGGACTTCTCTGAGGACCTGTCTACTCCAGCAGAAGCTAAGTCTTTGCTAGTTCATTTGTTGTTACTGCTTCCTGAATATATTTCTTAGTACTGCTAATTTCTAGTCCAGCTTGCTATCATGATATTCCCTTGCTAGCTGGAAGCTCTGGGGTGCAGAGTGGCACCTCCACACCGTGAGTCGGTGTGGGGAGTCTTTTTGCTTACTCTGCGTGGTTTTTTGTAGTCTTTTGTGCTGACCGCAGAGTTCCCTTTTCTATCCTCTGTCTATTTAGCGAAGTCTGGCCTCCTTTGCTAAAACCTGTTTCATTCCTGTATTTATGACTTTCCTCTTAACTCACAGTCAATATATGTGGGGGGCTGCCTTTACCTTTGGGGAATTTCTCTGAGGCAAGGTTAGGCTCTATTTCTATCTTTAGGGGTAGTTAGCTCTTAGGCTGTGAAGAGGCGTCTAGGGAGAGTTAGGTACGCTCCACGGCTATTTCTAGTGTGTGTGATAGGAGTAGAGTTTGCGGTCAGCAGAGTTCCCACTTTCCCAGAGCTTGTTCTGATTACTAGTTTACTCATCAGGTCATTCCAGGTGCTCCTAACCACCAGGTCCATAACAGTACAGCTGGCCAACAAAGTGTTAATGCATCTCAAAAGAGGGATAAGAGAAGTTCTGAACCCATTTTTTTTTCTTTGCAGTGTGTTTTGTCTCTCTTTTCCCCTTAATCTCTGGGTGGTTCAGGACTCATGTGTCGATATGGATATTCAAGGTCTGTCCTCTTGTGTGGATCATCTCACTGCAAGAGTACAAAGCATTCAAGATTATGTAGTTCAGAATCCGATGTTAGAGCCTAGAATTCCAATTCCTGATTTGCTTTCTGGGGATAGATCTAAGTTTTTGAATTTCAAAAATAATTGTAAACTGTTTCTTGCTTTGAAACCCCGCTCCTCTGGTGACCCCATTCAGCAAGTAAAAATTATTATTTCTTTATTGCGTGGCGACCCTCAAGACTGGGCATTCTCCCTTGCGCCAGGAGATCCTGCATTGCTTAATGTAGATGCGTTTTTTCTGGCGCTTGGATTGCTTTATGACGAACCGAATTCAGTGGATCAGGCAGAGAAAATCTTGCTAGCTTTGAGTCAGGGTCAGGATGAAGCAGAGATATATTGTCAGAAGTTTAGAAAATGGTCTGTGCTTACTCAATGGAATGAGGGTGCCCTGGCAGCAATTTTTAGAAAGGGTCTTTCTGAAGCCCTTAAGGATGTTATGGTGGGATTCCCCACGCCTGCTGGTCTGAATGAATCAATGTCCTTGGCCATCCAAATTGATCGGCGTTTGCGTGAGCGCAAAATTGTGCACCATTTGGCGGTGTCCTCTGAGCAGAGGCCTGAGCTTATGCAATGTGATAGAACTTTGACCAGAACTGAACGGCAAGAACACAGACGTCAGAATAGGCTGTGTTTTTACTGTGGTGACCCCACTCATGCTATCTCTGATTGTCCTAAGCGCACTAAGCGGTTCGCTAGGTCTGTCACCATTGGTACTGTACAGCCTAAATTTCTTTTGTCTGTTACTCTGATTTGCTCTTTGTCATCCTACTCGGTTATGGCATTTGTGGATTCAGGCGTTGCCCTGAATTTGATGGACTTGGAGTTTTCCAGGCGCTGTGGTTTTTTCTTGGAGCCTTTGCAGTATCCTATTCCATTAAGGGGAATTGATGCCACGCCGTTGGTCAAGAATAAACCTCAGTACTGGACTCAGTTGACCATGTGCATGGCTCCTGCACATCAGGAAGATATTCGCTTTTTGGTGTTGCATAATTTGCATGATGTGGTCGTGTTGGGTTTGCCTTGGCTACAGGTTCATAATCCAGTATTGGATTGGAAATCAATGTCTGTGTCTAGTTGGGGTTGTCAAGGGGTACATGGCGATGTTCCGTTGGTGTCAATTTCTGCTTCCACTCCTTCTGAAGTCCCTGAGTTTCTGTCGGATTACCAGGATGTATTTGATGAGCCCAAATCCAGTGTCCTACCCCCTCATAGGGATTGTGATTGTGCTATAAAGTTGATTCCTGGTAGTAAGTTTCGTAAGGGCTGACTTTTCAATTTATCTGTGCCAGAGCACGCCGCTATGTGGAGTTATATAAAGGAGTCCTTGGAGAAAGGGCATATTTGCCCGTCTTCATCACCGTTGGGAGCAGGGTTCTTTTTTGTGGCCAAGAAGGATGGTTCTCTGAGACCCTGTATAGACTACCGCCTTCTCAATAAGATCACGGTCATATTTCAGTACCCTTTGCCTCTGCTGTCTGATTTGTTTGCTCGGATTAAGGGGGCTAGTTGGTTCATCAAGATAGATCTTCGAGGGGCGTATAACCTTGTGCGTATTAAACAGGGCGATAAATAGAAAACAGCATTTAATACGCCCGAGGGCCATTTTGAGTACCTGGTAATGCCATTCGGGCTTTCAAATGCTCCATCTGCGTTTCAGTCCTTTATGCATGACATCTTCCGAAAGTATCTGGATAGATTCATGATTGTATACTTGGATGATATTTTGGTCTTTTCGGATGATTGGGAGTCTCATGTGAAACAGGTCAGAATGGTATTCCAGGTCATTCGTGTTAATTCCTTGTTTGTGAAGGGGTCTAAATGTCTCTTCGGAGTTCAGAAGGTTTCCTTTTTGGGCTTCATTTTTTCCCATTCTACTATCGAGATGGACCCTGTTAAAGTTCAGGCCATTTATGATTGGACTCAACCTACATCTGTGAAGAGCCTCCAGAAATTCCTGGGCTTTGCTAATTTTTACCGTTGCTTCATCGCTAATTTTTCTAGTGTGGTTAAACCTTTGACTGATTTGACAAAGAACGGTGCTGATGTGGTGAATTGGTCCTCTGCGGCCGTTGAGGCTTTTCAGGAGCTGAAACATCGTTTTTCTTCGGCCCCTGTGTTGCGTCAGCCAGATGTTTCGCTCCCTTTTCAGGTCGAGGTTGATGCTTCTGAGATTGGAGCAGGGGCTGTTTTGTCTCAAAGAAGTTCTGATGGCTCTGTGATGAAGCCATGTGCCTTCTTTTCTATAAAGTTTTTGCCTGCTGAGCGTAATTATGATGTTGGCAATCGGGAGCTGCTAGCTATGAAGTGGGCATTCGAGGAGTGGCGACATTGGCTTGAGGGAGCCAAGCACCGCGTGGTGGTCTTGACGGATCACAAAAATCTGACTTATCTCGAGTCTGCCAAGCGGTTGAATCCTAGACAGGCTCGATGGTCACTGTTTTTCTCCCGTTTCGATTTTGTGGTCTCATACCTTCCAGGTTCTAAGAATGTGAAGGCGGATGCCCTTTCTAGGAGTTTTGTGCCTGATTCTCCAGGAGTCCCTGAGCCGGCTGGTATTCTCAAAGAGGGGGTAATTCTGTCTGCCATCTCTCCTGATTTGCGGTGGGTGCTGCAGGAGTTTCAGGCTGATAGACCTGACCGTTGTCCAGCGGAGAAACTATTTGTCCCTGATAGATGGACTAGCAGAGTTATTTCTGAGGTTCATTGCTCAGTGTTGGCTCGTTATCCGGGGATTTTTGGGACCAGAGATTTGGTGGCTAGGTCCTTTTGGTGGCCTTCCTTGTCTCGGGATGTGCGTTCTTTTGTGCAGTCCTGTGGGACTTGTGCTCGGGCTAAACCCTGCTGTTCTCGTGCCAGTGGGTTGCTTTTGCCCTTGCCAGTCCCGAAAAGGCCTTGGACGCATGTTTCCATGGATTTTATTTCAGATCTTCCTGTCTCTCAAAGGATGTCTGTCATCTGGGTGGTTTGTGATCGCTTTTCTAAGATGGTCCATTTGGTACCCTTGCCTAAATTACCTTCCTCCTCTGATTTGGTGCCATTATTTTTTCAACATGTGGTTCGTTTGCATGGCATTCTGGAGAACATTGTGTCGGACAGAGGTTCCCAGTTTGTATCTAGGTTTTGGCGGTCCTTTTGTGCTAAGATGGGCATTGATTTGTCTTTTTCTTCGGCTTTCCATCCTCAAACAAATGGCCAAACCGAACGAACCAACCAGACTTTGGAAACCTATCTGAGATGCTTTGTTTCTGCTGATCAGAATGATTGGGTGACCTTCTTGCCATTGGCTGAGTTCGCCCTTAATAATCGGGCCAGTTCGGCTACTTTGGTTTCGCCTTTTTTTTGCAATTCTGGTTTTCATCCTCGTTTTTCTTCGGGGCAGTTTGAGCCTTCTGACTGTCCTGGTGTGGATTCTGTGGTGGACAGGTTGCAGCAAGTTTGGACTCACGTAGTGGACAATCTGACGTTGTCCCAGGAGAAGGCTCAACGTTTCGCTAACCGCCGTCGTTGTGCTGGTCCCCGACTTCGTGTTGGGGATTTGGTTTGGTTGTCTTCTCGTTATGTTCCTATGAAGGTTTCTTCTCCTAAGTTTAAGCCTCGTTTCATTGGTCCTGATAAGATTTCTGAAATTCTCAACCCTGTCTCATTTCGTTTGGTCCTTCCAGCTTCTTTTGCCATCCATAATGTATTCCATAGGTCGTTGTTGCGGAGGTACGTGGCGCCTATGGTTCCCTCTGTTGATCCTCCTGCCCCGGTGTTGGTTGAGGGGGAGTTGGAGTATGTGGTGGAAAAAATTTTGGATTCTCGTATTTCGAGACGGAAGCTTCAGTACCTGGTTAAGTGGAAGGGCTATGGTCAGGAGGATAATTCCTGGGTTGTTGCCTCCGATGTCCACGCTGCCGATTTAGTTCGTGCTTTTCATTTGGCTCGTCCTGATCGGCCTGGGGGCCCTGGTGAGGGTTCGGTGACCCCTCCTCAAGGGGGGGTACTGTTGTGAATTCCGTTCTCGGACTCCCTCCTGTGGTCATGAATGGTACTTTGGTTAGTTCTGCTCTTGGACTCCCTCTGGTGGCTTTGAGCGGAACATGCTGGTCTCTGAGGTTTGCTTTCTCAGCTGACCTCGTTTACTGTTAGGCTGGCTTCCCTATTTAACTCTACTCAGATCGTTACTTCATGCCAGCTGTCAATGTATCAGTATTGGTTCAGATCTCTCTTGGACTTCTCTGAGGACCTGTCTAATCCAGCAGAAGCTAAGTCTTTGCTAGTTCATTTGTTGTTACTGCTTCCTGAATATATTTCTTAGTACTGCTAATTTCTAGTCCAGCTTGCTATCATGATATTCCCTTGCTAGCTGGAAGCTCTGGGGTGCAGAGTGGCACCTCCACACCGTGAGTCGGTGTGGGGAGTCTTTTTGCTTACTCTGCGTGGTTTTTTGTAGTCTTTTGTGCTGACCGCAGAGTTCCCTTTTCTATCCTCTGTCTATTTAGCGAAGTCTGGCCTCCTTTGCTAAAACCTGTTTCATTCCTGTATTTATGACTTTCCTCTTAACTCACAGTCAATATATGTGGGGGGCTGCCTTTACCTTTGGGGAATTTCTCTGAGGCAAGGTTAGGCTATATTTCTATCTTTAGGGGTAGTTAGCTCTTAGGCTGTGAAGAGGCGTCTAGGGAGAGTTAGGTACGCTCCACGGCTATTTCTAGTGTGTGTGATAGGAGTAGAGTTTGCGGTCAGCAGAGTTCCCACTTTCCCAGAGCTTGTTCTGATTACTAGTTTACTCATCAGGTCATTCCGGGTGCTCCTAACCACCAGGTCCATAACAGTACAGCTGGCCAACAAAGTGTTAATGCATCTCAAAAGAGGGATAAGAGAAGTTCTGAACCCATTCTTTTTTTCTTTACAGTGTGTTTTGTCTCTCTTTTCCCCTTAATCTCTGGGTGGTTCAGGACTCATGTGTAGATATGGATATTCAAGGTCTGTCCTCTTGTGTGGATCATCTCACTGCAAGAGTACAAAGCATTCAAGATTATGTAGTTCAGAATCCGATGTTAGTGCCTAGAGTTCCAATTCCTGATTTGTTTTCTGGGGATAGATCTAAGTTTCTGAATTTCAAAAATAATTGTAAACTGTTTCTTGCTTTGAAACCCCGCTCCTCTGGTGACCCCATTCAGCAAGTAAAAATTATTATTTCTTTATTGCGTGGCGACCCTCAAGACTGGGCATTCTCCCTTGCGCCAGGAGATCCTGCATTGCTTAATGTAGATGCGTTTTTTCTGGCGCTTGGATTGCTTTATGACGAACCGAATTCAGTGGATCAGGCAGAGAAAATCTTGCTAGCTTTGTGTCAGGGTCAGGATGAAGCAGAGATATATTGTCAGAAGTTTAGAAAATGGTCTGTGCTTACTCAATGGAATGAGGGTGCCCTGGCAGCAATTTTTAGAAAGGGTCTTTCTGAAGCCCTTAAGGATGTTATGGTGGGATTCCCCACGCCTGCTGGTCTGAATGAATCAATGTCCTTGGCCATCCAAATTGATCGGCGTTTGCGTGAGCGCAAAATTGTGCACCATTTGGCAGTGTCCTCTGAGCAGAGGCCTGAGCTTATGCAATGTGATAGAACTTTGACCAGAACTGAACGGCAAGAACACAGACGTCAGAATAGGCTGTGTTTTTACTGTGGTGACCCCACTCATGCTATCTCTGATTGTCCTAAGCGCACTAAGCGGTTCGCTAGGTCTGTCACCATTGGTACTGTACAGCCTAAATTTCTTTTGTCTGTTACTCTGATTTGCTCTTTGTCATCCTACTCGGTTATGGCATTTGTGGATTCAGGCGTTGCCCTGAATTTGATGGACTTGGAGTTTTCCAGGCGCTGTGGTTTTTTCTTGGAGCCTTTGCAGTATCCTATTCCATTAAGGGGAATTGATGCCACGCCGTTGGCTAAGAATAAACCTCAATACTGGACTCAGTTGACCATGTGCATGGCTCCTGCACATCAGGAAGATATTCGCTTTTTGGTGTTGCATAATTTGCATGATGTGGTCGTGTTGGGTTTGCCTTGGCTACAGGTTCATAATCCAGTATTGGATTGGAAATCAATGTTTGTGTCTAGTTGGGGTTGTCAAGGGGTACATGGCGATGTTCCATTGGTGTCAATTTCTGCTTCCACTCCTTCTGAAGTCCCTGAGTTTCTGTCGGATTACCAGGATGTATTTGATTTTAGTTTAGAGTTTACTCATCAGGTCATTCCGGGTGCTCCTAACCACCAGGTCCATAACAGGGTATACAGCTGTGGGGGACAGAGAGATCACATGAGGAACAGAGATCAGTGTGGGGGCACAGAAAAACAGAGGGCACAGCTGGGAGGCACAGGGATCAGAGGGGGCATATAGTTGGGGGTAAAGATATCACAGGGGGCATATAGCTGGAGGGCACATAAATCACAGGGGGCATGTAGCTAGAGAGCACAGAAATCACAGGAGGAACAGAGATCACAGGGCGTACATAGCTGAGGGTACAGAGATCACAGGGGGCATATAGTTGGAGAAGTAAAGAGATCATATTGGGGCACATAGCAGTAGGGCACAGATCAAAGGGGGTACATAACTGAGGGGCCCAGGGATCACAGGAGGGGCACAGAGTTAACACGGGGACACATAACTGGGAGGCACAGAGATTACAGGGGGCTTATAGTTGGGGAAGCAAAGAGATCATATTGGGGCACACAGCAGGTGGGATCAGTTATCCCACTGGATTGGCCCATATATATATATATATATATATATATATATATATATATATATATATATATATATATATATATATATGTATATATATATATATATATATATATATATGTGTATATATATATATATATATATATATATATATATACAGTATATACATACATATATAGCAAGTCATGAGGTCACCCAACCACATGGTGACAGTATCTACAGACTGACAGAGAACAACCTAAGGAATATATATTTAAATGTTAGGGCTGGCGGAACACAACAAATAATTATAAGGATGGTAGAAGGTGCGTTCGCAGCCTGGGGTCCACCGTGCAGAGATGACACCTGCTGCTCACTAATGGAGGACAGTATATGGCGGTATAATGTGAACACACATGGGTTAGCTTCATCCGGTATGTAAGGAAGCGAACCCTGTTGCATCTCAGGGCCGCAATACCGCTGAGTGAATGCTAGTATTGGGTCACAGGACTCTGCCCCAAGGACACGGGGTTACAGTCCCTCTAGAACACTAGCACTCGGCGCAACAACTGCGATGCCAGGGAAAAACCTAAATAATGATTTACCACCCTGAGTGCGTGCAATGCCACTCTGGTGAACACCACTAACCGCCCTAACAAGGGACAGGTAAGCGCACTGGTTGCGCAGGGTGACACACTGGCTAACGCTGCTGTTAGACGCTATAGATTGTGCCTGATGCTGGATGGCACTAACTGGCACTAGACAGCTTCAACATTCACGAGCATTCATCAACCCCGCGGGATGGGAATGATTCGGAGCTTTCACCAGAACAGGCACACATCCACACACACAATAACTGAATTATACTAGCTCATGGCCGAGTGGCCATGCGAGCCTTTTATATCTGTAGCCTTCCAGGACCTTCCTAGTGCTCCAATCGGAGCCGCTACAGGACCTGAGCATGTGACCCCAGACCACAAAAGAGAGGTCATCCCATGGGCATGCTCAGTAGAAGAAAAGCAGGACTTAGTCCCTGGAACGTCTGCGCGCCTCTGATCAATGCTTGTTACAAAGGGTGAGCCTGGAATGGCAGCTGTAACCAAACGCACAGTATCTGCTTGAGCTGGACGCTGGGACCGACATCTCTGCTGAGCAGTCTCTACTGCGGCTGAAGGAGAATGGGAGATCGCAGCGGACAATGATCGATAATTGCAGCGCTGGGAGCTCAACACCTAACTATTACATTTTATAAATATACTAGATGGTGTCCCGATTCTAACGCATCGGGTATTTTAGAATTTGTATGTATGTATATAGCAGCCACATAGTATATAGCACTGGCCACGTAGTATATAGGAGCCACATAGTATATAGCACAGGTTACGTAGTATATAGCAGCCACGCAGTATATGACACAGCCACGTACTTTATAACACAGCCCACATAATGTATAGCACAGGCCATGCAGTATATAACACAGGCCACGCAGTGCATAACACAGCCCACGCAGTATATAACACAGCCCACGTAATATATAGCACAGCCCACGTAGTATATAACACAGGCCACACAGTATATAACACTGCTCACGTATTATATAGCAGCCACACAGTATATAACACAGCCCACGTAGTATATAGCAGTGTGGGTACCATATCCCTGGAAAAAAAAAAAAAAAAGTTATATACTCACCCTCCGTCGACCAGCGAAGCTGTCTCGATGCGCGAGCTTCTGCCGCCAGCTTCCGTTTCCAGAGATGCATTGTGAAATCACCCAGATGACTTAGACCAATCAGAGATGCGGGATTTCCAGGACAGACAGACAATTAAACCCTTAGACAATTATATATATAGATATATATTAGCGTGTTATATGTCAATCTACAGATACTGCCACCATGTGATTGGCTGACTTCATGACATGCTGAGACATTTATATATATCAATTATATATTTATCATTGCTATATCATAGTTTATCCCTGCAACTGTATTGTCTTCTGCAGGCAAAAACACTCAGTGAGTGCCATGTACTGAATATAGTCTTTGGCACAGCCAAGGTTTTTATTACACCCATTGGTCACATGACTGCTGCGTCACTGCCTGAGATAGAACTGCTGGGTTCTAGCTCACCCAGATCAGCTTTGCCAGTGACTTATTGGGTATTTTCCATGTAACTGAGACTCCTAGAGATTCCTCAGCTACAGTGTAAAATATGTACAGTAAAGAAAAAAAACATACCGGTATTTCCCCCAGAAATCGGCTGTGAGCTCTTGTGTGACAATTTTTTTTAAGCTAGATAGATAATTAAATTTATCTATCTAGACAAAGGAAAATAAAGCAGCACAAGCTGAAGAATTGTGACAGCCTACAGCTTGCTGCCAAGCAACCACATATAAACATTTTTGTTGAACTCTTAATAATTTGATTTTTTTTTTGCTACCCATCTTTTATCTGTCTGTCTATCTATCTATCTATCTATCTAAAAAATAAAATATCCTCCCTAAATAAAATAACATAATAATATACAAGCATTTAATTACATACAGTTGTGCTTAATAGTTTAAATACTCCATCAGAATTTTTGCTTTCTTGGCCTTTTTTCAGGGAATATGAATGATTACACTCATGGTTAGTGTTTGGGTGAAGCCATTTATTGTCAAACTACTGTGTTTTTTAAATCATAATGACAACCCAAAACATCCAAATGTCACTGATCAAAAGTTTGCATACCCTGGTGATATTTGCCTGATAACATGCACAGAAGATGACACAAGCGGGTTTGAATGACTGCTAAAGGTAACATCCTCACTTGTGACCTGTTTGCTTGTAATCAGTGTGTGTGCATAATAGCTGAGTGAGTTTCTGGGATCCAGACAGACTCTTGCATCTTTCATCCAGCCACTGACGTTCCTGGATTGTGAGTCATGGGGAAAGCAAAAGAACTGTCACTGGATCTATGGGAAAAAGTGGTTGAACTGTATAAAACAGGAAAGGGATTCAAAAAGATAGCGAAGGAATTGATAATGCCTGTCAGCAGCATTCAAACTATGATTAACAAATGGAAAATCAGGGGCTCTGTAAATACAAAACCATGGTCAGGTAGGCCAAGAGAAATGTCGTCCACAACTGCCAGGCATATTGTTCAGGATGCACAGAAAACCCACAAATAACATTAATTGAAATACAGGACTCTCTGAAAACTGTTTCTGAAAACTGTGGCTGTTTCAAGATGCACAATAAGGAGGCACTTGAAAAAAAATGGGCTGCATGGTCGAGTCCCCAGAAGAAAGCCATTACAGCGCAAATGTTGCAAAGTATCTCACCTAAAATATGCAAAACAGCATAGAGAAAAGCCTCAAAACTTCCGGAACAAGGTAATTTGGAATGATGAGACCAAAATTGAACTTTTTGGCCAGAACCGTAAAACTTTGCAGTTGGAGAGAGGTCAACAAGGCCTATGATGAAAGGAACACCATTCCTACTGCAAGGCACACAGGTGGATCGCTCATGTTTTGGGAATGGCACAGCTACAAAGACACAGGAAACTTGGTGAAAGTTGAAGGAAAGATGAATGCAGCATGTTTTCAGCAAATACTGGAGGCAAATTTGCAATCATCAGCCCAGAAGCTGCGCATGGGACGTACTTGGATGTTCCAACATGACAACAATCCAAAACCCAAGGCCAAGTCGACCTGTTATTGGCTACAGCGGAGCAAAGTGAAGGTTCTGGAGTGGCCATCTCACTCTCCTGACCTCAATATCATTGAACCACTCTGTTGAGATCTCAAGCATGCAGTTCCTGCTAGACAGCCCAGGAATTTACAGGATCTGGAGCCTTTTTGCCAAGAAGAGTGGGCAGCTTTACCATCTGAGAAAATAAAGACCCTCATCCACAATTACCACAAAAGACATAAAGCTGTCATTGATGTTAGAGTGGGAAATATACGTTATTAAGAATTGGGGCATGTGAACTTTTGATCAGGGTCATTTGGATGTTTACATTGTCATTATGATTTAAAAAGAGAAAACACAGTAGTTTGGCAATAAATGGCTGCACCCAACCACTAACCATGAGTGGAAAAAAGTTTTGGTGTTATCATTCATATTCTCTGAAAAAAGGCAAGAAAGCAAAAATTCGGTCATCTCTTTTAATAGAAACTATCCTCCTAGATTATTTCAGTGATGAACAACACTGTGCATGGTCTCTCTTTGTTTCGGGTGTTTGGTGTGTCTTTGGTATGTTGTGAATGAGCTCATTTTTACCATTCATAATTCAGATCTTGAAGTAGGAATTCCCAACATCAATAGACCAGATTCAAGGAAAACATTTTGAGTGATGCACAATGTAAATCGCTTCTTTTTTGGTATTGCCCTCATGTGCTTTTTCACATTGTCAAGTACATTTATGTGCCAAATCATTATAAAGGAATTACCTGATACATGACATGCTGGAATGGTAAGGAAATGAAAGCTGGGAAAGTAATGCAATGATTAAATTCCTTCCAAAGCTTTTATTTACACACTTAACCAGTGTAATAGATTATATTGCATCTATCTTTTGTCACAATCTCTTTTGCTTGTCACAAGCAATTGTGGGGGAGCACCATGTGTGTAATTGTACCATGACTGGATTATGAAGCACTTTATTACAAACAAGCTGAAGAGCCCGGCGTTGCCTGGGCATAGTAAATATCTGTGGTTAGTTATAGCACCTCACTTCTCTTATTTTCCCATCACGCCTATCATTTTCCCCCTCTCATCTCTCATTTTCTCCCTTACACCTCTCATTTTCCCCCTCACTCCTCTTATTTCCCCCCTCACTCCTCTCATTCCTCCCTCACTCCTTTCATTCCCCCTAACACTTGTCATTTCGACCTCACATCTGTCATTTTCCGATCACTCCACTATTTTCCCTCACTCCTCTCATTTTGCACTCACACCTTTTCATTTTCACCTCACACCCCTCATTTTCACCTCACACCTCTCATTTTCCCCTCAGTATATACATGTTTGTCATCTCCCTTATATATAATATACACCTGTATGTCATCTCCTGTATATAGTATATACCTGTATGTCATCTCTTCTGTATATACTATATACCTGTATGTCATCTCCTTCTATATATAGTATATACCTGTATGTCATCTCCTGTATATAATATATACCTGTATGTCATCTCCCCTATATATAGTATATACATGTTGTATGTCATCTCCTCCTCTATATACTTATGTGTCATTGTGACGGGGTGTACGGCAGAGCAAGAAGGGACAACAGGCTGAGGGACAATCCAACGAGATTTATTAAAGCAGGGAGCATACAACATCAAATATCCATAATGTCCTTCAAGTCCACAAGAAGTCCACAATAAGTCCAAGTAAAGAAACAGATCTGGAGGTGCTTTCCAGTAATCCTGCACCAGATAAACGAAACAATAGTCCTTCCACGAGTCCAACAGATCCACCACAATCACACGGATACCGATTGCTTCCTCAGACAGCTTTGGTTCCTTCTCTTCCAGTATCCAACACACAACTGGCTAGATCACACATGGGTCTCTTGTCTGTGCTCCCGGGATCTGCTCATGAAGGGGGGTAGGGGTCACACCTTCTATTCAATGGTTGGGTCCACCAGAAGATTCTAGACTGGTCAGCTCCGCTTAGTCTATCTAGTATGTACATTTGACTAGCTGCCTGCTGTGAGGAAGAATGGCTATTCTTCACTAGTTGTGTTGACAAAGCTTAATTAAATTATAGCTTAGGGCTGAAAGTATTGAGGGAAGGAGACATATTGTTACAGGTGAAATCCCAGCACAAGAAAATACATAAATTACAGCTAATAGAAACCAGAGAACAGTTACATACATCAAATGGCATATTATTCAAATACAGGACAGGTCAAAAGTACATATCATGACAATCCCTTCCCCTCCCAATTTTTGTACATACTAGGGACCTCTACAGGTCGCTGGTTAAGTACAAACAGGCAGAGAGTAACTTACATGTGGCTTCATGCAGCCATGAATTGGCATCGTAGCTCTCCCACATCATTGCCCAGGAGAACATCTGCAGGCAGACCACCCATCACCCCAACCACACATCGCCTGACCCCAAATCCAAAGTTCAGATCCACAGTGGCTGTGGGAATAGTCCTCCATTGTCCACCAGCCAGTTCAATGACAATCCCAGGTCCTCTATGAATTGCCTCAGGCCGAACCACTCGGGGATCAGCCAGTGTGAGGAAAGCCCCTGAGTCACAAAATCCAATAAGTCTCTGTCCATCCAGCACAACCTCCTGCAAGTGCTTACCTCGATGAGCAGAAGTCGTCATAGCTGCAGGTCGCACACCATAAACTCCTAGTGGTGCAACATGGGTGGGTGAGGCACTAGGCCAGTCCTCACGTAGTGGTGACACGTCTTCCTCCATGGCACTTGGCTGTACATAATTAATAATACGAGTGGGTACAGGATCAATCCTCATTTGAACAGCTGGGCAGGAGGCTTGCAGATGCCCCGGCTGCCCACATCGATAGCATCTGTGCTGGGTCTCACTCCATCCAAGGCGTCCTCTTGGGCGAGGGGTAAGGGAACCTGGAGGTTGGCTCCCACCTGAAGGTGCTGTAGGGGTTTGAGGATGACTCCTCCATGGGCTGGCTGGGCATGAGGCCTGCAGATGCCCCGGATGCCCACAACCATAACACCTGCGCTCTGCTACTTCCTCTCCTCGTCATATTCCAGAAAACGCAGTAGAAGCAACTGGAGGCACATTTACACGGGTACCAGCCTGAGGTGGTGGCTTAGAGGAACGGGGAACAATGGGGACAGAAGAACTGGGGGCCACCGGTGTTGTGGAGCTGTTAGGCCTCTCTCCATCCTCCAACAGAACCCTCCACTGAGGCTTGATAGTGAGAGCCTCATCAGCGAGAGATGCAGCTTCTTCCACTGTCGCTGGTCTCCTCTCACGCACCCATTCCCTGATCTCAACCAGGCACTGGGCAAAGAATTGTTCTTTTAGGATAACCTGGAGAAAGGTGTTCCAGGTGAAGGCCTCCTCTGCCTCCAGCCAGGGATGACATATTTGTTTGAGTCTATGAGCATATATCTTAAAAGACACTTCCCCATCACAGGCTAAAGTACGGAACTGAGTCCTGTAAGTGTCTGGCGTCACAGCATAATGTTCTAGAATAATCTGTTTAATCTCCGCATACTCAGGGTTCCCCCGAGGGTCCATAGCTCTATAGGCTTTGGCAGCTCCACCCTCTAAGAGCCCCACAAGATGTCGGACTCGCTCCCTTTCCGGGACTTCCATTAATCGACACTGATTTTCCAAGTCCTGGTAGAAGCCCTCAATGTTGCCTGCAGCCTCATTAAAGGGCTTAAAGTCTTTGCGGGACACTCTGGGGAGTTCCCTCATGGTGGGTGCTGAGGTTACAGTCTGTCTGGAGCTTCTAGCTGCTTCCAAAGTGATCTGCCTCTCCAGCAATGCCATCTCCTGAGCTCTGTGAATGGCCTGCCTCTCCCTCTCCTGAGCTCTGTGAATGGCCTCCCTCTCCTGAGCTCTGTGAATGGCCTCCCTCTTATCTTCTATGGTGGCCTCCTCTCCCAGCACTGCCATCTCCTCCTCGTACCACACAGCCCACTGACTTTTTGGGGTATTTACCTCCGGCTGCAGTCTTTCCTCCATTTGCTGTGAGGATCCTTCCTCAGCGTCATCTTGCAGGCGAACTCCTTCCAAAGCCTCAATTAGCTGCTCCTTGGAGAGTCCTTTAAAACGGACTTCTACTTCATGGGCCTTTGATTGTAGGCTCCCCAAAGTCCAGTTCTTGTACTCTGCGGTGCTGGTTCCCGATGTTGGGCCATTGTCCTCCATTCCTTCTGCTTTGATCCCACTGCTGCCAACCAGTTTGTGATGGGGTGTATTGCAGAACAAGAAGGGACAACAGGCTGAGGGACGATCCAACGAGATTTATTAAAGCAGGGAGCATACAACATCAAATATCCATAATGTCCTTCAAGTCCACGAGAAGTCCACAATAAGTCCAAGTAAAGAAACAGATCTGGAGGTGCTTTTCAGTAACAACCGATAAACGAAACAATAGTCCTTCCACGAGTCCAACAGATTCATCACAATCACGCGGATACTGATTGCTTCCTCAGACAGCTTCGGTTCCTTCTCTTCCAGTATCCAACACACAACTGGCTAGATCACACCTGGGTCTCTTGTCTGTGCTCCTGGGATCCGCCCATGAAGGGAGGTAGAGGTCACACCTTCTATTCAATGGTTGGGTCCACCAGAAGATTCTAGACTGGTCAGCTCCGCTTAGTCTATCTAGTATGTACATTTGACTAGTCGCCTGCTGTGAGGAAGAATGGCTATTCTTCACTAGTGGTGTTGACAAAGCTTAATTACATTATAGCTTAGGGCTGCAAGTATTGGGGGAAGGAGACATACTGTTACAGGTGAACTCCCAGCACAAGAAAATACATAAATTACAGCTAATAGAAACCAGAGAACAGTTACATACATCAAATGGCATATTATTCAAATACAGGACAGGGCAAAAGTACATATCATGACAGTCATCTCCTCTTTTATATAGTATATACCTGTTTGTCATCTCCTCCTGTATATAGTATATTCCTGTAAGTCATCTCCTCCTGTATATACTATACACCTGTGTGTCATCTGCTCCTGTATATAGTATATACCTGTCATCTCCTCCTGTATATAGTATATACCTGTATGTCATCTCCTCCTGTATATACTATATACCTGTGTGTCATCTGCTCCTGTATATAGTATATATCTTTGTGCCATCGCCTCCTGTATATAGTATATATGTGTGTCATCTCCCCTGTATATAGTATATACCTGTGTGTCACCTCCTCCTGTATATAGTATATATCTGTGTGTCATCTCCCCTGTATATAGTATGTACCTGTATGTTATCTCCTCCTGTATATAGTATGTACCTGTATGTCATCTCCTCCTGTATATAGTATATACTGTACCTGTGTGTCATCTCCTCCTGTATAAAGTATATACCTGTGTGTCATCTCCCCTGTATATAGTATATACCTGTGTGTCACCTCCCCTGTATATAGTATGTACCTGTATGTCATCTCCCCTGTATATAGTATATACCAGTGTGTCATCTCCTGCTGTATATAGTATATACCTGTATGTCATCTCCTCCTGTATATAGTATAAACCTGTGTGTCATCTCCTCCTGTATATAGTACATATCTGTGTGTCATCTCCTCCTGTATTAGACCTCATTCACACGTTATTTGCTCAGTATTTTTACCTCAGTATTTGTAAGCTAAATTGGCAGCCTGATACATCCCCAGCCAACAGGAAGCCCTCCCCCCTGGCAGTATATATTAGCTCACACATATACATAATAGACAGGTCATGTGACTGACAGCTGCCGTATTTCCTATATGGTACAGTTGTTGCTCTTGTAGTTTGTCTGCTTATTAATCAGATTTTTATTTTTGAAGGATAATACCAGACTTGTGTGTGTTTTAGGGTGAGTTTCATGTGTCAAGTTGTGTGTGTTGAGTTGCGTGTGGCGACTTTTGTGAGATGAGGTTTGTGTGGCGACATGCGTGTAGCAACTTTTTGTGTGTCGAGTTGCATGTTACAGGTTAGTGTAGCAAGTTGTGTGCAGCAAGTTTTGCGCATGGCAAGTTTTGCGCGTGGCGAGTTTTATGTGTGGTGCGTTTTGAGTATGTGCAAGTTTTGTGTGAGGCAACTTTTGCATGTGTTGCAACTTATGTGCATGTGGCAATTTTTCCGCGTGTGCAAGTTTTGTGTGTGGCGAGTTTTCCATGAGGTGAGTTTTGCACGTGTGGCGAGTTTTGTGTGAACCTAGTTTTGCATGTGGCGAATTTTGCACGTGGCGAGTTTTGAGCGGCGACTTTTGTGTTTGGACTTTTATGTGGCGAGGGTGGTGTATGTGTGGTGAAATGTGTGCTGAGGGTGATATATGTGTTCAAGCACGTGGTAGTGTGTGGTGCATTTTGAGTGTGTGTTCATATCCCCGTGTGTGGTGAGAATCCCATGTCGGGGCCCCATCTTAGCAACTGTACGGTATATACTCTTTGGCGCCATCACTCTCACTCCTCAGTCCTCCTTGTTCACATCTGGCAGCTGTCAATTTGCCTCCAACACTTTTCCTTTCACTTTTTCCCTATTATGTAGAAAGGGGTAAAATAGTTTGGTGAATTGGAACGTGCGGGGTTAAAATTTTGCCTCACAACATAGCCTATGACGCTCTCAGGGTCCAGACGTGTGACTGTGCAAAATTTTTGTGTCTGTAGCTGCGACGGTGCAGATGCCAATCCCGGACATACACACACACATACACACATACACACACACATTCAGCTTTATATATTAGATATACCTGTAAGTCATCTCCCCTGTATATAGTATATACCTGTATGTCATCTCCCCTGTATATAGTATATACCTGTATGTCATCTCCTCCTGTATATAATATATAGCTGCATGTCATCTCCTCCTGTATATGGTATATACGGGTATGTAATCTCCCCTGTATATAGTATATACCTGTATGTCATCAACTCCTGTATATATTATATAGCTGTATATCATCTCCCCTGTATATAGTATATACCTGTATGCCATCTCCTCCTGGCTGTCAATTTGCCTCCAACACTTTTCCTTTCACTTTTTCCCCATTATGTAGATAGGGGCAAAATTGTTTGGTGAATTGGAACGTGCAGGGTTAAAATTTTGCCTCACAACATAGCCTATGACGCTCTGAGGGTCCAGACGTGTGACTGTGCAAAATTTTGTGGCTGTAGCTGCAACGGTGCAGATGCCAATCCCAGACATACACACACACATACACACACATTCAGCTTTATATATTAGACTAGATGGTGGCCCGATTCTAACACATCGGGTATTCTAGAATATGCATGTCCACGTAGTAGATAGCACAGCCCACATAGTATATTGGTCAGCCACATAGTATATTGCCCAGTGACGTAGTATATTGCCCAGTGACATAGTATATTGCCCAGTGACGTAGTATACTGCCCAGCCACATAGTATACTGCCCAGCGATGTAGTATATTGCCTAGTGATGTAGTATATTGCCCATTGACGTAGTATACTGCCAGCGATGTAGTATATTGCCCAGTGACGTAGTATGCAGCACAGAGCCACGTATTTTATTGCTAGTATATTGCCCAGCGACGTAGTATATTGTCCAGTGATGCAGTATATTGCCCAGTGGTGTAGTATTCAGCACAGAGCCACATAGTATATTGCCCAGCCATGTAGTATATTGCCCAGTGACGTAGTATATTGCCCAGTGACGCAGTATATTGCCCAGTGGTGTAGTATTCAGCACAGAGCCACATAGTATATTGCCCAGCCATGTAGTATATTGCCCAGCTATGTAGTATATTGCCCAGTGACATAGTATACTGCCTAGTGACATAGTATACAGCACAGAACATGTAGTATATTGCCCAGCCACGTAGTATATAGCCCAGCTATGTAGTATATTGCCAAGTGATGTAGTATATTGCCCAGTGACGCAGTATATTGGCCAGTGACGTAGTATTCAGCACAGAGCCACGTAGTATATTGCCCAGCCATGTAGTATATTGCCCAGCTATGTAGTATATTGCCCAGTGACGTGGTATATTGCCTAGTGATGTAGTATACAGCACAGAGCCACGTAGTATATTGCCCAGCCACATAGTATATTGAACAGCCACGTATGTCACAGGTTAAAAAATAAAAAATAAACATACTCACCTTCCGATCCGAGGGCCCCTTGTAGTTCTAACATACTTACCATACTTGTAGTTCTGTCGCCTGTGCGAGGTACAGGCGGCAGCTTCCAGGCCCAGCCTGCTCGCGCAGGTGTGCAGGGCCTGTGATGACGTCACGGTCACATGACCGTGACGTCAGGTCCTTTCCACGCAGGCGCGTAGGAATTGCGATGACGTCGTGGTCACATGACCGTGACATCATGGCAGGTCCTTCTGCCAGACCATCCGTGCCAACGGAATGTGCCGGTTGCATCGCAAGGAGCGGGAAAGGTGGCGTAGGTGAGTATATAATCTTTTTTTTTTATTATTATTTTTAACATTAGATGTTTTTACTATTGGCGCTGCATAGGCTGCGTCAATAGTAAAAAACTTGGTCACACAGGGTTAATAGCAGCGGTAACGGAGTGCGTTACCCACAGCATAACGCGGTCCGTTACCGCCAGCATTAACCCTGTGTGAGCGGTGAGCGGAGGGGTGTATGAGGGCGCCGGGCAGTGAGTGCGGGGAGTAAAGAGCGGCCATTTTCTTCCAGACTGTGCGTGTCGCTGATTGGTCGCAGCAGCCATGACAGGCAGCTGGCGAGACCAATCAGCGAACGAATAACCACGACAGACAGAAGGACAGACAGATGGAAGTGACCCTTAGACAATTATATAGTAGATATCTTCCACATTCCAGTCAAAAGACATCAACTTTCTTGGAGAAAACTCATATTCCACATGATATTAATTTCATTTTTTTTGTGTAGATAACAAAGTGCATTTGTATTTCATAAAGGTTAAATACACGCTAATCATCCATAACCAGAGACATAGCTAGGGTTTTGGTTCAGGGGGGGCGAAACTTCTGAGTGCGCCCCTAATCAGGTAACCTTGATTACAACTCGGTGACGCGCCCTAATACTGGAGGAGAACTTCAGCAGATGACCGCGCTATTACTGAAGATAATCTCTATATAACGACCAATATGAATATTACCGCCATATGGTCAGTGTAGATACCAGTCCTACAGAGCATATAAGTGATCACAGCACAGTTACAGATAATGACTTACCGCTGATGTTCTTTCTGATGGAATCGTTCATTTTTCCCGTCTTTTCCATCTGGTCCAGACCGACATGACAACTTCTCCAGCCACAACTCGTCTGCAGAGAATACAACAAAGACACATTTCACTTCTCATATTCCAGCCCCATCACCATCTATTCCCAACCTGCACAAACCCCTCATCCTGCTGATATCCCAATACTGAGCTATTGCTGCCGTATGCGTCCCTATTACTGCACCTGATACCCCAATACTGAGCCGCTGCTGCCATATGTGTCCCTATTACTGCCCCTGATACCCCAATACTGAGCCGCTGCTGCCGTATGTGACCCTATTACTGCACCTGATATCCCAATACTGAGCCTCTGCTGCCATATGTGACCCTATTACTGCCCCTGATACCCCAATACTGAGCCGCTGCTGCCTTATGTGTTCCTATTACTGCACCCCTAAACCACCCCTCTGTAATATAGTAATGCTGGGTGCACGTGCCATAGAAAACAGTGGCCATATTTTGCCCCCTAGAAAGTAATATTGCCCTGTGTGCCCATTTGATAGCCACAGTAACCTGAGTTCACCTGTAAAAATAAGTGTCCACTTTACATTTAATAATGTCCCGAGTCTCCCCCTATACAGTATAATGCACCTTTACTGTATAGTACCACCTACACAGTATACTGACTCCTTAGTTGCCCCCAAACTGTTTGATGGCTCCAACAATGTATAATGACCCCCACACTGTAATCTCAACACTGCATGATGGCCCACTAGATAGCCTCCATATACAGTGGCATAATGCACCAAATAGTCCACAATATAGTATAATGCACTCCCCATAGGCAGACTCTATAGCAAGAGGCAGCCCCCATAGGCAGACACTGTAATCAGGCTGCCCCATAGTCAGACCCTGTAATAAGGCAGCCCCCATAGTCAGACCCTGTAATAATGCAGCACCCCTATAGGCAGACCCTGTAATAAGGCAGCCCCCCTAGTCAGACCCTGTAATACGGAAGCCCCCATAGTCAAACACTGTAATAAGGCAGCCCCCATAGTCAGACCCTGTAATAAGGCAGCCCCAATAGTCAGACCCTGTAATAAGGCAGCCCCCATAGTCAGACCCAGTAATAAGGCAGCACCCCTATAGGCAGACCCTGTAATAAGGCAGCCCCCATAGTCAGACTCTGTAATGAGGCAGCACACCTATAGTCAAATCCTGTAATAAGGCAGCCCCCATAGTCAGACCCTGTAATAAGGGTGCCCCCATAGGTAGACCCTGTAATAAGGTGGCAGATCCCCATAGGCAGACCCTGTAATAAGGCAGCAGCACCCATGAAAAAAAATAAAAAAATAAATAAATACTCACCTCTCTTCTTCCTGGTTCCTGCGCTGCTCCCGCTAATCTACTGACAGGGGGCGCTGGGCAGGCATGTCATCACGCCCGCTGTCAGTGTCGGCGACATCATACGCCGACACTGACAGGGGGATAATGGGAGAAGGAGCGTAGCGCTCCTTCTCCCATCAATGCAATCAGCTGTATCGGCTAAATACTGGTACAGCTGATCTTCTGATGATGGCGGGGGGCCCACTGCTGGCACCAGGGCCCCCCGCCTGCTCAGGGGCCCCATAGCGGCAGAGCAGGTAGATCGATTGTCCCTGCTCTGCCACAGAAAGTAACTGTATTGGTGTGCTGTGTGCGCTGATACAGCTACAGTACCGTAACTCGAGGTGGACCCCTTCAGAGCACAGGGCCCCGGGCGCCCGCACCCTCTGCCCCCTTGGTAGCTAAACTACTGTCCATAACCCACAAATACACAAACATATCACATTAACCGCACAAAGGGCCTGTGTGCTTTGAAATTCCAGTTTGTTTGGTTCTGCCAGTCCATTACCGCAAAATAGCTGTGAAATTTCACTGTGATTGGCTGTTAGTGCCAGAAGTAGCAATGAATGCTGGTTTCTTCAAAGAGAGAAAGTATTTTTCACCAGTGATTTTGCACATTGTCTAATAAGGATTGGAACCAAACTGGAAGCTACACATTATTGCATTCATTAAAAAAAACTGTTGATTTTTTATCAGGCAACAAAGCCTCCTTTCCTTCTTTACCCCCATAAAAAAAAATAAAAAATGCAAGTTAATTTTGTAAAAAAATCTATCTTTGTCTTTTCTCATGTAATGGAGCCCTCTGGCTGTCATTTATGTAGGCAGTATGGAGAATGCTGACTTTGCTTCATATTTCCGAGAGATTTGGGTCGACTATGAAAATGGCAATAATCAGACTCTAATCAGAGTTTGATCTGAGTGTGATCGTAGTGTGTTCCAATTCTCTTTCCAACTGGAAATTGGACTGCACTCAGATGTCATCCGAGTACAGTCCGATGGTGTCCACGCACTCATTGACTTGCATGGCTGAGTGCGATCTGAATATCAAATCAAACTCGGGCATGTTGTGCCGCTCTGAGGAAAAAAATCTAGCTGTCTGGACTGCAATGAAAAATCAAAGATAACACTTAAAAACCCTGAACTTTGCTGAATGTTATTAATAAGCTCTATTGCCGGCTGAGCTCTGCTACATCAATATGAAGAGCTTCAACCTTTCATTGTTAATGTACTTTTAATAAAAGAATGAACGGCCTTGTAACAGTCAGTTGTCATGTATAGCCTCTCCTTACTAGCTCATCTTCTGTGCTGTTGCTGTCTGTCAATCTATTAACAGAGCAGTAACTGGAAGCAGAAGTGGAGTAGATAAAGGAATGGAAGCTATGCTGAGACTTTGTAGGCAGCAGTTAAATGACTCAGAATGGCTGTGATGTCACATATATCCTATGTCTCCTATATAAGAACATAGCAGATTGTGCTCCTTTTACAAGAATGTCTGAAGCTATTTCTTGGCTGAGTGTTTTTTTTCTAAATGACATTTAAGCATAATTTTAGTTACTGTTATTTAAATCAGATACATTTTTAAGCTTTATAAAATGTAATCTATTTAATATATTCTGTAAGCACTTCAGCTCAACAACTCATTTAGTTTTCTAATAGTGGCTCAGAATAAAAATTACAAATAAAAAAATACAATAGTACAAGCATATGCTTTTCATATTTATAACATACAGTAACTAGCTGACAATTTTGCAAATTTTTCTTGTTTCCAACAGTTTTCAATTCTGGCTTTCATAAATTCATGCAGACTTTTTGACTTCAAAGACTGTGCTTTTGATAGATTCAACTTTTTATATGTTGGTCCACTTGTTAATCATCATATCCTTTACCTTCACTTTCTAAATGTAATTTTGATGGAAGTTTTGTTGAATAAGAAGCATTCTTCAAAACCTTGTTGTAGGGTAACCTGTTTGGCCACTTGTTGAGGCATATGTGAAGTATTTCCTAATATTTTTGCAGAAGCAGGCATAGCAAAATAACAAAAAGCTTTCAAGAAGTAAATACATTTAAATAACCAAGATGTAAAATTTCTATACTTCTGTTAGTTTCATTGACAGTGTCTATTTTAGTGCTTTAGTAAATCCATACATTCATGGACCAATTGTGTGCATTTATTGAACATTAAATATTTTTTTATTATCTAGGCAGTTGAAAATTGTCAACAACTACTATGTAACCATGCTTCCTATAATTTACAACTATGCAAAATTAGGCAAACAAAATAATTAATTACAACACAATGATTACAATATTGGTAACATTCTTGTTTTTCTTCTGCAATCATGAAAATGTCTCCAAATTTCTTCAAATTCAGCAAAATGTAGACTTGTTTAAATGTATTAATTGTTTCATATAGTTGACCCTTGAGATCTCTACCACAATTCTTAGTATAGCAGGATGAATTGGTTATATTATTTACTGAATGGGTCATTAGCTTGTTTTAAATTCAGGCAATGGTCCACTTAGTGTACATTCACTAGTAAATCTACTATGCTTCTCAAGAGAGCCAATCTTCTTTGAGAGGGACTGTTTGTGCTCCTTATAATTCCTTTTACTGATACATAAATGTATTTTAAAAAGTTTTTTCCATTCTTTAAAAATTGTGTACCCTTGGTTTAACCCCTTTGCGACATGCACTGTGCTAGTACTGCACATGTCGTATCTGGCGGTGAGCCCATATCTTTCCCACCACATTTCAGCTGTTTTCAACAGCTGACATGTGCCCAGAACAGTCGCAGATGGAAACGTGATCCACCCGTGGCTATTACCCCATTAAATGCTGCTGTCAAAGTCTGACAGTGGCATTTAACATGCGCTTCCGGCAATCACACCGGGAATCCGGCCATCAGTGACCCCTTCACATGCTCGCGGGTCACCGATGGGTTGGCATGACAACCAGAGGTCTCCTGCAGACCTCTATGGTTGTCAATGCCGGATTTCTATGAGCGTTGCCCATTCATCTCCAGACAGGAGACAGGAGCACTGACATTACCAGTCAGCCAACCGTGTTTACCTTGCCACTGCAAGTACCCATTTTTCTATTTTCTATTAGATTAATAGCTAATTCTGTAACTGAATTAAATTTTTTAAACAACCCTTTGATCTTACCTACTTTGGTCAATTTTGCTGTCCAACTTTGTCAATTAAAGGAAATTTGTCATTATATTCATGCTGCTCAAAAAGCCTTGCTACACAGTGGTGGTCAAGTATGTTTTACTTTAAAAAGCTGTGGCATTTCAGGGAAAACATAGTATGACAAGTGACAAGCCAGTCATGGACTATAAGAATAGACCAAACTAGTCTGGTGTGGTCCCCAATTGGCTTCTCCCTGTATTGCTTGAGATGATTAACAAGTATCTCCCATATATACACTACCATTCAAAAGTTTAGGGTCACTTAGAAATTTCCTTATTTTTGAAAGAAAAGCACAGTTTTTTTCAAATGAAGCTAACATTAAATGATTCAGAAATACACTCTATACATTGTTAATGTGGTAAATGACTATTCTAGCTGCAAACATCTGGTTTGTAATGCAATATCTTCATAGGTGTATAGAGGCCCATTTCCAACAACCATCACTCCAGTGTTCTTATGGTACTTTGCGTTTGCTAACTGTGTAAGAAGGCTAATGGATGGTTAGAATACCCTTGAAAACCCTTGTGCAAGTATGTTAGCACAGCTGAAAACAGTTTGGCTGATTAGAGAACCTATAAACCTGACCTTCCTTTGAGCTAGTTGAGAATCTGGAGCTTTACATTTGTTGGTTCCATTAAACTCTCAAAATGGCCATGAAAAAAAACGTGAGAAATTCGACAGTCTATTCTTGTACTAAAGAAGGCTTTTTCCATGCAAGAAATTGCCAAGAAACTGAAGATTTCCTACAATGGTGTGTACTACTCCCTTCAGAGGAGAGTACAAAAAGGCTCTAACCAGAGTAGAAAGAGAAGTGGGAGGCCCCTCTATACAACTGAGCAGCAAGACAAGTACATTAGAGTCTGTAGTTTGAGAAATCGATGCCTCACAGGTCATCAACTGGCAGCTTCATTAAATGGTACACACAAAATTCAAGTGACAACATCTACAGTGAAGAGGTGACTCTGGGATGCTGGCCTTCAGGTCAGAGTGGCAAAGAAAAAGCCAAATCTGAGACTGGCTAATAAAAGGAAAAGTTTAATATGGGCAAAAGAACACATACATTGGAAAGAGGAAGATTGGAAAAAAAGTGTTATGGACAGACGAATCCAAGTTTGAGGGGTTTGGATCACACAGAAGAACTTTTGCAAGAAGCAGAAACACTGAAAAGATGCTGGAAGAGTGTCTAACACCATCTGTCAAGCATGGTGGAGGTAATGTGATGGTCTGGGGTTGCTTTGGTGCTGGTAAAGTGAGAGATTTGTGCAAGGTAAAAGGGATATTGAATAAAAAAGGCTATCACTCCATTTTGCAACACCATGCCATACACTGTGGACAGCGCTTGATTGGAGCCAATTTCATCCTACAACAGGACAATGACCCAAAGAACACCTCCAAATTATGCAAGAACTATTTAGAGAAGAAGCAGGCAGCTGGTATTCTATCTGTAATGGAGTGGCCAGTGCTGTCACCAGATCTCAACCCCATTGAGCAGTTGTGGGACCAGCTTGACCATATGGTACGCAAAAAGTGCCCATCAAGCCAAACCAACTTGTGGGAGGGGCTTCTGGAAGCATGGGGTGAAATTTCTCCAGACTACCTCAGCAAATGTACTGCTAGAATGCCAAAAGTCAGTGCTGTAGTTGCTGCAAAGGGAGCATTCTTTGACGAAAGCAAAATTTGAAGGAAAAAATTATTATTTCAAATAAAAATGTGTTTTTCAAACCTTGTCAATGTCTGGACTAGATTTTAAATTCATTTGGCAACTCATTTGATTAATAAAAGCATGAGTTTTCATGGAAAACTCAAAATTGTCTGGGTGACCCTAAACTTTTGAACGGTAGTGTATGCAAACATACCTGGCTACAATTGAGTAGGCTTCGATTTATGCTACCCATGGTTTAGGTAGCTTGAATCTTTTATTAGGTTTCCTTTAAACCAAAACTTCATTATTTTTTCTTTTATTTTAAAGCTGAAGTGGTGCGACTAATCTATGTTCCTTGATCTGGTCTTGATCTGCCATTTTGTGACCGCAGCTTTTGACTGGCTGGAAGTCACAAGTAACTGTCATAAGCTCTCAATGTAAAATCTATGAGAGCAACGTTCTGGCCTCATTCTTGATCTCATAGACAATGATTTGTGACTTCTAGCTCACCTAGCAAACACTGGAGCAATCTGGCAGGTCATGAACTGCACAAGACCGAAATGAGCAGAGCCAATAACAGATGAAGAAGGCAGCTGGTAAGTATGATACTAAGCGCAGGGAACTTAGATTAGTGGAACCACTCCAGTGGTAAAATAAAAAAAATGATGTATTGATGCTTTAAGCAATTGGGTCTGAAAAATAAAATGAACAGAGCACAGATGTAAATTTGCCAATATTTAGGGATTTGGGGAGGAAAACAGACATAAACGTGAATTAGCTGTACCACAGATGCAGATATGGAAAGCAGAGTCAATCAATGCACGTGTACATTCTTATATATAAGAATTCATTATAGATCACCCCCTTTATGTCTGTTTCTAGAAGCCTGATTGACAATAAAAGCTACTTCAAAGCTGTTAATGGGATTCATTAACTTCTGGGCCTCTGTTCTTCTGCCGTAGCTGTATAAATGTTTTGTTGGTCTTGGCATCTTATCTAACATTATTATTGTAGGGATGGTTCATAGTAGTTTGGGATCTTTCATCATGCTCTCAATTAGAGTATGTTACTATTTCAGTGTAAACCTTTCCTGATGGATTTTTTCCCCTTTACTGTGTCATGTAGCACTAAATTTTTATATATCTTTAAAAATGTCAACAGGTACTATACCCAATGTAGTGTTAGTTTACATTTATATTAAAATCAGTTCTGCCATAAAATGCCTCATATAAAAATAATAGGAAGAAAGGGTGAAATAAACTAGCAATTGAAATAAATGTGTGTTGAATTTTACTACTTCATGTGCATGTACTGTATTTTTCGTTCAGACTCACAAAGTGATGGAAGTGAACAAATGTGCAGCCACTGAAGTGCAGCCAACCCTTCTCTTGAATGCAATGATAATTTCATCCCATGCATTGGAAATGTCACAGGGAAGAAAATGATAATTATAGTTCTCCTTTCATTGTACCATCATTCTCAATTAGATCGTGACTGAAACAGAATGCTGCAAGATTACCATGTTTATCATTATTAATATAACATGATATGAATTGAGCATGTACTGAATTAAATGAAAGTGTAATTTGTACTGACTAGTGTTGAGCATTCCGATACTGCAAATATCGGGTATCGGCCGATATTCGCTGTATCGGAATTCCGATACCGAGTTCCGATATTTTTGTGATATCGGAAATCGGAATTGGAAGTTCCTATAAGTTCCCAGGTGTCTGCGGTGCGTATGGTTCCCAGGGTCTGGAGGAGAGGAGACTCTCCTTCAGGCCCTGGGATCCATATTCATGTAAAAAATAAAGAATAAAAATAAAAAATATGGATATACTCACCCCTCTGACAGACCCTGGACCTCAGCGGTGCAACAGGCAACCTCCGTTCCTAAGAATGCAGTGAGTGTAGGACCTGCGATGACGTCGCGGCTTGTGATTGGTTGCGTGAGCGGTCACATGAGCGGTCACGAGACCAATCACAAGCCGCAACGTCATTGAAGGTCCTTCACTCTGCATTCTTAGGAACGGAGGCTGCCGGTTGCAGCGGTGACAGCCAGGGCTCGTCCGAGGGTGAGTATATCCATATTTTTTATTTTTATTCTTTATTTTTTACATGAATATGGATCCCAGGGCCTGAAGGAGAGTTTCCTCTCCTTCAGACCCTGGGAACCATCCAGGATACCTTCCGATATTTGTGTCCCATTGACTTGTATTGGTATCGGGTATCGGTATCGACGATATCCGATATTTTTTGGATATCGGCCGATCCAATCCGATACCGATACTTTCAAATATCGGAAGGTATCGCTCAACACTAGTACTGACTAATGTGTACTTTTCTAATAAGTGTATGTGCTAGGTATACAAAATTTGCACCACATTAACCTGTGACCATGGAATCACTGACAAATATCAACTGCAGCCATTATTTTCTGAATTTTTTTACTCTGTTTATAATAATTGCAATAGTTATGTGATAATTAAATTATTTTCTGATGAAAAGATATGCAAGTGCATTGAGCACATTTCATTTTGTGAAAAAAATTAGATATATTTAAAAAAATTCACAGACAACCACATCAGCTTCCAGCTGCAAGTTTACAAGGATACTGTCACGTGAAAAAAATGCTATAGACCTGCAGATATTGGGTTAATCTGCAGGTTAATAGCGTTGTGAACCTGCCAGGCGCCTGCATTCAGAACCCCACTGCCGAAAGGAAGTGTACTTTATATTACCCCCCCGCAGCATTCAGGTTTCAATCACGGGGCAGTGCCTGCATGGGTTCAGTCACCACCAGAGTGGCAGCTATAACTATGCCCCCAATACTGACTGACAGCAGGGTGTAATGCTAACTCTGCTGTCACTTAGTGACAGAAGTGTGGTTTTAGCCATCACTCACTATACACAAAACATTGGCTAAACTCACACAGGCGTCACACCCTTGACTGAACGCTTCCTGGCAGCAGGACTCTAAGTGTGGGCGCTAAACAGGGCTGCCACTAGGAATTTCAGGGCCCCATACTGTCAAAATTTTGGGGCTCCCTTGAAACTCTGCCCAGGCTCCAATCCCAGTTCTGCCTCCACCCTAGCACCGCCTCCAGACCTCAAACCTTCCACAGTCCCTCCGACCACCCTTGGAAAAGCTCCACTTTTAGTGAATATCGGTCTGCACTTGGACCGCGGTGCATGGACTGGCCGTGGGTCTCCTGACATTAACACAGCAGCCTCACAGCATGTATGAGGATGCTGGTGAGGAGATTGGCACCCAGTGCATGCACTGCTGTGCGAGCACAGACCGATAGCCCCCTTTCAAAAATTACAGGAGAGGATTAGATACAGCTCAGCAGACAGTATCACACAGGAGAGGATTAGATACACAGCTCAGCAGACATGATCACACAGGATAGGATTAGATACACAGCTCAGCAGACAGGATCACATAGGAGAGGATTACTTAAAGAGCTCAGCAGACAGTATCACACAGGAGAGGATTAGATACAGCTCAGCAGACAGTATCACATAGGAGATGATGAGATGCACAGCTCAGCAGACAGTATCACACAGGATAGGATTAGATACACGGCTCAGCAGACAGTATCACACAGTATAGGATTAGATACACGGCTCAGCAGTCAGTATCACACAGGATAGGATTAGATACATGTCTCAGCAGACAGTATCACACAGGATAGGATTAGGTACATGGCTCAGCAGTCAGTATCACACAGGATAGGATTAGATACAGCTCAACAGACAGTATCACACAAGAGCAGATTAGATACAGCTCAGCAGACATTATCACACAGGAGAGGAATAGATACACAGCTCAGCAGACAGTATCACACAGGATAGGATTAGATACAGAGCTCAGCAGACAGTATCACACAGGAGAGGATTAGATACACAGCTCAGCAGACAGTAACACACAGGGTAGGATTAGATACACAGCTCAGCAATCAGTATCACACAGGAGATGATTAGATACATGGCTTAGCAGACATTATCACACAGGACAGAATTAGATACAGAGCTCAGCAGACAGTATCACACAGGAGAGGATTAAATACACAGCTGAGCTCAGCAGTCAGTATCACACAGGAGAGGATTAGATACACAGCTCAGCAGACAGTAACACACAGGGTAGGATTAGATACACAGCTCAGCAATCAGTATCACACAGGAGATGATTAGATACATGGCTTAGCAGACATTATCACACAGGACAGAATTAGATACAGAGCTCAGCAGACAGTATCACACAGGAGAGGATTAAATACACAGCTGAGCTCAGCAGTCAGTATCACACAGGAGATGATTAGATACATGGCTCAGCAGTCAGTATCACACAGATGATTAGATTCGCAGCTCAGCAGACAGTATCACACAGGAGAGGATTAGATACACAGCTCAGCATATGGTATCATATAGGAGAGGATGAGATACACTGCTCAGAAGACAGTATCACACAGGAGAGGATTAGATACATGGCTCAGCAGACAATATCACGAAAGAAAGGATTAAAAACAGCTCAGCAGATGGTATCACATAGGAGAGGATGGGATTCATGGCTCAGCAGACAGTATCATGAATGAGAGGATTAGATACAGCTCAGCACATGGAGAGGATTAGATACAACTCAGGAGACAGGATAACCAGAGAGACTCACCCTGCTCATCCGTCATCAGCCATCCACCCCCATGTGGCACACCACACGCTGCTCTGCTCCAGAATTAGGAAGTGGAGCAGCGTGTGATGCTAGGCAGGACCATGATGCACCTGGTCTGGCCGCAGCTTAAAGGTACAGTGCAATTTTTTGTTTGCCGGATGGAGCCAAATTTTTGAAATCTGAACAGTGTCATTTTATGTGGTAATAACTTTGCAAAGCTTCAACAAATTCCAGTGATTTTGAGATTGTTTTTTCATGACACATTATACTTTATGATAATGGTAAATTTAGGTTAATATGTTTTGTGTTTATTTATAAAAAATATCAAAAATTTGAGAAAAATGTTAAAAAATTTGCAATTTTTGAAATTTGAATGTTTATCCCTTTAATCCAGATGGTCATACCACAGCAAACCATTAATAAATGACATTTCCCACATGTCAGCTTTACATCAGGACCATTTGTAAAATGTTATTTTATTTTGTTAGCATTTTAGGAGGTATAAAAATGTAGCAGCAATTTTTCATTTTTTGAAGGAAATTTACTAAATTTATTTTTTTAGGGACTTATCCATGTTTGAAGTGACTTTAGGGGTCTCATATATTGGAAACCCCCAAACATGATACCGTTTTAAAAACAGCACCCCCTGTCATATTGAAAACTGCAGTCAGGTAGTTTATTAACCCTTCAGGTGCTTTACAGGAATTAATGCAATGTGGCATGACAGAAATGAAAATGTGTATTTTTACCACCTAAATGTCTCTAACTTCTGAACAGATTACTATAGCAGTCAGACTCTTAGGCCACTATTTTGTCATGAATTGCCATGGCAAACATCAGGACCACATAATCATGATCTGAGGGCATTAATTTGGATAAAGAGGAAGCCACTACACTCTGTTAACCATTTATAATGATGTAGTCACTATTGACAGCAGCATATAAGGGGTTAAACAGATTTGGATGGTGCCAACACTGATCGTGGCTGATGCAGCAACTTGTCAGCTATAGTGTACAGCCGACAGCTGCTGGATTGTCACCTGTATGGGGAGGCTATTCTCTTATATCTCAGGTCAGTTAAAAGACGTATTGGCAGTCATTAAGGGGTTAAAACACCACAGTCTTGTTATGCATAGGGTGTTTGGAAGCCTTGAACAAAATGTCCAGGGGCCCGATGAGGAAAAGCAGAGAGAGGGGGGCCCAAGCGGACTTGGCTGCCAGCATGTTCAGGCCCCCCTTGTTGCTGCTAATCACCGGGTCCCATTCAGTAGTAAGGCCAGTAATGCCCTGATGGCTGCCCTGGCACTAAGCACATTCAGAACACCATTAACCTGAAGATTAACCCCATATCTACAGATTGATAGAGATTTTTCACTTAACAGGTTCATTTTCAATCATTATATAAAAGTGAACTGTTCATTCAATAAACTCTGCATAAATCAATAGTACAGTGATTATAAGAAACCTTGCAATATATCTTTTGTGGCGGTGATATGAAGCTGTCTGCAGACCTAATGCACATTAAAAAAAGTGTAATTTTTTTCTGTTGCAAAATGTAATACAGCCTGCCATATCCCTCATTGTCATTTTGTGGCAGTAGTATGAAGCTGTCTTCAGATCTCATGCACATTAAAAAAGCAAAATTATATATTTTTTCCAATTTTTCTATCACAAAACGTGATACAGCCCGCCATATTCCCGTTGTCATTTTGTGGCGGTGATATGAAGCAGTCTGCAGACCTTATGCACACTAAAATATCCAACCTTGTCATTTAGTGGCGCTGAAATTCTTCTGTGCGCAGAACTGTTGCACAATATTTTTTTCGTTACAAACATGACACAGCAGCAAAGATCTGAGTTCGAAATTGTTTTGAACCTATCTTCTAGATTATGTGCATCTTTGGTAACCAATTACTCATAGGCATCTTTTATGCCTAGCTTGAGATGCACATCTATTAAACCTATCTTCTGAGGAGCATCAAGTGCTCTCTGGTAATTGGTGTTGGGTAAATAAGTAATTGCTTTAGGCTGGATGCTGGATCTCATACCTCCCATAGCTGCCCTGTTTTTGATCCTGCTGTACATTTCTATTCCCACCACCATCATGCCCCTTTTCCTGATTAGTTCATCTAACGACATGTCGGCCATATTTCTCTGGCAAACCTCCACCATACATGCAGGAATTGTAGGAAAGAGGGTGTTCCAACGCCATGGACAATCTGCTAGATTATAGAGGCCTCATCCACACTAAAAATATTTTTTTCATGTTACTAACGTGGTACAGAAGGGGAGATCTCAGTTTGAAATTGTTTTGAGCACCTAGTCAATGTTATACAGGCCTCATCAACAGGCCCAAAAATAATTATTCTGTTACTAACGTAATATAGTGGGGGATATCTCTCTTTGAAATTTTTTGAAGAAGACCTTCTTTGTCATATAATTCTCATCCACACTTAAAGAGTTCTTTCTTCTGTGAGTAATGTGAATCATCACGCCAGATTTAACCTTCTCATTTTGCGTTGCTGAAATTCAGCTGTGTGCAGAAGTTGTGCAGAGTAAAAAATCTAATTTTTAGTTGGCAATAGTAGCACACTATCTGAGCAACATGACTGGGAAAAAGCAAGGTTGTGGTGGAAGGGGTATTAGGCTTGGTGTTTGAAGCTTATGTGGGTAAGCGGTTAATGTTTCTGAAAGCACTAGTGAACCACTAAAGTGACGTCCTATCCAAAGGCAACTGACGGGATGTTGACGGGATTATGGGATGTTGCAGTGTTTAATGTGCTGCATTGTTCTCACATAATTGCAGCCTCTGATATCTTTAGTGGGGCTTCTGTGCTTGCTTTTGCTTTTGCTGCAGTTAGAGATGTTAAGTAAATTGTGGAAATGTGAAAAGTCTTGCTTGGGTGTACATCTGCTTGGGTATCCATCAGCTGGGTTGGGTGTAGTGGAAGACCTGTCAGTCCCTATTATACTATTTCTACTGTGCTAAAATTGATGCCACTTTGTTAGTGTCTGCCACTATTTTTTGGAAATGTGAACACTCCTGGTTGGGTGTCCGTCTGCTGGGTTGGGTGTAGTGGAAGACCAGTCATTCCCTATTAGACTATTTCTACTGCGGTGAAATTTATGTCATTTTGTTAGTGTCTGCCAATACCTGCAATTCTCCACTTTCTTTGAATCCAAGCTAACCATGTTAATATTGTAGTGCAGCAGTGCAGTAATGAGGCTGTGACCAATGAAAGTTCAAAGCAAAGATGTTTAATGTCCAAATAACTCACAAAATTAACAGCACATGGTGTCCTCCGGATCGCAGCCGGGGCGTGACAACAGTCCGTCTCCGAGACCGATTTCCGAGGATGACTGCACCACGGCGTCAAGCTGAGGCCTGCCAGGCATTCGCTTATTATAGCTTTGTGTTGCCTCACACAAGTCGGCTGTTGCAGAACCACCTGCTCTGCCACTTGCAAACTAACACTGACACACTCAAACCCTTTACTGAAGAGTTAGAAAATGGAATCTGTGGCCATGGGCCACTTGTAAGACCCAGCCTGGAGGGAGCGAACCGCCCCACTACCATCCTGTAGTTCGCTTGAAAAATAAAAGCCCATGCCAGGTTTTCTTAAATCTGCCATGGACAAATAGCTTGTCCAAGACCAAACTAACTTTTATTTTGCACTGCAATCACAGCTATGTATGCGACTGCATTGCACTCCAGCAGCCTCAATATGCCTCTGTGTACATCCTGAGGGTTTCATATTATTATTATTATTATTATTATTATTTATTATTATAGTGCCATTTATTCCATGGTGCTTTACATGTGAGGAGGGGTATACATAATAAAAACAAGTACAATAATCTTAAACAATACAACTCACCACTGGTACAGTAGGAGAGAGAGGACCCTGCCCATGAGGGCTCACAATCTACAAGGGATAAGTGAGGATACAATAGGTGAGGGTAGGTCTCCAGGTTCTTTTTGAAGGTTTTGATGGTAGGCGAGAGTCTGATATGTTGTGGTAGAGAGTTCAAGAGTAGGGGTGATGCGCGAGAGAAATCTTGTATGCGATTGTGAGAAGAGGAGATAAGTGAGGAGTAGAGAAGGAGATCTTGTGAGGATCGGAGGTTGCGTGCAGGTAAGTACCAGGAGACGAAGGTCACAGATGTATGGAGGAGACAGGTTGTGGATGGCTTTGTATGTCATGATTTGGGTTTCGTACAGGAGTCTGAGCAATGGGGAGCCATTGACAGAGGGGAGAGGCCAAGGAATAGCGGGGTGACAGGTGAATTAGTTGGGCAGAAGAGTTAAGAATAGATTGGAGGGGTGTGAGAGTGTTCAAGAGGAGGCCACAGAGAAGGAGGTTGCAGTAGTTGAGGCGGGAGATGATGATTTTTTGAGTTGAAAGTGGCAGGAAGTGGAAAGGGCTTGGATATGTGGTTTGAAGGAGAGATCAGTGTGAAGGATTACCCCAAGGCAGTGAGCTTGTGGGACTGGGGAGAGTGGGCAGCCGTTTACTGTAATGGATAGGCTCGTTGGGGGGGTCGCGTGAGATGGGGAGAGATGATGAATTCTGTTTTGTCCATGTTAAGTTTTAGAAATCTAGCGGAGAAGAAGGATGAAATAATGGATAGACATTGAGGGATTCTGGTTAGTAGGCTGGTGATATCTGGTCCAGAGATGTAGATCTGTGTGCCATCAGCATAGAGGTGATACTGAAAGCCGTAAGATTCTATGAGCTGTTCCAGGCCAAAGGTGTAAATGGAGAAGAGCAGTTGCCCTAGGACTGAACCTTGTGGGGACTCTGTCAGTTAGGGGGTGAGGTGAGGAGGTGGTGTGTGAGTGGGAGACGCTGAATGTCTGGTCTGTTAGGTATGACGAGGTCCAGTATAGGGCCAAGTCTGTAATGCCAAGGGATGACAGGGTCTGTAATAATAAGGAATGGTCCTCTGTGTCAAAGGCAGAGGACAGGTCCAGTAGGAGGAGGACAGTAGTGTTGCTTGCTCTTGGCGGTTAATAGGTCATTGGTGACCTTAGTTAGGGCAGTTTCAGTTGAGTGGTGTGACTGGAAGGCAGATTGTAAGCGGGCAAAGAGGGAGCAGGAAGAGAGATGGCAGGACCGTTTAAGATGGACTTCCAGTATTTCCAGTAGTTTTGAGGCATAGGGGAGAAGTGATGTAGAGCGATAACTAGATACAGAGGATGGGTCAAGAAAGGGCTTTTTGAGGAGAGGTGTGATTGAGGCATGTTTAAAGCTTGAGGGGAAAACACCAGTTGTTAATGATAGGTTGAAGAGATGAGTTAGGGTTTGGATGAAGACTGTGGCGAGGTTTGGGATGAAGTGGGAAGGGATCGGGTCAAGTGCACAGGTGGTGCGATGCAATCTTAAGAGTAGAGTGGAGAGTCGATCTTCTATAATGGTGGAGAAGTTGGTTTTGGAGGTGGAGGGCTGGGCAGTTGGAAGGAAGGGCTCTGGGGGTTGTCTACCAAAACCGTCTCTGATATTATCAATCTTCTGCTTGAAAAATAAGGCAAAGTCTTCAGCTGAGTTGAGTGGGGAGGGAGGAGGTGCTGGGGGATGGAGGAGAGAATTGAAGGTATTGAATAACTGTTTACGGTTGTGGCTCTCACATATAAACCTGTTACTGCCTCATACTATCCTTACATTTTTCTGACAACAGTAAACTACGAAACTGATATGTGTGCTACCTGAGTGTGGCTGAGCATCAATTTCACTTTTTTTTGTTTTACCACTTATATAGCGCCAATAATTTAACTTTCATTTTACAGACATTTACAGACATTACTGGCACTGTCACCATTGGGATTAACAATCTAAATTTACTATCTGTATGTCTTTGTAGTGGGGGCAGAAAAATAATTACTGGGAGTAAACCCTCGCAAACATGGGTAAAACATACAAACTCTTTGCAGATGCTGTCCTTTGAGGGGTTGGAACACAGGACTACAGTGCTGCAAGGCTGCTAATGTTTTTGCATTAATGAAGGAACATTTCTGTGGTTGGAAGGATATCACTGTGATAGAAGATGTGTTTCTCACTGCTGTTTTGGGGAAAACCACTGTCAAGATTGTCTTCCAGCATGTTTTGATACTGCAGCATGAGCATGTCCCTTTTCAGGGTTGGAAGCAACTGGCAAAATTTACTTTTTTATTGTGGATAGGACATACTGGCAACCCAGTAGTCAGCACTATTTTGAACAATAACTATACGGGTAATAATCATGTTGCAGAAGGTGCTGTAAGAAAGAGCTCATGAGTTGGTCTCTTTCATGAGGTCCAACTCCACAGTGAGTTACTGGCAGGATAACACTCAAGCTTTCTTCCTCCATCCCCTCCTGACCACCACGGACATCATAGAGGGAATCATTATCAATTTTATCTCCTAACTGTTGGGCGTTCATCAGTGCTTCTTCTCGTCCTGCTCATGGTCCTGCTTAATTTTTTTCCTCCCATGGCAACCGCCTCTGAGATGACAGATCTGAGCTTATAGGTATTGTTAACTCTAAAGGAATCCTCCTCTGCTTCTTCCTCTTCCCTTGGGACCACCACCATCCCTACCTCCTCTCCCAGACTATTTAAAGTCCAGACTATTTAAGCTCCAGTATGTAGATGACAGTAATAGTGATGCTGATCACGGCATCTTCACTGCTAACCATCTTAGTAGTAATTAAGAAAATGTGCAGAAGGGTGCAGAGGTCCTTCATCTGTGTCTACTATGCAAGTGTGAATTGCACCACCACCGTACTGCGTTGTGCCAGGCTACAAAAAATGTTATACTGTTCCAGGTCTTAGTGCTGCTGCCAGAGTCGCTGCAACATTTGCAGAGTTTAATTCCATGGTGTAGTCACATCTCATATCAACCGGTTAACTGGTAGTCCGAAAGATCTCTATGCCAACGGAATTGGAATGGTAGATGTGAGCACACAATGTCAGTGGTTTCTGCAGCAGTGCATCCAGGCTGGGACAGTGGCAGAGGAATTGCTGGACCATCAGTTTGGCATATGTGTAAGGTTGGCCTGGCATAGGGCTGCCACCAGGTTTGCACTATTATCGCACATGGCCTTCCCTGGCTAATATTGATATTTACTGACATGCACCCCTTCTGAGGAAGAGATTCTCGAAACGCGAGTCAAGGGGTTCATTGCAGCAGTTTGGACTCTGGGTAACTATGCACACCTATATTTAGAATACATACTTTTTGCTTCTTTGATTTACAATGTATTTAGAATTTGTACATTGCATATTAACTACGGTATGCAAATAAGTTTTCTTTTAATCAACCCAGTTCTGTCCTCTTGGATGTTTCCTTCAATTGTTTGTTTGCTTGCACCTTGCACTTGTCCCTGGTTAATTTAAAAATACTTATTTTCACCTATTTATTCAGGGGCCATAATGCAAGCAACCATATGTTTTCTGTATTAAAATGATTCATCCTCCTGCTCAAGTTTAGCTTTTTCTTTCTTGTTCTGTGTGATGTCCTCTCCCTTTTTAATTATTTTTTAGATATTGTTCAATAAAATTTACATTTTATTTAAATTCATTGGAGGATCTTTTTTTCTCTGTTTTTTCCAAATTTCATGGTCCTCTGTGTTGACACTTTGGGATATACTGTACATTCCTTGTACTATTGATATGTATGTCTGCGATCTCCAAGGCATATTAATGTAAACACTGCCTGATTGTGGTGAACCCTGGCTGCGCAGTAAGGAGGTGAGAGGATTCTCTCTACAGTGTTGGAACATGTGTTTCATTAAGGCAAAGGTTGAGGGCATAGATGGAGGCCCTAGAGGTGGAGGAGGCAGAAGCACTGGAGGTACTGTTACTAGTGTTGAGCATTCCGATACCGCAAGTATCGGGTATCAGCCGATATTTGCTGTATCGGAATTCCGATACCGAGATCCGATACTTTTGTGATATCGGGAATCGGTATCGGGATCGATGTTAATGTGTAAAATAAAGAATAAAAATAAAAAATATTGATATACTCACCTCTCCGATGCAGCCTGGACCTTACCGATGTAACCGGCATCTTCCGTTCTTAAGAATGAGAGCTTGAAAGACTTGTATTGGTATCGGGTATCGGTATCGGCGATATCCGATACTTTTCGGGTATCAGCCGATACTATCCGATACCGATACTTTCAAGTATCGGACGGTATCGCTCAACACTAACTGTTACATACAGAGATTTGTTCTGTAATCCCTGGGGATTCCTCAACTTGATGTCTAGTGACACATTGGTGTCTACTGCTTTAGTTGTCCATCCCCTGGTGTGTACCAGTTTAGTTCTCCAATCCAAGCTGTTTGGTAGTTTAGTTCTCCAAGCTCTGTTGTCTATTAGTTTAGTTCTCCATGTTTTGGTGTGTATTTCTTTCCTTATGCAATCATAGCTGTTTAGTAGTTTAGTTATCCAACCCATGTTGTCTATTACTTTAGTTCTCCATGTTCTGGTGTTTATTTGTTTTGTTCTGCAATCATAGCTGCTTAATAGTTTAGTTCTCCAACCCCTGTTGTCTATTAGTTTTGCCATTCATCTTATGGCGTGTAGCAGTTTATTTCTCCATCCCCAAGCGCCCTGCAAGCCTTGGGGATTGCAAGACTTTCGGAGCAGCTCTTTCCCCGACTGCCCCCATAGCCACCAGAGTCACCCAGTGCCCAGTCATCGAGATGTCTAGTTGTCAATGTTGAAATGCAACCTGGCAGAAATAGAATTTTTCATGGAACGGGTGATATGGTAACCATAACAAAGAAAAAAGAGCCTACAATTCCCAAGTAGCTATTAATATCAAATAAATAACAAATGCCATGAAAATATTTTTTAGAAAAATTTTATACAAAGCTTTATTAGCACATCAAATACAAAAAACAGGCAAATAAGTATATACAATAAAACCCAATAATACTGGACAGGTAGATTAAATGATGATGCGTACAAGCAGTGATAGGCTATCCATAACACAGGGGTACTCAACCAATACTATCATATACTAAAGTTAGAAAAATGTACATGTGAGTAACCTCAAATAAGTATCCAAGTGGGTGAGCTCCATATAGTAGCAATCAGCCCATCCCTTATTCAGTACATATAATGTGGTATAGTAACCACAACATCAAACCGTAACATGTGAACAAGTATGGAGGCAAAAAAGGACACTGAGAACGTAAATGCTCACCCATAGGACAGCACTAAGGACTGCACAGAAACCCCAACACGTGTTTCGCTGCTGCTTCTTCAGGGGCAGTGTGTAGAGGTGCCCAGCCAAAGGATTTATATATCCCACACTAGACCGGATAGCCAATTGCCGGCGGCTGACATGACTACATCAGGCTGCGGATCATGGAACGGGTGATGTTGTCTACGACTTTCTGTTGTAGCGCAGGTACATTTTTCCAAGAGAAGTAATGATGACTGGGCAACTGGTACTGGGGAACAGGAATGGCCATCAGCTTTTGGAAACCATCTGTATCCAAAAGGCAGAAAGGCTGCATTTCCATGGCCAACAAATTGGAGTGCCCTTGAAATAATAACAGAGTCATGCAGAAACAAGTGCTGTGATTTTTGTGGCGAATAGCTCTCAGCTGGCCCTATCGTCAAGACAATGACACAATTGGGTGACAAATATCCAAGGAGGCCACAGGCTGTTCACAATAATTAGTTCTCTTATTAGTAATAGTAAGCGTAAGGCTTATCCACCTCCAGATTATAAAACATGAAATAAGTGTATATTTTTGTAAGATCACTTCTAACTCCATGATAACCCTACACTCCTCGCTGAGAACATCATTCCTGTTTTTTAACCAAATAAATAAACACAGGCCAACTGGACACCATTCTTCTTTTTTAGGTTCACACCATCAGGGAGTTCCATCCCCTCTCCCTCAGAGTACAAATCATATACTGGCCCCCAGGTTCGCTCACCCACTTCCTTGACCACTGTTATGCATTGCTACCACACTTAGTTTCCTCAGAATTGACAACCCTTATCCTGGGAGACTTCAACAGCCCCACTTCTCCAACTGCATCCCAGCTTATATTGCTAGCCACTTATCACGGCCTCTCACAACTTTGAACCTTTGAGACACAAAGTCGGTAACACCACTGATCTGGACTTTGTCTGGTTCAGTTCAATCTCCTACCTAGATTACTCATCCCTTATCCTCTGTCCCCAATGAAAGTAGGAGTATAATCACAACTTAAACATTTTTAGGCACAACCTAAAAGCACATCTGTTTTTTCCCTCCATTGACTGTAATGGTGTTCGGTTATGTTTGGCAAATATTTGATTAATAAATCAGCGAATATTGAAAATTCAGTGATCGTAATCTGAACCGAACATTGAAATATTTGCTTATCTCCAGTCCCATCATTGGTTCTCATTCTGTAATAATGTGCCTAGTCCTGGGCTCTCATTCTGTAACAGTCCCAAGTCCTGGATTCTCATTAATTCCCCCCCATATGAATTTCAGCTGACAGAAAAAATTGTTTCCAAACCACGGAGGTGATAAGTTCACCCGGGTTGCTAACAACCCAGGCTTCTAAGTTTTCTGGAAGCTGTTTACTGTGAGATAAGGAAGGACACATGCCCACAAAATGGCCCTTTTTACCACAGTAAAAACACACTCCCCCTTTGCACCAAATAACAGACTGATTTCCAGGATGAGATGCCACACCCAATTGCATGGGTTCCTCAGATCACTCAGACCCGATTTCCCTTGGTCCCGGACCACCTACACATTGGGGGGTCTCCCTATGTCTCTTGCAAAGACACTGACAAACCCGGATAGCCAGAGGCATGGCTGCTTCAAGGGAAACTGGAGTCTCATACAGGGTTAAGGTATCCTTCACCCTTACTGATAGCCCTTCAGAGAATTGGCTACAGAGTGTGGACCACCTCTGAAGCATAAAATACCAGGCATACAATTAAACACTCACATTTAACAGAAGAATGCATCGGGGAGTGGAGAATGGGGTAAAATCAAAGTAGGAAAAGAAAGGGAATTATCACACTCACAAATCTAAGCAACAGTCACAGATAAAGCCATCAAACGCCTATTCTTATAACCACCAACCACTATCCTCCCAGCCATGTTTTCCAACCATGTTTGAGTGCTCTCCGAGTATCTTGGGCATGCTCGTAGATTATGTTTGAGTCGACACAACTGCATGATTGCAGCTGCTAGACAGCCTGAATACATGTGGTGATTACCTGTTTGCATTCAGGCTGTTTAGCAGCTGCAAATCATGCAGCTGCGGCAACTCAAACATAATCTACAAGCACACTCATCATACTTGGAGAACACCGAGTATGCTTGGAAAACTTTGAATAGCGAGCACACTCGCTCATCACTAATAATGACTCTAAACACACATCAAAATCTGTGGCTAGACCTCAAAAAAGCAGAGCATGCAAGAGCACTCAGAAATTTCACAGAATGTTTGTCTGGCTGCAAAAAGCGTTTACAAGCAAAAAGAGGTGCCAAAACTTTTGCATCAGGCCACTTTTCTTTTTGCAATTTTTAAAATGTAGAAAATGACAATTTTTTTTACTTAAAACACAAGAAAAATATTTAACTTTAGCCCTTTTAAAGATCATTTACTCATCAACTTACTTAACTGCTCGCAGTATCAGTAATTTTGACCATGGGTGCCGAAACATTTACATGCCATTGTAGTTGTCTAAAAAAAACATTTTCTAATCTCCTGAGACAACTCTATCTTTAGCTTTCTTTGTTCCATTGTTCATTATGATATATACCAAGATCGCAAATTGAATAGTGACTATTTTTCACCCTTTAAATAGGCAGAATGTCTAATTACAAGATTGTAGACACATGAGGCTGCTGGAGGTCATACTATTATGTGCTCTGCAGTACATGTGGTGTTATACAAAACTTCAATAAAGCATTGAAAATATTTTTCTGTATTAATTACCCAGCCATATACAGTTGTGCTCAAAAGTTTACATACACTGGCAGAATTTTTCCTTTCTTGGCCTTTTTTCAGAGAATATCAATGATAACACCAAAACTTTTTCTCCAGTCATGGTTAGCGGTTGGGTGAAGCCATTTATTGTCAAACTACTGTGTTTTCTCTTTTTAAATCATAATGACAAACTAAAATATGCAAATGATCCTGATCAAAAGTTTACATACCCCATTTCTAAATACCGTGAATTGCCTCCTCTAACATCAATGACAGCTTCAAGTCTTTTGTGGTAGTTGTGGATGAGGTTCTTTATTTTCTAAGATGGTAAAGCTGCCTACTCTTCTTGGCAAAAAGCCTCCAGTTACGGTAAGTTCCTGAGCGGTCTAGCATGAACTGTGCTCTTGAGATATCCCCAGAGTGGCTCAATGATATTGAGGTCAGGAGACTTAGATGGCCACTCCAGAACCTTAACTTTGTTCTGCTGGGGGGCAGTGAAAATGTTAAAATGGATGGGAAATGTGCCGAATGGAAGGAGAACACCATTGGGAAGTTCCCAGTTCAACTCACTGACATCAGCGCAAGCTCAATTACAACTTTTTCCACAGTGCTCTTGCTGATTCAGTGAGTTGAGCTAATTTCATTGGCTGTGAACTCCAAAGACCTTTCTGATGGCACCGCTAGCATGAGAACTTTCGGTGACATCAGTCAGGTGATAGGAGTTTTTTGCGAGATACTGAGCAGAAGTAGCACACACTGTTCAGTTTCTCTGCTGGATGGCAGGCTGTATAGTCGCATGGTGCAACAATGCAGTCTGCCATCTAGATGTAGCAGACCTAGACCCATCACAGAACAGGTAAGGAATATTGTGGTTTATTATATTAATTCTGTTACAAGAGACCATGGCTTCTGTGGACTGGGCAATGATGTGAGTATGGGGTAATTTAAAGTCATTAAAGGAGTCAATGTCATTCTTTCAATTAAAGGACTTTATTCGGGCTGTGTGTTCATTTACAATATAAGTATAGGATTTGTAATGGAAAGGCCTCTATGTTACCACATTATATTACTAAGCCGTGGATTTCATGTCATCGGACAATGCAAAGGTGACATCAACCCCACAAATATGAACCTCACTTGCCATCACCACAGGACAAGTGGGAAGAGCCAGGCAAAGCTCTTCTGGGGTGGCAGTGGGCTGCTATTTTTAGCCTTGGTGGGTCAATATCCATGGCCCCTTACCAGCCTGGGAATACCTGTCAGCTTTAGCTTGGGTGGTTGTTAAAAATGGGGGGGACTTCATGAATTTTGCCATTTTGAAAGGTTTGCTCATCTCTAGTCTTTGCCAATACAGTTATTAGGATTTCCACTAAATGACCAATACAAGGACAAGCACTTGTGGCCAGGGATGCTACATTTCACTGACAGCACACTGGGTGAACATTGTGAAAGCCAGGACTACGTCTCACCCTGGCATGGCATAAGTGGTACAGAAACTGAGAATTAATGTTTCTACATCTATCAGGGTTTCCTCCACCTCCTACATGAGTTTCTGCATCCGCTCCTGCTTTTCCTCATCTTCCATTTTTAACTTGCTATCTCAGAGCACACAACAGCTAAAAGCACTGCAGCAGTGCCTCAGTGAATCGGCAACAGGCCCTGCTGAAGCTAATTTGTCAGACAAATTGCACACGACAGCACAATTATTGAAAGGAATAACAGACCAGACAGATCTGTAGCTGAAGCTACAACCAGGCATGGCTATGTGTCATAATGGGCACAATCTGGTGGCAGCTGTGAAGCTTGGCAAGCTCACATCATGCTTGGCCCACGTGCTCAACATAGCAGTTCAGTTGTTTATGAAAACCTATCCATATTTGCCAGACCTTTTGGCCATGGCACTGTGTCAGTGCCCATTTTTGCAAGTCAGCTACATCTGCCGCTGCTCTTGCAGTGCTGAAGCAGTGCATGGAAATGCCAACTCACTGACTGTGACTTCACCACATGCTGAAACTTCATAATGCACATGCTGTTAAGGCTTTGTAAGCAGCAGAGGTCAGTTGTGGAATACCAGCTCCAACACACCTGCCGGTATTCTGGTCAGCCTGTGCACATAATATCTTAAGTGTCATGATCCAGTCTGGGTTTTGAGTCTTATCTGCCTTTTCCCAGGCTGATCATGTCAAGGGTTAACTTTGCTCTGCCTCTTTCTTGGCTCAAGGTTGCTTTTTAGGTCCACTGTGTCCTGCAGGCAGTGTCAGTTATAGTTTCTGCCTACTGCGTGTGTAGCTGACTCTGCGTACCCTAATTTGTCCTGCTGCTTTTGCTGACTGTACCTGTGTCTGTTTATTACCCTCTTCCCATCCCGACTCTGTGTTCCCCTTTCGTGTTTGGTTTCTATGGTACCTGACTTCAGCTTGGACTCTGACCTGCTGTTTCGTTTCTTGTCTTTGGCATATCTGCTTCTGACTGGTAAGAGTTTTTTGCACCTTATACCTGCTAATTTTATTAGAAGTCAATCCATAGCCCCCTTTTTCTACATTTATTTGCTTGGTCACACTGCAGACTACAGCCAGGTCATTTCAATACAAAGGTGTGAAAATCTAACAATTTAATTTTTTTTGTTTTGTCCCAGGCATCAGATGTGAGTGAGCAGAACATTCTGGCCTTTTTTTTGGTACTATATTATTTTTTGGAGCGTCTTGCAACATTTTTGGACACCATTTTGCTGCCCAAAAAAATCTGTAGCTGGCCCAAAAATATTTAGCTACAGTTCTTATATTTATCACTGTAATTTGTATGCCACACGCAATGCATATCATTGAGCTAAATATTTTACAATTTTAGTACTCCAATTTTTTTTTTAGTGTCATAGCCTACTTATTGATACAATTTTGGTGGGCCAAAAATAATCAAGGCCATATTTTGATCAGTCTGTTATCTCCATCTGATGCCTGGTCTCCAAATTCTTGCTTTTCAGGCACACATTCCACTTTTTGTCTGTCTGCTACCCTTGTACTATACAGTATTTTGTAGTTAAATTTTAAAAAAACAACAAAAAAACAGGCAACATATTGAAACAGTCTGTTATCTCCATTAGACGCCTGGTGTATCTGTGGTTTCCAAATCTTCGTTTTGCCGGCATACATTGCATTTTTTTGTCTGCTAACCTTGGTCTATGCAGTATTTTGTGCTTAAAATTTTTTAAAAAAATAACTGGCCACATATTGAAACAGTCTGTTATCTCCGTCAGATGCCCGGTGTATCTGTGGTGTCCAAATCCTCGCTTTGCAGGTAAACACTGCATTTTTTGTCTGCTAGATTTGGTCTTTACAGTATTTGGTGGTTAAAAAATACAGCCCACATATTGGAACAGTCTGTTACCTCAGTCAGATGCCTGGTCTATCTGTGTGTCCAAATCCTTGCTTTTCAGGCCTACTTTCCAGTTTTTTGTCTGCTACCCTTGGTCTAATCAGCATTTTGTGGTTACAAAAATGCAGGCCACATATTGAAACAGTCTGTTATCTCAGTCAGATGCCTGGTCTATCTGTGGTGTCCAAATAAATGCTTTTCAGGCATACATTCCACTTTTTGGTGTGCTGCCATTGGTCTCCACAGTATTATGTTGTCAAAAAAATGCAGGCAGCGTATTGAAACAGTCTGTTATCTCCACCAGACGCCTGGTGTATCTGTGGTGTCCAAATCCTCACTTTGCAGGCATACTTTGCATGTTTTTTGTCTGCTAGCCTTGGTCTATACAGTATTTTGTATTTAAAAAATTAAAAGAATACATTCCACATCTTGAAACAGTCTGTTATCTCTGTCAGACGCCTGGTGTATGTGTGGTGTCCAAATCCTCACTTCGCAGGCAGACATTGCATTTTTTGTCTGCTAGCCTTGGTCTATACAGTATTTGGTGGTTAAAAAAATACAGCCCACATATTAAAACAGGCTGTTACCTCAGTTAGGCACCTGGTCTATTTGTGGTGTCCAAATCCTTGCTTTTCAGGCCTACATTCCAGTTTTTTGTCTGCTACCCTTGATCTAATCAGTATTTTGTGGTTACAAAAATACAAGCCACATATTGAATGTCTGTTATCTCAGTCAGATGCCTGGTCTATCTGTGTCCAAATAATTGCTTTTCAGGCAAACATTCCACTTTTTGGTCTACTACCCTTGGTCTCTATAGTATTTTGTTTTTAAAAAATAGGCTACATATTAAACTGTCTGTTATCTCAGTCACATGCCTAGACTATCTGTGGTGTCCAAATCCTTGCTTTGCAGGCATACATTCCAGGTTTTGGTCTGCTACACTTGGTCTATACAGCATTTTGTGGTTAAAAAAAAAACAGGCCACATATTGAAACAGTCTGTAATCTCCGTCAGGCAACCGGTTTATCTGTGGTGTCCAAATCTTTGCTTTGAAGGCATGCATTGCATTTTTTGTCTGCTAGCCTTGGTCTATACAGTATTTTGTGGTTTAAGAAATAAAAATAAATACAGGCCACATATTGAAACAGTCCGTTATCTCTATTAGATGTCCGGTGTATCTGTGGTGTCCACGGGGAAGTGGACGTGATGCTGATGGTGCATGCAGAGGACGAGGTCATGGCCAAGCTAAAAGTGTTCCACAACAAAGACCCACATCTTCTGGCTCAACCTTCCTTTCACAGTTTCTAGGGGACCGTAGTACACTATTGAAGCCAAAGCAGTATGAAACAGTTGTTGGTTGGATAGCAGATAACGCTTCCAGTTACTTAGCCGCCACCATCACCGTATATTACACACGGTCAAGTCTGAGTAGCCTTGAGGGTGGACCTCATATTACTCACCCTGATCTTCCTTCCTCTCACCATGCCGAGAGCCCTGAGACAAATGATCCTACGATTAGACTCTCCAAAGAGCTGTTCAGTTTTCCCTTTAAATGTTCTGGATTCTCAGCCAGTCAACTTGAAGTGGGGCAAGATGAGATCGCATGTAGCGATGCCCAAAGATTTGAGCAGCCACGGTCACACGAAGGCGATGGTGGGAAAGTGTCACAAGAGGTGGACCATGATGAGACACAATTGCCATAAAGTCAGGAGGAGGAGCAGGGTGCAGATGTGGAAGACGAGGTGGTGGATGACATAGTAACTGACCCAACCTGACAGGCCGACATGCAGAGCAAGGACAGCAGCACACATGGGGAAGGATGCATAGCACCCCAACAGGCAGGAAGAAGCAGTGTGGTGGCCAAAGACAGAAGGTGTGCATCCTTTTCCCGTAACACCAACATGACAGAAGATGCCATTCCAACTGTTAGATCTTCCCAGGTCTGGTTATTTTTTAAAGACTCTGGCGATAACCCCAAACAGGCCATTTGCGGCATCTGCTGTGCCCACACCAGTAGGGGTAGCAAAATTACCAGCCTGACCACCACCAGCATGATCAGGCACATGGTAGCAAAGCACCCAACTTTGTGGCCCAAACCCCAGGCTCCAGGAACTCTGTCTGCAGATGACACCACTGCTTCTTCCACTGTTTTGCTTAGAAGCAAATCCCCAGTACACTGTGCATGTGAAGATACCTCGTGCCCCCACCTGTTGTTGCCCACAGTCAACCAGCACCATCATTAAGGCATCCACGTCCTTGTCCCAGTGCAGCCTTCAGTTGTGTATATCCCAGTCATTGGAATGCAAGCGGAAATATGCAGCCAACGCCCCACAGGCCACAGTACTAAATTCTAACATTTCTCATCTGCTTGAGCTCAAAATGTTGCCTTTTAGGCTTGTTGAGACGGAAGTTTATCACAACCTGATGGTGGCGGCAATCCCAAGGTACTAGTTCCCCAGTCGCCACTATTTCTCCCAGTGTGCCGTACTGGCATTACACTAGCATTTGTCACACATTACCCGTGCCCTCAACAATGCTGTTACTGGGAAAGTCCACCTAGTGGACAAGTGCTTGTGGGCAGAGAAGGTACATCTCACTGATGGCACACTGGGTTAACATAGTGGAAGCTGGGACCTAGTGGGATCTTGGGATGGAACACATCCTCCCGATGCCAAGGATTGCAGGCATTACATCAGTCAGGGTTGCCCCCATAGTCTACAGCTCCTGCACCTCCGCCTCCTCCTCTTCAGCCTCCATCTTTGAAATGAGCACATCAGTCAGAAGATGAAAGCACTGCAGCACTGCATCAGCCAAGCGGGAACAGGCTGTGCTGAAGCTGATCTGCTTAGTGGACAAACCGCACATTGCTGAAGAGTTGTGGACAGCACTGAAAGAGCAGTCAGATATTTAGATGACACCGCAGAACCTACAGCCAGGCATGGTCATGTGTGACAGTGGCCAGAACCTGGTGACGGCTCTGAGGCAAGGTGAGCTCACACACATACCTTGTCTGGCCCATGTGCTTAACCTCATTGTTCAATGTTTTCTCAAAAGCTACCCGGAGCTGCTGGATCTGCTAGTGAAGGTATGCCACCTGTCTGGCCATTTTAGAAAGTCAGCTACAGTCTCAGCCGCCCTTGCCGTGCTTCAGCAGTGTTTGCAGCTTCTGGCTGGTGTGTGATGTCCCCACGCATTGGAGCTCTACACTGCATATGTTGGAAAGGATTTGTCAGCAGAAGAGGGCAGTTGTTGACTACCAGCATCAACAAGGTGGTCGTTATTCAGTTCAGACTCCACACATAAGACCTCAGGAGTGGACATTGATATCAGACATATGTAATATTCTCCAAAACTTTGAGGACTGCACAAAGATGGTGAGTGGCAATGATGCCATAATTAGAGTGACCATCTCGCTTTTCTGAAAACCTCTCTGCTCGCAATTAAAGAGGATGCATTGCAGGTGAAGCACGAGGACATAGAGTAAGGAACTACACAGGGTGATTACACTCAGCCCCGCCTCATGTCTTCCCAACATGGATTAGTAGACAATGAGTAAGAGGAGGAGAACGAAGAACAGGAGCTACTTTCATGCGCTATAGATGGTACTACAAGCACAGCTGTCATACCATCTGTTCAGCGTGGATGGCCTGAGGACAGGGAGGAGGAGGATAGCATGGTCAGTCATCCTGTTGGTGAGGACATGGAAGTTTTGCCTGTTAACAGTCTGGCACGCATGGCTGACTTTATGTTGCACTGCATTTCCCATGAAACTCACATTTTTAAAATTTTCGGTGACACTCATTACTGGTTGGTGACACTTCTAGACACACGCGACAAGTAGAACTTTCAATCTCTTCTTCCAGAGGCAGACAGGTATACTAAAATGTTGTAGTACCAGAGGGACCTTGTAGCGGAATTACTAAAAAAATTCCCATCTGAGAATGCTGGCAGCAGACGTCAGAGTTTGTTGTACAACCAAGGAGTCCAAGCAAGAGAGACAGAAGTACAATAAAGCACAGGCAGGGGAACAATTGCATAGTTCTGGGACGGTTTTCTCAGACCCTCCCATCATGCCGGCACAGAGGGAAGGGGTGCTGTCACAAGAAGTGCAATGTTTGGGAAGATGCTGAGGGGGCACCTTGCTGATCGTACAAACATCCTCTGTGATTCCTCTGTACCTTTTAATTATTGGGTATCCAAGCTGGACACGTGGCATGAACTGGCTTTCTACGCCTTGGAGGTCCTGGCCTGTCCTGCTGCTAGCGTTCTGTCAGAGCAGGTTTTTAGTGCTGCTGGTGGAATTATAACAGATAAGCGTGTCCTCCTGTCAACTGAAAATGCTGACATGCTGACTTATAAAAATGAACAAGGGCTGGATTGGGCAAGACTTCTGTACACCACCGAATGAAAACAGCGAAAAATAACCTCAAATACATTGTCTTTTTTGTGGAGGTGTATTTTCTTGCACCTCTTCCAACCACACATGGGTATACGCTTCCTGATTTGGTCTGTTTTGTGTTATCCTCCTCCTTATCTTCACCCTCATCATCCACAACCCCTAGAACACCAGGGTGAACGTTTTCCATGATGCACAAGTCACTCAATTTTTGTGCAAGGGTGTTTTTATTATGCCTGTTACTAATTTGAAACAAAAAAAATTACTCCCACAGGCATTACAAGTCCAGGAAACCCGCTCCTTTAAATTGGGTATAGTTTTTTAATGAGGCCTTCCTCCATGTCTCATCATTCTCTGCCACTACATCACCAGTGTTAACGTGTTCCATGCTGCTACAGCCAGTCAATTTTTGGGCCAGGGTGTCTATGATGACCATAAAATATTTATAGAAAATGTACCCCCATGGGGAAATGTTTGTCAACCCATGCACTTAGGGTATGGGCATTACAAGTCTAGGAGACCCACTCCATTGAATTGTGCATAGTTTTTAATGAGGCCTTTCTCCATGTGTCATAATTCTCCACCACTACATCACCAGGGTTAATGTGTTCCATGCTGCTAAAGCCAGTCAATTGTTTGGCAAGAGTGTCTATGATGTCCATAAAATATTTTTTAGAATATGTACCCCCATGGAGAAATGTTTGTCAGCCCATGCACTTAGTGTATGGGCATTACAATTCTAAGAGGCCTGCTCCTTTAAATTGGGCCTAATTTTTAATGAGGCCTTCATCAACGTCTCATCATTCTCCGCCACTAGATCACCAGGGTTAACTGTTCTGTGCTGCTACAGCCAGTTAATTTTTGGGCAAGGGTGTCTATGATGCCCACAAAATATTTTTTTTTAAATATACCCCCCATGGGAAATGTTTGTCAGCCCATGCACTTAGTGTATGGGCATTACAAGCCTAGGAGAGCTTCTCCTTTAAATTGGGCCTAGTTTTTAACGAGGCCTTCATCAACGTCTCATCATTCTAAGCCACTAGATCACCAGAGTTAACGTGGGGAAATGTTTGTCAGCTCATGCACTTAGTGTATGGGCATTACGAGTCTAGGAGACCCGCTCCTTTGTAATGGGACAGTTTTTTTTATGAGGATTCCTCCATGTTTCTTCCAAGGGGCCCTTCTGTACCTCTCGTCAAAGGGGTATTGGGGTGCGTCGTAATTCTTGGCAGGCCAGCCACTCACTGCATAGGCAATAACAGCATAGGAGAGACAGTTTAATAATGGCCCTTTAATAATATTAATGCTGCTTGCTGCCCCTCTAAAAATATGCGTTGGAACTTTAAGAGTCCATGCTTCATAAATGAAACAAGATGTGTTTCCTTATGTGTCACACACCACATGGCCAGCTAGGGTTGTTAAATGCTGCAATGACATGTCCCAGTGAATGCATTTTTATTGGTTGAAAGCAATTTTAAAGTTGAAAAACGCATCAAAAACGCTGCGTGTGAACATAGCTCAAGTGGTGGAGGAACATCTTTGTCTGGGGTTAATTATTTTGCCTTATATACAAGTCATTACCCTGGAAAGGATGTGCCTTAACATATTTCCCAGCAAAATCCATTTTGGTTTTGTTTTTTTTATGTTTTTGGGTGCTCCTGTAAAAATGGTGAGAAACTCTGACAACATTACTTACAGCTGTGACTTAGGTAGTCAACACACCTCATGAAGACTAGAAGAATCAAAGAAGCTCAATTAATAAAATTAATAATGAATGTACTGTGATACATATTTATAAGGACATGTTTTCGGAAAAAGTCGCAAAACTAATGCATAACACGAAAAAAACCACGACCATGAACTCCAAAATATGATTTCAAATAATCTATAATAAGTTTATTGAAAAGACTGACAGGTAAAGATGACAACAAGGAAGGGGAAGGGGTACACCCACTAGCACATGCCTGAAACAAACACCCATAGGGACATACAATATATCAAAGGACCAGGTAAATATAAATACATACATATATTGCACAATTGCTACCCAGCCTATAATGTATAGCACCCAGCATATAGGTAAAGGGGAAAACCATAAAATAACTGCATAAATAGAAAGTATTACCCGTATTAGCCAGGGATCTGTCCACGAGCGTCCTCCCCGACGCGCGTTTCGGCAATGTAGCCTTTCTCAAGGGGTGAGAAGGGAAGGGAAAGTGCACAGATTAAAAAGCTCCACACTCCAATCAGAGCGCAAATTGTTAATGATCAGGTTGCCCAAGCCGTAAAGCGGTATATTGTTGTAACAAACCATGCTAAACACGACCGATCAAGGCGCAACCTCCTACAATATTGCCGTCACTTCCTGTGACACAGGCATTGCTATGGCAGTAGGACGCACAGCAATAGCCGATAAACACGGAACTAATGCAACCTCGACGTCACTTCCTGTGACGCATGCGTTACCATGGCAGCGGCACGCTCGGCGGCGGCGGGGTCATGTTGCAAGTGATGTCATATCACATGACCATCACAAAGACACATAGAGATGCCGCGGGCCGACGAGGGAGCCGGGACCATGAAGCCGGGATAAGGCTTGACTTGGTACTATCGACCAGGTATTTGGAACGGGAGGAGGTGAACCCCAACCAACGGTTGATCATACCTGAGATAACCAGGCTCTTGAAATTGAAAAGATGTTAGTACAACGTACAAAGCTATGGGGGAATCGTGTCTTTTTAGAAAAATATATTTCCCGTAAACTTATCCCGCGTGGTCTGCGAGTTCATGCCATTCCTGCATTTCCCGTAGATGACGAAGTTTTTGTTACACGCTGGGAAGAAACGTGCAGTAATTGTTCTTTCACACTCGTGCAGCTGTTGGTGGACCTTGATACCAAAAAAATCAATAATTTTGATGTGTCTATAGATGAGACTCAGAAAAACTTAAGAGGCAGTTGCCCACCTGACAAATTGGCAAATTTTGAATTACAAATTGAGAAAAACCTTGACCTAAGCGTCAAGAAGATCCATGAGATGCAGAGTATTAAACTTAAGAGAGATGTCAAAGATTTTGCTACCAATAATGTATATCATTGGAGGAAACCTAATACACAGAACCTGAGAACATCCCGGGCTCCATCAAATAACTCATTATCTAATATGAGTGAATCTTCTGAATGGTCCACTTCATCTATGACAACCAGATCTGGCTCTCGATCTAATCGGATGAAGGATGTGAATTTTCATCCATATAGACGAACACAGTATAGATCACCAGACAATAAGAACAAGAAGGTAATTAATTTAAGTACACACATGCTTACTGATAGTGATCTCTCTTTGCTTAGTAAAGGATTGTCTTTTTCACCCAAATCTAATTTTGACACTTTTTCTAAAATCAAGGATCTTCACCTTTTTGCCAGGTCACTCTTATTTAAAAGATATTTTTTTGATCCTCATCTGTATACCTTGTTTCCAACAGAGGAAGAACAATTAACCCTCCAGGATTTGGAAGATCTCTATGCTGAACAACAAGTAGGGGAAGGAGGTAAGATTCCTCCTTCAATTAGGAGTAAATCCCAAAAGTTCCCTCCCTTTGCCTCCTGCCCTAGCATCGATCTCTTTGTTCGGGTTGTCTCTGAGGATTTCCTTCGTATCCCCCGGGGGGTCGTCCGCAACAACCTGAGCAGAGATGAGCATGCTAGATTGGACGTCCTGCGGGCTCTCCCAGATGTAGTGCTGAAGCCAGCTGATAAAGGTGGTAACATCGTAATTTGGCCAATGGCCCTATATGAAAAAGAAGGCTTTAGACAATTGAACAACAAAGCCTGTTATAAACGGTTGACATTTAATCCGTTATCGCCATTCAATGGGCAACTTTTGAAAATTCTGAATAATGCGGTTACTGATGGTACCATCACTAAGGAGCTGGCTTCGGCACTACAAGTACAGGAACCTATGGTATCTACCATGTACCTGTTACCTAAAATACACAAAAGCCTGGAGAGTCCCCCGGGACGTCCAATCATTTCTGGGCCAGGGAACTTTTTGGAGAACACCAATCGTTGGATTGATTCTAAATTAAAACCTCTGGTGGAAAGTCTTCCTTCATTCCTGCTTGACACGGGTGAGTTCCTGAAGAGAGTGGATTGTCTCCATATAGATCATGACATGCTGATAGTCACTGGAGATATAGAATCGCTGTACACCAGCATTAAACACAGTCATGGCTTGTCAGCAACCAAGTATTACTTGGAAATGTCTAATCTACCTCGGGGAATCGTCCACCTGATTCTCGTGCTCCTCGAGTTTTCTCTAACCCATAATTTCTTTACGTTAAAGGGGTCCTTCTACCTGCAGCTCCAGGGCACCGCAATGGGTGCTTCCTTTGCGCCGGCATATGCCAACTTGTTCCTGGGGCTGTGGGAGAAGGACCTCGCCCTGTCAGATCAGTCGTTGATGGACCGCATCCCCATCTGGATGCGGTACATCGACGACATATTCTTGATCTGGCAGGGAAACTCTGAGTTACTACAGAAATTTATGGAGTCACTGAACAGAAATGACCAAAATATCTTTGTCACATATCATAGTGACAGAGATAGGATAGATTTTCTGGATGTGATGATATGGCGGGATGGAAGTGATGTACTCCAAACCACTATATATAGGAAGGAAACGTCCACCAACAGTCTTCTTCATGCTTTGTCGGCTCACCCCAAACACATGATTAATTCTGTTCCAATCGGACAGTTCCTTCGATTACGAAGGATCTGTTCCAATGATGCAGACTTCGAATTGAAGGCTAGAGATCTGTGTGAGAGGTTTCATGAGCGTGGGTATGGGAGACTCAGCATCAAGCGGGCCTACAATAGAGCTAAATACTCTACTAGACATTCCTTACTCTATGCCCACGATGGCCGCGATGTCTCCTCTAATAAAATACGCTTTATTACCAACTACCATGCCCAATTCTCACGCATGAAAGACTGCCTCCAAAAAGCATGGCCTATTTTACGAGCAGATTCCATCCTTAAGCAGATCCTCCCAGAAAAACCAAGTTTGACTGTCCGACGTTCCAAAAACTTAAGGGATTACCTTGTTAGAAGTCACTACCAGGGCGGCCTGAGACAGAACTTTATTGATGGCGTGGGTCCGAGGTGTGGATGCGTCCCCTGTGGCCGATGTGTCGCCTGTCCTAATGTAGATCGCACGGACACATTTACTAATTCTTCTAGATCAAGGACATATACCATCAGGAAACATATCACATGTACCACCAGAAATGTGATTTATTTTGCGATGTGTCCGTGCGACCTTATATATATAGGATTAACTACACGTCAACTCAAAGTACGTGTGCGTGAGCACGTTCTGGGAATTGAGGCGGCCGTTGGCCATGTGGATGCGTCCACGCTTCGCACATTACCATGCCATTTTAAGTTATATCACGACTGTGATAGTTCTGTGCTTAGGGTTAGGGGGATTGATACAGTCGATCCGGGAATTCGTGGAGGGAAAATTAGTTCCAGACTGGCTCAGCAAGAGACCAGATGGATTTGGACGTTGAACACTGTCCACCCAAAAGGACTAAATGAACATTAGTTTTGCACCTTTTTTATAAAATACTGTTGGTATCGCACATGTGTTTTTATTTGCTTATTTATTTGTGTGTTTTTTATTTCTAGCCCCATTTAATGTTCCCTTCACGATGAAACATCTTATGTGTTATGGCCGGGTACGGATGCTGCCCTCTATATGGATTTCCATTCATCTACGTATGCTGTACTATCCTAGCAATCATGGATGTGGGAATTAGAGAGAGTTCAAGGAACTGCATACAACTTTCTGGCTGATTTTTTTGATTGTTTTTACACAACCTATTATGCATGTTTTTATATATACCATGTAATATGTATGTTTAATTGGCCTTTTTGTCTTATTTTTTACATCTTTACCATCATGAGATTAATTATCTATAGAGGTATGGTTGTGTACGTTGTGTTTTTGGTTGTTTAGACATTTAGTTTCATTCATGACTATTATCTGAATGTAACATTTGCTTAGTGCCAGTGTTGTATGTGATACTCTGCATTCAATTGTTACCATGCCCGCCTGGTCACAGTACGCATGCGCTTCATGGTCCCGGCTCCCTCGTCGGCCCGCGGCGTCTCTATGTGTCTTTGTGATGGTCATATGATATGACATCACTTGACACATGACCCCACCGCCGCCGAGCGTGCCGCTGCCATGGTAACGCATGCGTCACAGGAAGTGACGTCGAGGTTGCATTAGTTCTGTGTTTATCGGCTATTGCTGAGCGTCCTACTGCCATAGCAATGCCTGTGTCACAGGAAGTTACGGCAATATTGTAGGAGGTTCCGCCTTGATCGGTCGTGTTTAGCATGGTTTGTTACAACAATATACCGCTTTACGGCTTGGGCAACCTGATCATTAACAATTTGCGCTCTGATTGGAGTGTGGGGCTTTTTAATCTGTGCACTTTCCCTTCCCTTCTCACCCCTTGAGAAAGGCTACATTGCCGAAATGCGCGTCGGGGAGGACGCTCGTGGACAGATCCCTGGCTAATACAGGTAATACTTTCTATTTATGCAGTTATTTTATGGTTTTCCCCTTTACCTATATGCTGGGTGCTATACATTATAGGCTGGGTAGCAATTGTGCAATATATGTATGTATTTATATTTACCTGGTCCTTTGATATATTGTATGTCCCTATGGGCGTTCTTTTCAGGCATGTGCTAGTGGGTGTACCCCTTCCCCTTCCTTGTTGTCATCTTTACCAGTCAGTCTTTTCAATAAACTTATTATAGATTATTTAAAATCATATTTTGGAGTTCATGGTCGTGGTTTTTTTCGTGTTATGAAGCTGTGACTTAGGTGTCAAAAATGCTTCCAGGGGTGATCCCCTTGATGTTCCCGTGTCACTTGAGCATTATTTCCATCATTTTCAGATGTTTTTAGACCTTACAAAGGACCCCCGTGGGGATTGCGGTAAAAATACTCGCATTTCCCATAGACTTACATTGGACTCGTTGCTCGGGTCGAGTACCCGAGTATTCCAATTTTCTTGACCCGAGCATTTTAGTGCTCACCCACCATTAGCTTCACTAGTTGGGATGCAATGACATCTAGTCAGAATTGTATGTCAATTACACCTTTGGAAATAACTTACTTAAAAAATTAGTGACGTGCTAAATACTTATTTCACATGCTATATATATATATATATATATACTGTATATATATTCTGTGTATATATATATATATATATATATATATATATATATATATATATATATATATATATATATACACTCACTGGCCACTTTATTAGGTACACCTGTCCAACTTCTTGTTAACACTTAATTTCTAATCAGCCAATCACATGGCGGCAACTCAGTTCATTTAGGCATGTAGACATGGTCAAGACAATCTCCTGCAGTTCAAACCGAGCATCAGTATGGGGAAGAAAGGTGATTTGAGTGCCTTTGAACGTGGCATGGTTGTTGGTGCCAGAAGGGCTGGTCTGAGTATTTCAGAAACTGCTGATCTACTGGGATTTTCACGCACAACCATCTCTAGGGTTTACAGAGAATGGTCCGAAAAAGAAAAAAAATCCAGTGAGCGGCAGTTCTGTGGGCGGAAATGCCTTGTTGATGCCAGAGGTCAGAGGAGAATGGGCAGACTGGTTCGAGCTGATAGAAAGGCAACAGTGACTCAAATCGCCACCCGTTACAACCAAGGTAGGCCTAAGAGCATCTCTGAACGCACAGTGCGTCGAACTTTGAGGCAGATGGGCTACAGCAGCAGAAGACCACACCGGGTACCACTCCTTTCAGCTAAGAACAGGAAACTGAGGCTACAATTTGTACAAGCTCATCGAAATTGGACAGTAGAAGATTGGAAAAACGTTGCTTGGTCTGATGAGTCTCGATTTCTGCTGCGACATTCGGATGGTAGGGTCAGAATTTGGCGTAAACAACATGAAAGCATGGATCCATCCTGCCTTGTATGGAGCATCTTTGGGATGTGCAGCCAACAAATCTGCGGCAACTGTGTGATGCCATCATGTCAATATGGACCAAAATCTCTGAGGAATGCTTCCAGCACCTTGTTGAATCTATGCCACGAAGAATTGAGGCAGTTCTGAAGGCAAAAGGGGGTCCAACCCGTTACTAGCATGGTGTACCTAATAAAGTGGCCGGTGAGTGTATATATATATATATATATATATATATATATATATATATATATATATATATATAGTAAGATTTCTCTTACTGAGTGTATTGGGGGACACTCGCTTGGCAATGGATTAACGTAGTCAGGCACGATTTTTCGCTTAAACACAGTCTATACGGTTTATTAAAGTGTCATAAATTGGGTTATGCACAGTTCATTATATACATTCCATAGAACACAATAGGCACCAACTGGTGATATTAACTTGCAGCTTTATCTCAAACACTTCATTTATGGCTTTGACTCACGGACACTAAACATGCTGGACCTCTCACTTCGCCCAGTTACCATGGGTGTCCGTACGCTGTACACTTCACCAATGTCCCAAGTCACATACAGCGCATATGACCCTGGGTCACAGTCTCTAAACATGCTGAACCTCACTCTGTTCAGTTGCCGTGGGAGACCACACAGTTCATAGAACATCACAAACACCCACAGTCTGTATAGTACCTGACGGGAGCTCCTGCTCCACCTGCTGACTCCTTGTCAGTCCACTCCTCCGGGAAAGCTGCCTCACAGGGATCACCAACTTGCCTGGGCGGCATATCTTAGTCAGTCCACTGAAGACCCACTGAAGGATGGTAGTTTCCCCCAACATAGACCATCCAGAATCAGTCTTACTGTGCGCTATTCAGGGATCCGGTCCTACTCCCAGAACCTCCCAACACACCAGCATGAACTCCTCAGGACTCCTACTCCCAGGAAATCCAACACATGCTGCCCAGTGTGCTATTCAGGATTCCTACTCCTAGGAAATCCAACACATACTTCCAGGACCTTCACCACTTAGGTCCAAACACTCGAACCACACAGGAACATGTGACCCACACCCTGGTCACACTATATACCCTTAACCACTCCCCTGGATGGGAGTTTGGATGTGTGGCTAGTTTGTCCCGCCCATCTCACACAACTAGCCTAGTAAATCTCCTTTGACTATTATACAACACTACACAAACTCTTGAGGGACTACAGGTCCCAGAACAACCACATTACATCAGACTTACCACGCAGATTCCTTCTGCGACACATATCGGCCATTCACAACACTGCCAGTCACTGTTTCACCACCATTATTACAACAGATATGCCTCCATGCATATCCCAAGGAGCACATACAGCGCCCCCTAGCTGCCACAGGGGTCACTGTATCACAATATATATATATATATATATATATATATATATATATATATATATATATATATATATATATATACGTATATAACTGTACAGCTCTGGCAAAAATTAATTAATAAAGATCAGCTTCTCTACATGTCCGACATCCATTCAATTCCAGTGTCAGTTGAACTCCAACCAGAGTACACCTCATTCTACTTATTGTGCTTCTGATTAGGTGATCACCTGAACAAAATCTTATTTAATGAAGGAATGTATAAAAGAACACTGCTGTAGTGTTCACAATCCTCTTGCAATAGGACAAGCTGGATGGCAAAACAAGTGCTAGTAGTATCTCAAAAGTAATAGGAATGAAAAAAAATAACTTTTACCCATGCCAAATGAGTTGAAAAGAAAAGTCCTGTGTGTGGAAAAGAAAGGCTTAATTCTGGATTTACTAGCAGAGGGACACAGTGAGCATCATGTTCTTAACATTTCTAAGATGGCAGTCCATTACAACAAGGTCAAGCAGCAGACATTGGGGACAACAAAGCTACAGACCAAATGAGGGTGAAAATGACTCTCCACTGACCAGGATGACCGTCATCTTATTTGAATGTCACTCAGCAGTCACAGGATGACATCAAGTGACCTACAAAAGGAATGGCAAATGGCAGCTGAGGTGAAGTGCACAGCAAGAACAGTTTGTAACAGGCTCCTAGAGAGCTAGAAAAAAGCCTTTCAACAATGAAAAGCAAAGAAGAGCCAGGCTGAAGTTTGCCAAAGACCATAAGGAGTGGACCATAGACGACTGGAGTGAGGTAATCTTCTGTGATGAGTCTAATTTTCAGCTTTGCCAAACACATGGTTGTCTAATGGTTAGACGGAGACTTGGAGAGGTGTACAAGCCAAAGTGCCTTGCACACACTGTGAAATTTAGTGGAGGATCGATGATGATCTGGGGATGCTTCAGCAAGGCTGGAATTGGGAAGATTGTTCTTTGTAAGGATGTATGAATCAAGCCGCATACAAGGTCTGTTTTTTCCAGCATGACAATGCACCATGCCACACAGCTAGGTCAAAAAGGTGTGGATGAAGCACAACCACATCAAATCCCTGTCATGGCCAGTCCAATCTCCAGACCCCATTGAAAACCTCTGGAATGTAATCAAGAGGAAGATGGATAGTCACAAGCCATCAAACAAAGAAGAACTGCTTAAAGTTTTGTACCAGGTGTGGAATAAGGTCACCCAAAAGCAGTGTGAAAGACTGGTGGAAATCATGCCAAGATGCATAAAAGCTGTGATTAAAAATCATGGTTATTCCACAAAATATTGATTTCTGAACTCTTCCTGTGTTAAAACATTAGTATTGTTGTTTCCATATGATTATGAACTTGTTTTTTGCATTATTTGAAGTCTGCAAGCAATGCATTTTTTTGTTATTTTGACCATTTCTCATTTTCAGAAAATAAATACAAAATGTATTGCTTGGAACTTCGGAGACATGTCAGTAGTTTATAGAATAAAAGTACAATTTACATTTTAGTCAAAAATATACCTATAAAGAAAAAAATCAGACAAACAGAAAATTTTGCAGTGTCTCTTAATTTTTGCCAGAGCTGTATATTGTAGGGGTTCCTTCTGTCTGATAGACGTTGGGCATTAGGCCTTAGGTAACGTTTACACAGGCAATGCAGTTTTGGTCCAAATGGGTAGAGTTTTCACTTCTTTCCACAGGTTGCACAGCACCAAAACAAACTAATTAAACATAAATCCCTAGCTTTGTCCAGGTGCTAACTATTGATGAGCGAATTTGTTCTGAAAAGGATAGCAAAACATCAATTTGGCACAAATATGGAACATTTGGACTCATGATCGGAAACATGAGCAAACTTTTATAAAATCGGTAAAAATCGGTAACATTCGGTAAAAAATGTGGGAAAATATTTGTGTTGGCACAAAAGTATTGTCAACACTTTAGCAATGATAATGGTGGTGTATCATGAGCGTTTGGTATTTATTTGATGAGAGGTAGGGGTTTGCAGAGCTCAGAGGCGTGGCGTTCTTGTAAACAGTCTTTTTTTTCCTAACTTCTGTGTACACTTTGCAGCTAGTTAATCAGGGTGCAGGAAACACACACAATGTCCTGACACAACGGCTTATGCCATTGGCTGCTGAAATCACATATCCCTCTACATATACAGTGCCTTGCGAAAGTATTTGGCCCCCTGCAACTTTTCAACCTTTTCCCACATATCACTCTTCAAACATAAATATATCAAATGTAAATTTTTGGTGAAGAATCAACAACAAGTGGAACAAAATTGTGAAGTTGAACGAATGTATTGGTTATTTAAAATTTTTGTGGAAATTCAAAAACTGAAAAGTGGGATGTGCAATATTATTCGGCCCCTCTACTTTCAGTGAAGCAAACTCACTCCAGAAGTTCATTGTGGATCTTCAAATGATCCAATGTTGTCCTAAATGCCTAATGATGATAAATATAATCCACCTGTGTGTAATCAAGTCTCCGTATAAATGCACCTGCTCTGTTATAGTCTCAGGGTTCTGTTTGAAGCACAGAGAGCATCATGAAGACCAATGGACACAACAGGCAGGTCTGTGATACTGTTGTGGAGAAGTTTAAAGCTAGATTTGGATACAAAATGATTTTCAAAACTTTAAACATCCCAAGAAGCACTGTGCAAGTGATCATATTGAAATGGAAGGAATATCATACCACTGCAAGTCTACCAAGACCCGGCCATCCCTTTAAACTTTCATCTCAAACAAAGAGAAGACTGATCAGAGATGCAGCCAAGAGGCCCATGATCACTCTGGATGAACTGCAGAGATCTACAGCTAAGGTGGGACAGTCTGTCCAAAGGACAACAATCAGTCATACACTGCACAAATCTGGCCTTTATGAAATAGTGGCAAGAAGAAAGCCATTTCTCAAAGATATCCATAAAAAGTGTTGTTTAAAGTTTACAACAAGCCACCTGGGAGACACACCAAACATGTGGAAGAAGGTGCTCTGGTCAGATGAAACCAAAATCGGACCTTTTGGTAACAAGACCAAATGAAATGTTTGGCCTAAAGGCAACACAGCTCATCACCCTGAACACACCACCCCAACTGTCAAACATGGTGGTGGCAGCATCATGGTTTGTGCCTGCTTTTCTTCAGCAGTGACAGGGAAGATGGTTAAAATTGATGGGAAGATGGATGGAGCCAAATACAGGACCATTCTTGAAGAAGACCCTAGACTGGGACAGAGATTTGTCTTCCAACAAGTCAATGATCCCAAAAATAAAGCAAAATCTACAATGAAATGGTTCTCAAATAAATGTATCTAGGTGTTAGAATGACCAAGTCAAAGTCCAGACCTCAATCCAATCGAGAATCTGTGAAAAGAGCTGAAAACTGCTGTTCACAAACAATTTCCATCAAACTTCACTGAGCTTGAGCTGTTTGCCAAGGAAGAATGGGCAGGAAATTCAGTCTCTCGATGTACAAAACTGAGAGAGACATACCCCAACCGACTTGCAGCTGTAATTGCAGCAAAAGAAGGAACAACAAAGTATTAAGTTAAAGGGGCTGAATAATATTGCACGCCCCACTTTTCAGTTTTTGAATTTCCACAAAAATTTAAAATAACCAATACATTTCGTTCAACTTCACAATTGTGTTCCACTTGCTGTTGATTCTTCACCAAAAATTTACAGTTGGTATCTTTATGTTTGAAGCATGATATGTGGGAAAAGGTTGAAAAGTTCCAGGGGGCCGAATACATTTGCAAAGCACTGTAAGTAGCGGACATTGTAATTTTTCAGCTGCAAAAAGTTAGACAACCTGCCGTATCACTCGATGTCATTTTGTTGGGTTGAAATTAAGATGTAATGGCCTTATCCAGAGGTCTTCTGTTCCTAGTGTCATACAGTAGGTGACCTGACTTTGAAATAGTTTGCAGCATCTAGTGTGTTACAGAGGCCTGATCCAGAGGCCACAAAAAATGTTTGTGTTCCTAATGTCATACAGTAGGAGATCTGACTTTCCCATAGCTTGTAGCACCTAGTGTGTTATAGAGGATTGATTCAGAGGCAAGAAAATCCTTTTGCTCCTAAAGTCATGCAGTAGGAGACCTGACTTTCAAATTGTTTGAAGCATCTAGAGTGTTATAGAGGCCTTATCCAGAGGCCACGAAAAATTATTGTGTTCCTAATGTCATACAGTAGGGAACACCTGATTTTCAAATTGTTTGTAGCATATCTTATTTGTCACATAGGCCTCATCCACACTCAAACAATTGTTTCTTCTATGACTAACATGATGGAGCATGCCATATTTCACCTTGGAATTTACTCTTGCTGAAATTCAGTTGTTTGCAAAGTTAGTGCAGAGTTTAAAATCTAATTTTTTGTTGCTAATACTGTGCTCTTACCACACTATCTGAGCAACATGACTAGGAAAAAGCGAGGCCGTGGTGGAAGGGGAATTAGGCTTAGTGTTCAAGGTGTACATGGGGTCTGTGGTAATGTTTGTGAAAGCACTAGTGAACCAACATCACGTCCTATGCAAAAACAACTGACATTTTCTGTTACTGGACAGGCTACTCCACTATCTTTCTTTGGCAGGTGCACAGCGGTACGCCTTGTTGATGAGGCCCAGTAAGAGCATGTGCTCGGGTTGATGGAAAGTGCAGCTTCAAATGGCCTCTTCTCCTCTTTCTCCACCTCAGCATCACACCCAGTACAGTCCACAGAGGTGGCACCCAAATTTCCCTTGCTTCCCTCCGAGCCCCAACTTTCCATCCGTACAACTGACTGTATGGAACAACAGATGGGGGAGTCAGAAGAGCTGTTCCCACATTCTATGCCATGGTCATCAGAAGTGTGCTCAAAAGCTTAACAGAGTCAAGGGGAGGAAATCAGCACTGGTCCAAATTTTTTTTTAGCTTGGATCTGGGGCAGAACGAAGTAGGAACTGAAAAGTATACTGACCCTCGATATCAGATGCTAACCCCTGGGGGGAGGTTATCCTAATGAGACACAGATATCTGAGGCTAATGCAGACTGTCCTGTGCTGCAATGGCAGGAAGAAGAGGAGGGTGACTGCAAGGGTAAGGAATGTGATAACACAGAGGATAATGATGATTAGATGTTAGATCCCAGTTGGTGTGAATATAGGGGTCCACAGCTGAGTAGGTCATCTGAGGAGAAAGACGAGGTGATTACGTTGCACTGTAAATCACAGACACGTAGTGATGCAGCCACGACGAGCAATGCATCCTCAGCCACAACTGTGGTTGTGACCAGCAGCATCCACATTTGCAGGGGTGGCAAGGGTTGCCTAGCGTGGGCCTTTTTTTGACACTGCAAAAGATGAGCCAACTCACATGATCTGCCAACGTTTAAAAAACTGAGTCGAGGTAAAAAGTGTTATAATTTGACTACTACATGTATGTACTTTCACATGCGCAATCAACTTGCTTTACTTTGGGAATCGCACTGTGTAAAGATGTGGACCAGTGGACCTCAACAACCATCAGTCACCCTGTCAATCGCATCTGCTGCTTCTTCCACATCCTCTGTTACTGTGCCAACTATTATGATGCTTGCCTTTGACAGCAGAACCTCACCCGAGAGCATGCCATCAGCTGTAATGGAAGTGGACATGCCTGCTGTTTTTGACCGATTTCAGAGCATGAGCACACTACAAGTTTCTCAATCCACTGTAACATCTCCGCCTGCAACTCTCTCACAGTCCAGCAGTTTGTCCAGTTCACCATACTCTGCCCTCTCTCAGCACTGCAGCCATCCCATGGTTCCACAGCTGTGTGACCTAAAAGATTTTTTCCTCCTACGGATGACGAAGCTAAGAGGTTGAACTCCACCATTCCCAATATGTTGGCCACAGAAATGCTGCCATTCTGCCTGATAGATACAGGTGGTTTCCGAAAGCTGATGGCCGTCGCAATCCACCAGTACCAATTGCCCAGTCACCATTACTTTTCTAAGAAAGCTGTTCCTGCACTACACCAGCATGTCGCAGACAACATCACCTGTTATGACCCCAATGGCGAGGGTCTCAGAGGAACGTGGAAGTCTGCAGAATACAAAAATCCAGCTCATAGGGCAGTGGTAGCTGGGTTGACCATATATCTACTCCTAACGCCAACACTAGAAGTAGCCGGGGATCATTCCTACGTTGATTCTAGATGACACGCTCCAGCCGGAGAATCTAGCTACCCCTAGTAGAGGAAAACAAAAGACCTTTCTTGCCTCCAGAGAAGGGGACCCCAAAGCTGGATAGAAGCCCCCCACAAATAATAACGGTGAGGTAAGAGGAAATGACAAACACAGAAATGAACCAGGTTTAGCACAGAGAGGCCCGCTTACTGATAGCAGAATAAAGAAAGGTAACTTATATGGTCAACAAAAACCCTATCAAAATCCACACTGGAAATTCAAGAACCCCCGAACCGTCTAACGGTCCGGGGGGAGAACACCAGCCCCCTAGAGCTTCCAGCAAAGGTCAGGATATATATTTGGAAAAAGCTGGACAAAAATACAAAACCAAAACAAAATAGCAAAAAGCAAAAAGCGGACTTAGCTGATATAACTGGAACCAGGATCAGTAGACAAGAGCACAGCAGACTAGCTCTGATAACTACGTTGCCAGGCATTGAACTGAAGGTCCAGGGAGCTTAAATAGCAACACCCTTAACTAACGACCCAGGTGCGGATAAAAGGAATGACAGAAAAACCAGAGTCAAAAAACTAGTAACCACTAGAGGGAGCAAAAAGTAAATTCACAACAGTACCCCCCCCTTAGTGAGGGGTCACCGAACCCTCACCACGACCACCAGGGCGATCAGGATGAGCGGCATGAAAGGCACGAACTAAATCGGCCGCATGAACATCAGAGGCGACCACCCAGGAATTATCCTCCTGACCATAGCCCTTCCACTTGACCAGGTACTGAAGCCTCCGCCTGGAGAGGCGAGAATCCAAGATCTTCTCCACCACGTACTCCAACTCGCCCTCAACCAACACCGGAGCAGGAGGCTCAGCAGAAGGAACTATAGGCACAATGTACCGCCGCAACAAGGACCTATGAAATACATTGTGAATAGCAAACGACACAGGAAGATCCAGACGAAAAGATACAGGATTAAGGATTTCCAATATCTTGTAAGGCCCAATAAAACGAGGTTTAAATTTGGGAGAGGAGACCTTCATAGGAACAAAGCGGGAAGAAAGCCATACCAAATCCCCAACGCGTAGTCGGGGACCCACACCGCGGCGGCGGTTGGCAAAGCGCTGAGCCCTCTCCTGTGACAACTTCAAGTTGTCCACCACATGATTCCAGATCCGCTGCAACCTATCCACCACAGAATCCACCCCAGGACAGTCAGAAGGCTCCACATGACCCGAAGAAAAGCGAGGATGGAAACCAGAGTTGCAGAAAAAAGGCGAAACCAAGGTGGCGGAACTAGCCCGATTATTAAGGGCAAACTCAGCCAACGGCAAGAATGTCACCCAATCGTCCTGATCAGCAGAGACAAAACACCTCAAATAAGCCTCCAAAGTCTGATTGGTTCGCTCCGTCTGTCCATTAGTCTGAGGATGGAAAGCAGACGAAAACGACAAATCAATGCCCATCCTACTACAAAAGGATCGCCAGAATCTGGAAACGAACTGGGATCCTCTGTCTGACACAATATTCTCAGGGATGCCGTGCAAACGAACCACGTTCTGGAAAAACACAGGAACCAGATCGGAAGAGGAAGGCAGCTTAGGCAAAGGAACCAAATGGACCATCTTTGAGAAGCGATCACATATCACCCAGATAACGGACATGCCCTGGGATAGCGGAAGATCAGAAATGAAATCCATGGAGATATGTGTCCAAGGTCTCTTCGGGACAGGCAAGGGCAAGAGCAAACCGCTGGCACGAGAACAGCAAGGCTTAGCTCGAGCACAAGTCCCACAGGACTGCACAAATGACCGCACATCCCTTGACAAGGAAGGCCACCAAAAGGACCTGGCCACCAGATCTCTGGTGCCAAAAATTCCCGGGTGACCTGCCAACACCGAGGAATGAACCTCGGAAATGACTCTGCTGGTCCACTTATCCGGGACAAACAGTCTGTCAGGTGGACAAGACTCAGGCCTATCAGCCTGAAATCTCTGCAACACACGTCGCAGATCCGGAGAAATAGCTGACAAGATAACTCCATCTTTAAGAATACCAACAGGATCAGCGACTCCAGGAGCATCAGGCACAAAGCTCCTAGAAAGAGCATCGGCCTTCACATTCTTTGAACCTGGTAAATACGAGACAACAAAATCAAAGCGGGAGAAAAACAATGACCAGCGGGCCTGTCTCGGATTAAGGCGTTTAGCAGACTCGAGATACATCAGATTTTTGTGATCAGTCAAGACCACCACATGATGCTTAGCACCCTCGAGCCAATGACGCCACTCCTCAAATGCCCATTTCATGGCCAACAACTCCCGATTGCCCACATCATAATTTCGCTCGGCAGGCGAAAACTTCCTAGAGAAAAAGGCACAAGGTTTCATAACAGAGCAACCAGGGCCTCTCTGCGACAAAACGGCCCCTGCTCCAATCTCTGAAGCATCCACCTCAACCTGAAAGGGAAGTGAGACATCGGGCTGGCACAAAACAGGCGCCGAAGTAAACCGGCGTTTCAACTCCTGGAAAGCCTCCACGGCAGCAGGAGCCCAGTTAGCTACATCGGAGCCCTTCTTGGTCATATCCGTCAAAGGTTTCACAATGCTAGAAAAATTAGCGATAAAACGACGGTAGAAGTTAGCGAAACCCAAGAACTTCTGTAGACTCTTAACTGACGAGGGCTGAGTCCAATCAAGAATAGCTCGGACCTTGACTGGGTCCATCTCCACAGCAGAAGGGGAAAAAATGAACCCCAAAAAGGGAACCTTCTGTACACCAAAGAGACACTTTGAGCCCTTGACAAACAAAGAATTTTCACGCAAAATTTTAAAGACCAACCTGACCTGCTCCACATGCGAATCCCAATTATCAGAAAAAACCAAAATATCATCCAGATAAACAATCAAAAATTTATCCAGATACTTCCGGAAAATGTCATGCATAAAGGACTGAAAAACTGAAGGCGCATTGGAGAGCCCAAAAGGCATCACCAAGTACTCAAAATGACCTTCGGGCGTATTGAATGCGGTTTTCCATTCATCACCTTGCTTAATGCGCACAAGGTTGTACGCACCACGAAGATCTATCTTGGTGAACCACTTGGCACCTTTAATCCGGGCAAACAAGTCAGACAACAGCGGTAAAGGATACTGAAATTTGACAGTGATCTTATTTAAAAGCCGATAATCAATACAAGGTCTCAAAGATCCGTCCTTTTTTGCCACAAAAAAGAATCCCGCACCAAGAGGGGAAGAAGACGGACGAATATGTCCTTTCTCTAGAGACTCCTTGATATATGAACGCATAGCGGTATGTTCAGGTACCGACAGATTAAACAGTCTTCCCTTAGGAAATTTACTGCCTGGGATCAAATCTATAGCACAGTCACAGTCCCTATGAGGAGGCAGTGCACTGGACTCAGACTCACTGAAGACATCCTGATAATCAGACAAATACTCCGGAACTTCCGAAGGCGTAGAAGAAGCAATAGACACAGGCAGGGAATCCCCATGAATACCACGACAGCCCCAACTTGAGACTGACATAGCCTTCCAGTCCAGGACTGGATTATGGGTCTGTAACCATGGCAGCCCTAAAACAACCAAATCATGCATTTTATGTAAAACCAGGAAACGTATCACCTCGCGGTGTTCAGGAGTCATGCACATGGTAACCTGTGTCCAATACTGCGGTTTATTTGCTGCCAATGGCGTAGCATCAATACCCCTAAGAGGAATAGGATTTTCTAATGGTTCAAGAGTAAAACCACAGTGCTTAGCAAATGACAGATCCATAAGACTCAGGGCAGCACCTGAATCTACAAACGCCATGACAGGAAAAGACGACAGTGAGCAAATCAAAGTTACAGACAGAATAAATTTAGGTTGCAAATTACCAACGGTGACAGGACTAACAACCTTAGCTATACGTTTAGAGCATGCTGAGATAATATGTGTAGAATCACCACAGTAGTAGCACAAGCCATTCCGGCGTCTATGAATTTTCCGCTCATTTCTAGTCAGGATTCTATCACATTGCATTAAATCAGGTGTCTGTTCAGACAACACCATGAGGGAATTTGCGATTTTTCTATCACATTGCACCGAATTAGGTGTCTGTTCAGACAACACCATGAGGGAATTTGCAGTTTTGCGCTCCCGCAACCGCCGGTCAATTTGAATAGCCAGTGCCATAGTATCATTCAGACCTGTGGGAATGGGAAAACCCACCATAACATTCTTAATGGCTTCAGAAAGGCCATTTCTAAAATTAGTGGCCAGTGCACACTCGTTCCAATGTGTCAGCACGGACCATTTCCGAAATTTTTGGCAGTACACTTCAGCCTCGTCCTGCCCCTGAGACATAGCCAGCAAGGCCTTTTCTGCCTGAATCTCAAGATTGGGTTCCTCATAAAGTAAACCGAGCGCCAGAAAAAACGCATTAATATCAGCCAATGCCGGATCTCCTGGCGCCAGCGAAAAAGCCCAATCCTGAGGGTCGCCCCGTAAGAACGAAATAACAATTTTTACTTGCTGAGCAGAGTCTCCAGATGAACAGGGTCTCAGGGACAAAAACAATTTACAATTATTCACAAAATTCCTAAACTTAAACCTGTCTCCGGAAAACAGTTCAGGAATCGGTATTTTAGGTTCTGACCTAGGATTACTGATAACATAGTCTTGTATGCCCTGCACACGAGTAGCCAGCTGGTCCACACTTGTAATCAAGGTCTGGACATTCATGTCTGCAGCAAGCATAGCCACTCTGAGGTAAAGGGGAAGAAGAAAAAAAAAAAAAAAAAAAACTCAGAATCTTCTTTCTTATAATCCCTCTTCTGCAATGCATTAAACATTTAATACTGGCCTGGCAAACTGTTATGACCCCAATGGCGAGGGTCTCAGAGGAACGTGGAAGTCTGCAGAATACAAAAATCCAGCTCATAGGGCAGTGGTAGCTGGGTTGACCATATATCTACTCCTAACGCCAACACTAGAAGTAGCCGGGGATCATTCCTACGTTGATTCTAGATGACACGCTCCAGCCGGAGAATCTAGCTACCCCTAGTAGAGGAAAACAAAAGACCTTTCTTGCCTCCAGAGAAGGGGACCCCAAAGCTGGATAGAAGCCCCCCACAAATAATAACGGTGAGGTAAGAGGAAATGACAAACACAGAAATGAACCAGGTTTAGCACAGAGAGGCCCGCTTACTGATAGCAGAATAAAGAAAGGTAACTTATATGGTCAACAAAAACCCTATCAAAATCCACACTGGAAATTCAAGAACCCCCGAACCGTCTAACGGTCCGGGGGGAGAACACCAGCCCCCTAGAGCTTCCAGCAGGACAAACCTCTACATTTAACAGTTCCTTCACTGCTACTACCTCCTCCTCTATCTCCTCTAGGGCCTCCACATGTGCCCTCAACCTCTGCCTTAATGAGACACGCATTCCCACAGTGTAGAGTGAATCCCCACCACTTCCACACTGCACAGCCAGGGCTCACCGCAATCAGGCAGTATTAAAATTGATATGCCTTAAAGATCACAGTCATACAGCTGAAGAGTTGTGGACAGCTCTCCAGGCAGAGTTTGATTAATAGCTGTCTCTGCTGAGCTTACATCCAGGGAAGGCCATGTCCGATAGCGGTGCAAACCTGATGGCAGCCTTACGGCTAGACAAGCTCACACACATGCCTTGCATAGCTCACGTTCTTAACCTCAGCATTTTCTCTGCCACTACCCTGGCCTGGATGAGCTTCTCCAGAAAGCACGGAAGCTGTGTGCTCATTTCTGCCATTCGAACCCCTCAGTTAATTGACTTGCATCGCTACAGAGTCCTTTGTCCATGCCAGTTACGCGGTTCGTATGTGATGTGCTGACACAGTGGAATTCCACTCTGCACTTGTTGCAGCGATTGTAGCAGCAGCAACGAGCCCTGACGCAGTACGTCATATCATATAGCCTGGGCCAATACAATATGGATGCATATGGTGCATATCACGTTTACAGAGTGGGCACAGATTAAGGACCACTGGAATCTTCTGTACAGTTTCAAAATGGCTACTAAAAAGCTTAGTGCTGATTATGCTTTCATCACCATCACTATTCCGGTCATCTACAGTACAGACCAAAAGTTCGGACACACCTTCTCATTTAAAGATTTTTCTGTATTTTCATGACTATGAAAATTGTACATTCACACTGAAGGCATCAAAACTATGAATTAACACATGTGGAGTTATATACTTAACAAAAAAGTGTGAAACAACTGAAAATATGCTTATATTCTAGGTTCTTCAAAGTAGCCACCTTTTGCTTTGATCACTGCTTTGCACACTGTTGGCATTCTCTTGATGAGCTTCAAGAGGTAGTCACCGGGAATGGTTTTCACTTAATAGGTGTGCCCTGTCAGGATTAATAAGTGGTATTTCTTGCCTTATAAATGGGGTTGGGACCATCAGTTGTGTTGTGCAGAAGTCTGGTGGATACACAGCTGATAGTCCTACTGAATAGACTGTTAAAATTTGTGTTATGGCAAGAAAAAAAGCATCTAAGTAAAGAAAAATGAGTGGCTATCATTACTTTAAGAAATGAAGGTCAGTCAGTCCGAAAAATTGGGAAAACTTTGAAAGTGTCCCCAAGTGCAGTGGCAAAAACCATCAAGCGCTACAAAGAAACTGGCTCACATGAGGACCGCCCCAGGAAAGACCAAGAGTCACCTCTGCTTCTGAGGATAAGTTTATCCGAGTCAGCAGCCTCAGAAATCACAGGTTAACAGCAGCTCAGATTAGAGACCAGGTCAATGCCACACAGAGTTCTAGCAGCAGACACATCTTTACAACAACTGTTAAGAGGAGATTTTGTGCAACAGGCCTTCATGGTAAAATAGCTGCTAGGAAACCACTGCTAAGGACAGGCAACAAGCAGAAGAGAATTGTTTGGGCTAAAGAACACAAGGAATGGACATTAGACCAGTGGAAATATGTGCTTTGGTCTGATAAGTCCAAATTTGAGATCTTTGGTTCCAACCACCGTGTCTTTGTGTGACGCAGAAAAGGTGAATGGATGGACTCTACATGCCCGGTTCCCAGCGTGAAGTGTGGAGGAGGAGGTGTGATGGTGTGGGGGTGCTTTGCTGGTGACACTGTTCGGGATTTATTCAAAATTGAAGGCATACTGAACCAGCATGGCTACCACTGCATCTGGCAACGGCATGCTATTCCATCATTTATTTTTCAACAGGACAGTGACGCCAAACACACCTCCAGGCTGTTTAAGGGCTATTTGACCAAGAAGGAGAGTGATCGGGCTACGCCAGATGACCTGGCCTCCACAGTCACCAGACCTGAACCCAATCGAGATGGTTTGGGGTGAGCTGGACCGCAGAGTGAAGGCAAAAGGGCCAACAAGTGCTAAGCATCTCTGAGAACTCCTTCAAGATTGTTGGAAGACCATTCCCGGTGACTACCACTGGAAGCTCATCAAGAAGAGAATGCCAAGAATGTGCAAAGCAGTCATCAAAGCAAAAGGTGGCTACTTTGAAGAACCTAGAATATAAGACATAATTTCAGTTGATTCACACTTTTTTGTTAAGTATATAATTCCACATGTGTTATTTCATAGTTTTGATGCCTTCAGTGTGAATGTACAACTTTAATAGTCATGAAAATACAGAAAAATCTTTAAATAAGTTGTGTCCAAACTTTTGGTCTGTACTGTATATGCTGGAGCAGGCTTTGAATAGCCTGCGGGAGGAGATAGTGGTCCCAGAAGAAGAGGAGGATGCAGAAGGGATAACATTGTCTCTAAGTTCAAGCCTGTCATCACACAGGCAGGTGCCAAGGGAGGGCGGATTACTGTGATCAAGGTGGGCTGGTGATAACAGACAAACTGTTATCGAAGGTGCAAGATCCAAGGAACAAATGGAGGAGGAAGAGGTGATGAGCAAGCAACTGTCAGATGAAGAGGATAATCCTCTCCTCTATGTTGTTTGTGGTCGGAGGATGGAGGAAACAAGCCTCATTCTTACCCAGCCACCAACACAGCATGAGCTTGGACCTCATGGTAGAGCCCGACATATAAGTGCTTTCTTGATGCACTATCTGCAACATGATCCCTGTATAGTTATGATTAGGAATACTGCTGACTATTGGGTTGCCACTCTGTTAGATCCATGCTATAAAACCAAACTTTGCCGGATGCTTCCAGCTCTGGAAGGGGACCCACGAATGCTGGAGTATCAAAATGTGCTTTTACACAACTTTAAGAGAGCATTTCCCCAAGACAGCAGTGAAGCACAAAGTTCAAATCGCAGCTCTAGACTTCCAACCTCCGGCATGTCAATTCGTCAATGCCAAAACATTAGCAGCAGTGGTGTAAGTGGAAGAAGCAATTTCTGTGAGTCCTTTGACACTTTTTTTAGACCAACTCGTTCACCAGCACAACAGAGTTCAAGTCTTACACATGATGAACGAATGGAGAGGATGGTGCAGGAGTATCAAGAACTGGATATCAATAACATCAGGGAGGGTTTGGACCCTTTCACATTTTGGTCTTCCAAAATGGATGAGTGGCCTGAGCTCGCCTCACACGCCTTAGAGATTCTATCATGCCTGGTAGCCAGCTTTCTCTTAAAATGTGTCTTCAGCGTTGCAGGTAGTATCCTGACGAATAAGCACAGCTGGCTGTTCCATGAAAGTGTAGACTGCCTAACTTTCATCAACATGAACAAGTCATGGATCTCCAAGGACTTTTGCACCCCAATACAGTCAAGGTATTATTGCTTTTAGTGTAATGCATTAATGTCACGTAACTTAACTCTGTGACATCTTTAGTGTGGCTCCTGTGCCTGCTGTTGCTGCTACTGCTGATGATAACACAAATTTGTGGAAATGTTAACAGTAGTGATGAGCGAACGTGCTCACCACTACTCGTTACTCGCCCAAGTATTGCTATGCTCGGCGTACTCGGCGAGCTGCGAGCATTTCCAGGTTTATTCGGCGGTAACTGCAGTCTCCACCCAGCAGTTCTGGTGGACTTTATAGACCCAATCATGGTGCAGGGATTGTCTGCTAGGCCATGAAACGCCGCAGTCATCTTTGCTGTGGTCGTGCAGTGATTGGCTGGGCCGCACAGCATCATCCCGAGTATAAGAGACCTGGCACCGCCCTGCTCTCAGCATTCTGTTCCAGTTTCAGTGAGAGTAGGGAGAGCTGGTGTTGAAATAGGGTCAGAATCATGGTTTTTAGAGGCAGTGTAGGTTTGCAACTCTTACATCCACAACTCCTGAGAAACCAACAGTCCTTTTTTGGGCTAATTCGTGGATCCCGATATTGCAGCGCTAGGCAGGCAGGGCAAAGCATATCCACATCAGTTCAAGGCTTGCAGGCACTGTATGTGCATCCATTGGTCCCACTGCATCCTTCTCAAAGATCCATAACTGCCTGCTGCAGCTTATTTACTGTCTATATACCTTTTTTTTTCCCAAAAATTCCTCCCCCCCAAAAAAAATAGAAAATATACAGTCTGCTCTGTCAGGCTGAGGCCTATTGAAAAATCATAGTTTGTCAGGCATAGGTAGCATAGTTGTGTGTGCTACCCTTGTGCCCCGTGTGTGTGTTTTAAATTAACCGAAAAAGGCCTCATATATCTGCATGCTCCAAGTTTGGTCATTGGAGGCCGGTGTATTTTTTTTTTGGCTGTGTGATACTCAAATTCTATACAGCTCTATTCAGCCTTTAAAAAATTTGAAAGGCCTCAGATTTGCCAACGTGGTATTTCTGTTACAGCCGTCATATATCTCTGCTCCAAGTTTTGGCATTGGAGGCCGGTGTACTTAATTTTTGGCTGTGTAATAATCAAATTCTATACAGCGCTTTTCAGCCTAAAAAAATTTTGAAAGGCCTCAGATTTGACAGTGTGGTATTTCTTTTACAGCCGTCATATATTTCTGCTCCAAGTTTTGGCATAGGAGGCTGGTGTACTTATTTTTTGGCTGTGTGATACTCAAATTCTATACAGCGCTATTCAGCCTTAAAAAAATTTGAAAGGCCTCAGATTTGCCAACGTGGTATTTCTGTTACAGCCGTCATATATCTCTGCCCCAAGTTTTGGCATTGGAGGCCGGTGTACTTATTTTTTGGCTGGGTGATACCCAAATTCTATACAGCTCTATTTAGCCTAAAAAATTTTGAAAGGCCACAGATTTGCCAGTGTGGTATTTCTGTTACAGCCGTCATATATCTCTGCTCCAAGTTTTGGCATTGGAGGCCGGTGTACTTATTTTTTGGCTGTGTGATACTCAAATTCTGTACAGCGCTATTCAGCCTAAAAAAAATGTAAAAGGCCACAGATTTGCCAGTGTGGTATTTCTGTTACAGCCGTCATATATCTCTGCTCCAAGTTTTGGCATTGGAGGCCGGTGTACTTATTTTTTGGCTGTGTGATACTCAAGTTCTATACAGCGCTATTCAGTCTAGAAAAAAATGAAAGGCCACAGATTTGCTAGTGAGAAACCACCGGAGACTAGACGGAGGTGGACATGACTTGGGGATGGGTGGACCGAGAACTCCTGCAGCTTTTGTTTGTATAAATCTATATATTTATATAAATCTATAGATTTTAAACAAGAGTGTTGTTGCTTTAAGAAGAACTAGTTTAGATGTTTGTGCCTGGTGTATTACTGTGAGGAGGGTGGGGTTATATAGGGGAGGCAACTCTGGCTCTCCCTCTTTCTCTCACAGGATGGACAGGAGGAAACATTAAGGAAACATGTCAGCAGTTTCAGGGAGTATAATACTGGGGTTATCACCTCACATTATAGCTGATAGGAGTACATTCACCTCACACATCATGTATTAGTGTAGTATCAGCTCCTACATCATATATGGGATCAATTTTACCTCAGAAATTCATGTAGCCGCCATGTTCCCTCATGTGTACCTCCCTGCAGACATGGCTGATATACTACTCCACATTCATCATGTATTAGTGTAGTATCAGCTCTTATATCTTATTTGGGAGCAATATTACCTCAGAGATTCATGTAGCTGCCATGTTCCTTCATGGGTCTGTTACAAGTTGCCTCACACACTGCAGAGACCGCTCCTGTGTGACCTCCTTACAGACATGGCTGTTGTGTCACATGTCACTCGATGCTTCCTCTCAGTGCCGCAGCTTGTCCTATATGAGCCACTCATTACAGTGATGAATATGCGGCTCCACCCCTATGGGAGGTGGAGCCGCATATTCATCACTGTAATGAGGGGCACCACGTGACCGCTCATACAGGACAAGCTGCGGCGCTGAGAGGATGCATCGAGGGAGCTAAGTGAGTATTTTATTTCAGCAGGCGGGCGCACAGGGGGTGGGAAGGGGGAGGTTGCCAGAAAGTTTATTTTAACCACAAAAAAATTAAAAAAACATTGATTTTTCATTCCTTCTCTCCAGCGAACGCTGCTGGAGAGAAGGGATGAATGGCGGCTTCAGCATCACGCTGGGGACAGCGCTTACTGTAGCGCTGTCTCCTGCATGGTCCGTGTGGTACTCAGTCGGCACACGGGCGGTACATAGCTGCCGCACGTGTGCCATACTGATGTGCCACGTGAGCATATGGACACGGATAACTCCGGTACCGATTTTTCCGGTACCGGAATTATCTGGACGTGTGAGACTGGCCTAAGATGGTGCATAGCACAGACTGAGTGTATTACCTGGAGCCGGGCAGTTGGGGGGGGTCCTTGAAGTTGGTTGCAAATTGGTTTGGGGGATCCATTGGGATATGGATTCTTCCTTTTGGTATTAAATATGGTCCTGGATCTGGTGAAATGTGGAGGGGAGTTTCGGCAAGGGTTTGTCGGATCCTCAGGAAGTTCAAGTGAACATTGGAACCCTGTGGTTAGGGTGCTCCCGATCCAGTGGGGTAACGGCTGGGAGTAATTGTTGGTACATTTAATGTTCACTTTATGTTTGGTAATCGCCAGATCTTATGAGCTTCAAGGACTCCTCCCAGCGAGCTAAGGTTATTTATGCTTTGTTGGGTTATTGTATGTTTGTTTTAATAAAGGTGTGTATTAAAAAACAAAAACACTTATTTGTTTCTTTTTTAGTGGGTCCTTGAAGCTAATTATAATTTGGTCAGTAGGGGTAACCATCTCAGGTATGGACCCTCTGTTTAGGGGGGTATTCATCATAGTATGACCCTTTGTGTGGAGGGGTAAACATCTCGGGTATTGCCCCTGGATGGAGGGGTGTACATCATAGTATGACCCCCTGGTATGGAGGGGTAACCATCTTTGGTATGGCCCCCTGGTGTGGAGGAGTGACCATCACGGTATGGCCCCCTGGTCTCCAGAAGCATTTATAGCTTACAAGACCCAGTTAGGGTAAAGTCCCTGTGATCATGGCAATCATATTCTACATGCCTACAAATTAAATTGGGTCCTATGAGCTAGGAACAATAGCTAAAAAAAAAAAAAGTAGGCATGCATTTCAATACAATCTGTAGCTTCAAGGACGCTCTCTTTTTTCATGTGACTTGAGAATGCTGAGGCACAAATTTTGACTGATTATATTGACCAACTCCTGTTTCTTTCAAGGTTGTCGTCTGGACAATGCAGTAATCTGGGGCATTAAACTGAAGAGCAATGTACCTAATATGGGTTCCCTGGAGTCAGTGGGAGTGACAAAGGGAAAAGTAATAAAGTGCATCCCGATGCCCTTGAGCCAGTGGGAGCGGCTAAGGGTGAAGAAATCAAGCGCATTAACATGAAGGGCGATGTGCCTATTCCCACTGCTTTTGTCCCAGTTGGAGAGGGTTAATGGTATTTGTTATCAAGTGCCTGTAAAGCAATTAACAATGGCGTGGCAAGGTTATTAATAATGCCTTTGTAGACTTTCCTGCTATAGGCTTATTTAATTTACTATGTCCAAATATTACAGAAATTGTTTAAATTATTTAATGATCGGTTATAATGTTGATATTATATTGTGTATGGCTTTTAATTACTCCTTGTTTATAGTATCTTTCTCTTTATGTACACTCATCACTTTTTGGGTAGTAATAGTAAGTGGGTTTAAGAATTGGTTACTACACAGCCCAGCTACTGTATGTAATGGTGGTTTCTAGAACTAAAATCTGTCAATTAGTGAGTTATTAGAGCTGGCTACAATACATGCGGTGTAATAGTTTTTGAGGCATGACAGATGTCATTATACAGGTAGTCAGACGGTGGCTACCCCTTTATTATGGTTTAGTTTCTGCATTCCCCATTATAGGATCCACATTGCAGGATGTTTAGCGGCTGTTATTTTGCTGTAGTTACCGTATTATCGATCATAATTTGGTAGTGTTGCATTGTTAAAATTAATCTGTTGTAGTCCTGGAATTTTGTAACTTATATGCACAGTCTTTCCATAGCATGCAGAACTGGTTGATGACTTTATTAGGCATGGGTGATGGGGGTCGAGTCCATTCAAGGTGTCAAATGACCTCGCTGGTGGCGGTTTAGGAGTCAGGTGGAAGTTGCAGACAAGTTAAGGTGGACTCATTTTAACTAATAGAGGATGTAAAACCTCATGGTGGTGAGCAGGCTCGGCTTTGGTGGCCAGCCTCAAGGACGTTGTAATGGTAACATCAATCAGGGGCGGGCACAGTGGTTAAGCACAGGAGTGAGGATAATAGGGTCATTGGTGCCCTGAAAGTTTACTGGCACTGCTTGAATGGCAAGCCAGGGTGTGCCGCCCCTTTATGGCTGTCTGTCCTGGTGCTGTATGTCAGACAGCTGGGGATATCGCAATACTTGTGAATCCCAATGTACTAGCACTCCACCTAACTCCTACTGTGATTATTTAATCCTGTGATTTGAATAAAAGCTGTGGCCATTTGACAACCAAACTAATGTGTTTTGTGCATTTATTTTAGTACCTAGGTTTACAGTAGTTATGGTGGTTTTAAGAAGGAGTGGGGTCCATCCCATATCCAAAAGTCATGGTATTTCTGTTACAGCAGTCATATATCTCTGCTCCAAGTTTTGGCATTGGAGGCCGGTGTACTTATTTTTTGGCTGTGTGATACTCAAATTCTATACAGCGCTATTCAGCCTAAAAAAATTTGAAAGGCCACAGATTTGCTAGTGTGGTATTTCTGTTACAGCCGTCATATATCTCTGCTCCAAGTTTTGGCATTGGAGGCAGGTGTACTTATTTTTTGGCTGTGTGAAACTCAAATTCTATACAGCGCTATTCAGCCTAAAAAAAATTTGAAAGGCCACAGATGTGCCAGTGTGGTATTTCTGTTACAGCCGTCATACAGTATATCTCTGCTACAAGTTTGGCATTGGAGGCCGGTGTACTTATTTTTTAGCTGTGTGATACTCAAATTCTATACAGCGCTATTCAGCCTAAAAAAAATTTGAAAGGCCACAGGTTTGCCAGTGAGGTATTTCTGTTACAGTCGTAATATCTCTGCTCCAAGTTTTGGCATTGGAGGCCGGTGTACTTATTTTTTGGCTGTGCGATACTCAAATTCTATACAGCGCTATTCAGCCTAAAAAAAAATTAGAAAGGCCACATTTGCCAGTGTGGTATTTCTGTTACAGCCGTCATATATCTCTGCTCGAAGTTTTGGCTTTGGAGGCCGGTGTACTTATTTTTTGGCTGTGTGATACTCAAATTCTATACAGTGCTATTCAGCCTAAAAAATATTAGAAAGGCCACAGATTTGCCAGTGTGGTATTTCTGTTACAGCTGTCATATATCTCTGCTCCAAATTTTAGCATTGGAAGCCGGTGTACTTATTTTTTGGCTGTGAGATACTCAAATCCTATACAGCACTATTTTGCATAAATTATCTTAAAAAAAAATTGAATACTGTCTGTTAGGTCAAGCTGAGGCCTGCCTGGGGTTTGGGTTTGAAAAATCGTAGATTTGCAGGCATACTGATCACATATTATTTCGCTACTAATAAAGACATTTGTGTTGAGCATTTGAAATAGTGCAGTAGTTAATTTAAAATGGGCAAGGCAAGGGACGAAGAAGTGGACGTGATGCTGATGGTGCAGCCAGAGGACGAGGCCATGGGCAAGGTGAAGGTGGGCAACAACAAAGACCCACATCTTCTCGCTCGACCTTCCTGTCCAAGATTCTAGGGGACCGCAGCACACCACTATTGAAGCCAGAGCAGTGTGAAAGGGTTGTTGGTTGGATAGCGGATAATGCTTCCAGTCACTTAGCCACTACCTCCACCTTGTCTTCCACACGGTCAAGTCTGGGTAGCCATGATTGTGGCCAGGATATTCCTCACCCTGATCCTCCTTCCTCCCACCATGTCGAGTGCCCTGAGACAACTGATCCCACACTTGGACACTCTGAAGAGCTGTTCAGTTTTCCATTTCAAGATTCTGAAATCTCTGCCAGTCAACTTGAAGTGGGGAAAGATTAGATCGCATGTAGAGCTGCCCAAAGCTTTGACCAGCCCCGGTCACACGAAGGCGATGGTGGGAAAGTGTCACAAGAGGTGGACGATGATGAGACACAATTGCCAGAAAGTCAGGAGGAGGAGCAGTGTACGGATGTGGAAGAAGAGGTGGTGGATGACATAGTGACTGACCCACCCTGGCAGGAGAACATGCATAGTGAGGACAGCAGCACAATTGGGGAAGGAGGCATATCCCCCAACAGGCAGGATGAAGCAGTGTGGTGGCCACAGACAGAAGGCGTGCATCCATTCCCCGTAACACGAACATGAGTGAAGTTGCCATTCCACCTGTGAGATCTTCCTGAGTCTAGCTATTTTTTAAAGACTCTGCCGATAATCCCAAACAGGCCATTTGCAGCATCTGCCATGCCAGCATCAGCAGGGGTAGCCAAACAACCAGCCTGACCACCACAAACATGAACAGGCACATGCAAGCAAAGCACCCGACTTTGTGGGCCGAACCCCAGGCTCCAGGACCACTGCTGCTGGTCACACCACTGCTTCTTCCACTGTTTTGCCAATCCCCAGTACACCGTGCATGTGAAGATGCCTCTAGCCCTGCACCTGTTGTGTCCCACAGTCAAGCAGCACCATCAGCAAGCGTGTCCACGTCCTTGTCCCAGCACAGCATTCAGTTGTCTATAACCCAGTCTTTGGAATGCGTGCGAAAAAACCCAGCCAACGCCCCACAGGCCACATTCCTCAATTCTAATATTTCTCTTCTGCTTGCGCTAGAAATGCTGCCTTTTAGGCCTGTTGAGACGGAAGCTTTCCGCAACCTGATGGCGGCGGCCGTCCCAAAGTACTCGGTCCCTAGTCATTACTATTTCTCCCGGTGTGCCATACCAGCATTACTGTTATGGCTGGACCTGGTGGTTAGGAGCACCGGGAATGACCTGATAGTCAAAACTGCAAAATAGAGCGAGCTCTGGGAAGTGGGAGCTCTGCTGACCGCAGCCCTAATCTATTATCACACACACTAGAATTAGCCGTGGATCGTACCTGACTGCCTAGATGACTCGACACAGCCTGAGAGGTAACTACACCTAAAGAGAAATATAGCCTCACCTTGCCTCAGAGAAATTCCCCAAAGGAAACGAGCAGCCCCCCACATATATTGACTGTGAGTTAAGAGGAAGGCACAAACACAGGAATGAGACAGGTTTCATCAAAGGAGGCCCGACTTACTAAATAGACAGAAGATAGATAACGGGATCTTTGCGGTCAGCACAAAAAACTACAAAAAGCCACGCAGAGTGAGCAAGAAACCCCCCGCGCCGACTTACGGCGTGGTAGGTGCCACACTGCAACCCAGAGCTTCCAGCTAGCGAGACAATATCATGATAGCCAGCTGGACAAAACTTAGCAGGTACTCAGAAATATATTCAGCACACAGATGAACAACAAATGAGCTTAACAGGGACTTAGCTTCTGCTGAAGTAGACAGGTCATCAGGAGATCCAAGTGAGATCTGAACCAGTACAGATACATTGACAACTGGCATCAGGTAATGATCTGAGCAGAGTTAAATAGAGGAACCAGCCCAGTCTTAAACGATGCAGCTGAGGAAGCCACCTCCAGACCAGCAGCTCCACTTTCAGCCACCAGAGGGAACCCACGGACAGAACTCACAGAAATACCATTCCTGACCACAGGAGGGAGCTCGAGAACAGAGTTCACAACAGTACCCCCCCCCCTTGAGGAGGGGTCACCGAACCCTCACCAGAACCCCCCGGCCGATTAGGACGAGCCAAATGAAAGGCACACACCAAATCGGCAGCATGGACATCGGAGGCAAGAACCCAGGAATTATCCTCCTGACCATAGCCCTTCCATTTGACCAGATACTGAAGTTTCCGTCTCGAGATACGAGAATCTAAAATCTTCTCCACCACATACTCCAATTCTCCCTCGACCAACACCGGAGCAGGAGGGTCAACGGAAGGAACCATAGGCGCCACATATGTCTGCAACAACGACCTATGGAACACATTATGGATGGCAAAAGAAGCTGGAAGGTCCAAACAAAATGACACAGGATTGAGGATTTCAGAAATCTTATAAGGCCCAATAAAATGAGGCTTAAACTTAGGAGAAGAAACCTTCATAGAAACATAACGAGATGACAGCCAAACCAGATCCCCAACATGAAGTCGAGGACCAACACAGCGACGGCGGTTAGCGAAACGTTGAGCCTTCTCCTGTGACAATGTCAAATTGTCCACTACATGAGTCCAAATTTGCTGCAACCTGTCCACCACAGAATCCACACCAGGACAGTCTGAAGGCTCAACCTACCCTGAAGAGAAACGAGGATGGAAACCAGAATTACAATAAAAGGGTGAAACCAAAGTAGCCGAACTGGCCGATTATTAAGGGCAAACTCAGCCAATGGCAAGAAGGTCACCCAATCATCCTGATCAGCAGAAACAAAGCATCTCAGATAGGTCTCCAAAGTCTGATTGGTTCGCTCAGTTTGGCCATTTGTCTGAGGATGGAAAGCAGAAGAAAAAGACAAATCAATGCCCATCTTAGCACAAAAGGACCGCCAAAACCTCGAAACAAACTGGGAAGCTCTGTCTGACACAATGTTCTCCGGAATGCCATGCAAACGAACCACATGCTGGAAAAACAACGGAACCAAATCAGAGGATGAAGGCAACTTAGGCAAGGGTACCAAATGGACCATCTTAGAGAAGCGATCACAAACCACCCAGATGACCGACATCCTTTGAGAGACAGGGAGATCTGAAATAAAATCCATGGAAACATGCATCCAGGGCCTCTTCAGGACCGGCAAGGGTAAAAGTAACCCACTGGCACGAGAACAGCAGGGCTTAGCCCGAGCACAAGTCCCACAGGACTGCACAAAAGCACCACATCCTGGGACAAGGAAGGCCACCAAAAGGACCTAGCCACCAAATCTCTGGTACCAAAAATTCCAGGATGACCAGCCAACACCGAACAATGAACCTCCGAGATAACCCTACTAGTCCATCTATCAGGGACAAACAGTCTCTCTGCAGGACAGCGGTCAGGTTTATCCGCCTGAAACTCCTGCAGAACCCGCCGCAAATCAGGGAAGATGGCAGACAAAATCACCCCCTCTTTGAGAATACTAGCCGGCTCAGAAACTCCCGGAGAATCAGGCACAAAACTCCTTTAAAGGGCATCAGCCTTCACATTCTTAGAACCCGGAAGGTATGAAACCACGAAATCGAAACGGGAGAAAAACAGTGACCATCGAGCCTGTCTAGGATTCAACCGCTTGGCAGACTCAAGATAAGTCAAATTCTTGTGATCCGTCAAGACCACCAAGCGATGCTTGGCGCCCTCAAGCCAATGTCGCCACTCCTCGAATGCCCACTTCATGGCCAACAACTCCCGATTGCCAACATCATAATTACGCTCAGCAGGCGAAAACTTTATAGAAAAGAGAGCACATGGCTTCATCACAGAGCCATCAGAACTTCTCTGAGACAAAACAGCCCCTGCTCCAATCTCAGAAGCATCAACCTCGACCTGAAAAGGGAGCGAAACATCTGGCTGACACAACACAGGAGCTGAAGAAAAACGACGTTTCAGCTCCTGAAACGCCTCAACGGCCGCAGAGGACCAATTCACCACATCCGCACCTTTCTTGGTCAAATCAGTCAGTGGTTTGACAACACTAGAAAAATTAGCGATAAAGCGACGGTAAAAATTCGCAAAGCCCAGGAATTTCTGAAGGCTCTTTACAGATGTAGGCTGAGTCCAATCATAAATGGCCTGGACTTTAACTGGATCCATCTCGATAGTAGAAGGGGAAAAAATGAAGCCCAAAAAGGAAACCTTCTGAACTCCGAAGAGACACTTAGACCCCTTCACAAACAAGGAATTAGCACAAAGGACTTGGAACACCATTCTGACCTGCTTCACATGAGATTCCCAATCATCCGAAAAGACCAAAATATCATCCAAATATACTATCATGAATCTATCCAGATACTTTCGGAAGATGTCATGCATAAAGGACTGGAATACAGATGGCGCATTAGAAAGCCCGAATGGCATCACCAGATACTCAAAATGGCCCTCGGGCGTATTAAATGCGGTTTTCCATTCATCGCCCCGCTTAATACGCACAAGATTATACGCTCCTTGAAGATCTATCTTGGTAAACCAACTAGCCCCCTTAATCCGAGCAAACAAATCAGACAATAGAGGCAAAGGGTACTGAAATTTGACCGTGATTTTATTAAGAAGGCGGTAATCTATACAAGGTCTCAGAGAACCATCCTTCTTGGCAACAAAAAAGAACCCTGCTCCCAACGGTGACGACGACGGGTGAATATGCCCTTTCTCCAAGGACTCCTTTATATAGCTCCGCATAGCAGCGTGTTCTGGCACAGATAAATTGAAAAGTCGGCCTTTAGGAAACTAACTACCAGGAATCAAATTAATAGCACAATCACAATCCCTATGAGGAGGCAGGGCACTGGGCTTGGGCTCATCAAATACATCCTGGTAATCGGACAAAAACTCAGGTACTTCAGAAGGAGTGGAAGAAGAAATTGACAACGCTGGAACATCACCATGGGCCCCTTGACAACCCCAACTGGACACAGACATAGATTTCCAGTCCAATACTGGATTATGGACCTGTAGCCATGGCAAACCCAACACGACCACATCATGCAAATTATGCAACACCAAAAAGCGAATATCTTCCCGATGTGCAGGAGCCATGCACATGGTCAACTGGGTCCAGTACTGAGGCTTATTCTTGGCCAAAGGCGTAGCATCAATTCCCCTTAATGGAATAGGATGCTGCAAGGGCTCCAAGAAAAAACCACAGCGCCTGGCATACTCTAAGTCCATCAAATTCAGGGCTGCGCCTGAATCTACAAACGCCATAACAGAGTAGGATGACAAAGAGCAAATCAAAGTAACGGACAAAAGAAATTTAGGCTGTATAGTACCAATGGTGACAAACCTAGCGGACCGCTTAGTGCGCTTAGGACAATCAGAGATAGCATGAGTGGAGTCACCACAGTAAAAACACAGCCCATTCAGACGTCTGTGCTCTTGCCGTTCAGTTCTGGTCAAAGTCCTATCACATTGCATAGGCTCAGGCCTCTGCTCAGAGGACACCGCCATATGGTGCACAACTTTCCGCTCCCGCAAACGCCGATCGATCTGAATAGCCAAGGACATTGATTCATTCAGACCAGCAGGCGTGGGGAACCCCACCATAACATCCTTAAGGCCCTCAGAAAGACCCTTTCTGAAAATCGCTGCCAGAGCACACTCATTCCATTGAGTAAGCACAGACCACTTTCTAAACTTCTGACAAATACATTTCAGCATCATCCTGACCCTGACATAGAGCCAGCAAGATTTTCTCTGCCTGATCCACAGAATTTGGTTCATCATAGAGCAATCCAAGCGCCAGAAAAAATGCATCTACGTTAAGCAATGCAGGATCTCCTGGCGCAAGGGAGAATGCCCAGTCTTGAGGGTCACCACGCAACAAGGAAATAATGATTTTTACTTGCTGACTAGGGTCACCAGAGGAGCGAGGTTTCAGGGCAAGAAATAGTTTACAATTATTCTTGAAATTCAGAAACTTTGATCTATCCCCAGAAAACAAATCAGGAATTGGGATTCTAGGCTCTAACATAGGATTCTGAACTATATAATCCTGAATGCCTTGTACCCTTGCAGTGAGATTATCCACACAAGAGGACAGACCTTGAATGTCCATATCTACACCTGAGTCCTGAACCACCCAGAGGTTTAGGGGAAAAAAAATACTAAACACACTGCAGAGAAAAAAAATGGTCTCAGAACTTCTCTTATCCCTCTATTGAGATGCATTAACACTTTTGGCCAGTTGTACTGTTATGGCTGGACCTGGTGGTTAGGAGCACCGGGAATGACCTGATAGTCAAAACTGCAAAATAGAGTGAGCTCTGGGAAGTGGGAGCTCTGCTGACCGCAGCCCTAATCTATTATCACACACACTAGAATTAGCCGTGGATCGTACCTGACTCTGCCTAGACGACTCGACACAGCCTGAGAGGTAACTACACCTAAAGAGAAATATAGCCTCACCTTGCCTCAGAGAAATTCCCCAAAGGAAACGAGCAGCCCCCCACATATATTGACTGTGAGTTAAGAGGAAGGCACAAACACAGGAATGAGACATGAGACAGGTTTCATCAAAGGAGGCCCGACTTACTAAATAGACAGAAGATAGATAACGGGATCTTTGCGGTCAGCACAAAAAACTACAAAAAGCCACGCAGAGTGAGCAAGAAACCCCCCGCGCCGACTTACGGCGTGGTAGGTGCCACACTGCAACCCAGAGCTTCCAGCTAGCGAGACAATATCATGATAGCCAGCTGGACAAAACTTAGCAGGTACTCAGAAATATATTCAGCACACAGATGAACAACAAATGAGCTTAACAGGGACTTAGCTTCTGCTGAAGTAGACAGGTCATCAGGAGATCCAAGTGAGATCTGAACCAGTACAGATACATTGACAACTGGCATCAGGTAATGATCTGAGCAGAGTTAAATAGAGGAACCAGCCCAGTCTTAAACGATGCAGCTGAGGAAGCCACCTCCAGACCAGCAGCTCCACTTTCAGCCACCAGAGGGAACCCACGGACAGAACTCACAGAAATACCATTCCTGACCACAGGAGGGAGCTCGAGAACAGAGTTCACAACAGTACCCCCCCCTTGAGGAGGGGTCACCGAACCCTCACCAGAACCCCCCGGCCGATTAGGACGAGCCAAATGAAAGGCACACACCAAATCGGCAGCATGGACATCGGAGGCAAGAACCCAGGAATTATCCTCCTGACCATAGCCCTTCCATTTGACCAGATACTGAAGTTTCCGTCTCGAGATACGAGAATCTAAAATCTTCTCCACCACATACTCCAATTCTCCCTCGACCAACACCGGAGCAGGAGGGTCAACGGAAGGAACCATAGGCGCCACATATGTCTGCAACAACGACCTATGGAACACATTATGGATGGCAAAAGAAGCTGGAAGGTCCAAACAAAATGACACAGGATTGAGGATTTCAGAAATCTTATAAGGCCCAATAAAATGAGGCTTAAACTTAGGAGAAGAAACCTTCATAGAAACATAACGAGATGACAGCCAAACCAGATCCCCAACATGAAGTCGAGGACCAACACGGCGACGGCGGTTAGCGAAACGTTGAGCCTTCTCCTGTGACAATGTCAAATTGTCCACTACATGAGTCCAAATTTGCTGCAACCTGTCCACCACAGAATCCACACCAGGACAGTCTGAAGGCTCAACCTACCCTGAAGAGAAACGAGGATGGAAACCAGAATTACAATAAAAGGGTGAAACCAAAGTAGCCGAACTGGCCCGATTATTAAGGGCAAACTCAGCCAATGGCAAGAAGGTCACCCAATCATCCTGATCAGCAGAAACAAAGCATCTCAGATAGGTCTCCAAAGTCTGATTGGTTCGCTCAGTTTGGCCATTTGTCTGAGGATGGAAAGCAGAAGAAAAAGACAAATCAATGCCCATCTTAGCACAAAAGGACCGCCAAAACCTCGAAACAAACTGGGAACCTCTGTCTGACACAATGTTCTCCGGAATGCCATGCAAACGAACCACATGCTGGAAAAACAACGGAACCAAATCAGAGGATGAAGGCAACTTAGGCAAGGGTACCAAATGGACCATCTTAGAGAAGCGATCACAAACCACCCAGATGACCGACATCCTTTGAGAGACAGGGAGATCTGAAATAAAATCCATGGAAACATGCATCCAGGGCCTCTTCAGGACCGGCAAGGGTAAAAGTAACCCACTGGCACGAGAACAGCAGGGCTTAGCCCGAGCACAAGTCCCACAGGACTGCACAAAAGCACCACATCCCGGGACAAGGAAGGCCACCAAAAGGACCTAGCCACCAAATCTCTGGTACCAAAAATTCCAGGATGACCAGCCAACACCGAACAATGAACCTCCGAGATAACCCTACTAGTCCATCTATCAGGGACAAACAGTCTCTCTGCAGGACAGCGGTCAGGTTTATCCGCCTGAAACTCCTGCAGAACCCGCCGCAAATCAGGGAAGATGGCAGACAAAATCACCCCCTCTTTGAGAATACTAGCCGGCTCAGAAACTCCCGGAGAATCAGGCACAAAACTCCTTTAAAGGGCATCAGCCTTCACATTCTTAGAACCCGGAAGGTATGAAACCACGAAATCGAAACGGGAGAAAAACAGTGACCATCGAGCCTGTCTAGGATTCAACCGCTTGGCAGACTCAAGATAAGTCAAATTCTTGTGATCCGTCAAGACCACCAAGCGATGCTTGGCGCCCTCAAGCCAATGTCGCCACTCCTCGAATGCCCACTTCATGGCCAACAACTCCCGATTGCCAACATCATAATTACGCTCAGCAGGCGAAAACTTTATAGAAAAGAGAGCACATGGCTTCATCACAGAGCCATCAGAACTTCTCTGAGACAAAACAGCCCCTGCTCCAATCTCAGAAGCATCAACCTCGACCTGAAAAGGGAGCGAAACATCTGGCTGACACAACACAGGAGCTGAAGAAAAACGACGTTTCAGCTCCTGAAACGCCTCAACGGCCGCAGAGGACCAATTCACCACATCCGCACCTTTCTTGGTCAAATCAGTCAGTGGTTTGACAACACTAGAAAAATTAGCGATAAAGCGACGGTAAAAATTCGCAAAGCCCAGGAATTTCTGAAGGCTCTTTACAGATGTAGGCTGAGTCCAATCATAAATGGCCTGGACTTTAACTGGATCCATCTCGATAGTAGAAGGGGAAAAAATGAAGCCCAAAAAGGAAACCTTCTGAACTCCGAAGAGACACTTAGACCCCTTCACAAACAAGGAATTAGCACAAAGGACTTGGAACACCATTCTGACCTGCTTCACATGAGATTCCCAATCATCCGAAAAGACCAAAATATCATCCAAATATACTATCATGAATCTATCCAGATACTTTCGGAAGATGTCATGCATAAAGGACTGGAATACAGATGGCGCATTAGAAAGCCCGAATGGCATCACCAGATACTCAAAATGGCCCTCGGGCGTATTAAATGCGGTTTTCCATTCATCGCCCCGCTTAATACGCACAAGATTATACGCTCCTTGAAGATCTATCTTGGTAAACCAACTAGCCCCCTTAATCCGAGCAAACAAATCAGACAATAGAGGCAAAGGGTACTGAAATTTGACCGTGATTTTATTAAGAAGGCGGTAATCTATACAAGGTCTCAGAGAACCATCCTTCTTGGCAACAAAAAAGAACCCTGCTCCCAACGGTGACGACGACGGGTGAATATGCCCTTTCTCCAAGGACTCCTTTATATAGCTCCGCATAGCAGCGTGTTCTGGCACAGATAAATTGAAAAGTCGGCCTTTAGGAAACTAACTACCAGGAATCAAATTAATAGCACAATCACAATCCCTATGAGGAGGCAGGGCACTGAGCTTGGGCTCATCAAATACATCCTGGTAATCGGACAAAAACTCAGGTACTTCAGAAGGAGTGGAAGAAGAAATTGACAACGCTGGAACATCACCATGGGCCCCTTGACAACCCCAACTGGACACAGACATAGATTTCCAGTCCAATACTGGATTATGGACCTGTAGCCATGGCAAACCCAACACTACCACATCATGCAAATTATGCAACACCAAAAAGCGAATAACTTCCCGATGTGCAGGAGCCATGCACATGGTCAACTGGGTCCAGTACTGAGGCTTATTCTTGGCCAAAGGCGTAGCATCAATTCCCCTTAATGGAATAGGATGCTGCAAGGGCTCCAAGAAAAAACCACAGCGCCTGGCATACTCTAAGTCCATCAAATTCAGGGCTGCGCCTGAATCTACAAACGCCATAACAGAGTAGGATGACAAAGAGCAAATCAAAGTAACGGACAAAAGAAATTTAGGCTGTATAGTACCAATGGTGACAGACCTAGCGGACCGCTTAGTGCGCTTAGGACAATCAGAGATAGCATGAGTGGAGTCACCACAGTAAAAACACAGCCCATTCAGACGTCTGTGCTCTTACCGTTCAGTTCTGGTCAAAGTCCTATCACATTGCATAGGCTCAGGCCTCTGCTCAGAGGACACCGCCATATGGTGCACAACTTTCCGCTCCCGCAAACGCCGATCGATCTGAATAGCCAAGGACATTGATTCATTCAGACCAGCAGGCGTGGGGAACCCCACCATAACATCCTTAAGGCCCTCAGAAAGACCCTTTCTGAAAATCGCTGCCAGAGCACACTCATTCCATTGAGTAAGCACAGACCACTTTCTAAACTTCTGACAAATACATTTCAGCATCATCCTGACCCTGACATAGAGCCAGCAAGATTTTCTCTGCCTGATCCACAGAATTTGGTTCATCATAGAGCAATCCAAGCGCCAGAAAAAATGCATCTACGTTAAGCAATGCAGGATCTCCTGGCGCAAGGGAGAATGCCCAGTCTTGAGGGTCACCACGCAACAAGGAAATAATGATTTTTACTTGCTGACTAGGGTCACCAGAGGAGCGAGGTTTCAGGGCAAGAAATAGTTTACAATTATTCTTGAAATTCAGAAACTTTGATCTATCCCCAGAAAACAAATCAGGAATTGGGATTCTAGGCTCTAACATAGGATTCTGAACTATATAATCCTGAATGCCTTGTACCCTTGCAGTGAGATTATCCACACAAGAGGACAGACCTTGAATGTCCATATCTACACCTGAGTCCTGAACCACCCAGAGGTTTAGGGGAAAAAAAATACTAAACACACTGCAGAGAAAAAAAATGGTCTCAGAACTTCTCTTATCCCTCTATTGAGATGCATTAACACTTTTGGCCAGTTGTACTGTTATGGCTGGACCTGGTGGTTAGGAGCACCGGGAATGACCTGATAGTCAAAACTGCAAAATAGAGTGAGCTCTGGGAAGTGGGAGCTCTGCTGACCGCAGCCCTAATCTATTATCACACACACTAGAATTAGCCGTGGATCGTACCTGACTCTGCCTAGACGACTCGACACAGCCTGAGAGGTAACTACACCTAAAGAGAAATATAGCCTCACCTTGCCTCAGAGAAATTCCCCAAAGGAAACGAGCAGCCCCCCACATATATTGACTGTGAGTTAAGAGGAAGGCACAAACACAGGAATGAGACATGAGACAGGTTTCAGCAAAGGAGGCCCGACTTACTAAATAGACAGAAGATAGATAACGGGATCTTTGCGGTCAGCACAAAAAACTACAAAAAGCCACGCAGAGTGAGCAAGAAACCCCCCGCGCCGACTCACGGCGCGGTAGGTGCCACTCTGCAACCCAGAGCTTCCAGCTAGCGAGACAATATCATGATAGCCAGCTGGACAAAACTTAGCAGGTACTCAGAAATATATTCAGCACACAGATAAACAACAAATGAGCTTAACAGGGACTTAGCTTCTGCTGAAGTAGACAGGTCATCAGGAGATCCAAGTGAGATCTGAACCAGTACATATACATTGACAACTGGCATCAGGTAATGATCTGAGCAGAGTTAAATAGAGGAACCAGCCCAGTCTTAAACGATGCAGCTGAGGAAGCCACCTCCAGACCAGCAGCTCCACTTTCAGCCACCAGAGGGAACCCACAGACAGAACTCACAGAAATACCATTCCTGACCACAGGAGGGAGCTCGAGAACAGAGTTCTCAACACATTACACTAGCATGTGTCCCACAACATTACCCGTGCCCTCAACAATGCTGTTACCGGGAAAGTCCACCTAACCACAGACATGTGGACAAGTGCTTGTGGGCAGGGATGGTACATCTCAATGACGGCACACTGGGTTAACATAGTGGAAGCTGGGACCCAGTTGGACCTTGGGATGGAACACATCCTCCACACACCGAGGATTGCTGGCCCTACGTCAGTCAGGGTTGCCCCCACAGTCTACAGCTCCTGCACCTCCTCCTCTTCATCCTCCATGTCTGAAATCAACACATCAGTCAGAAGCTGGAAGCACTACAGCACTGCCTCAGCCAAGCAGCAACAGGCTGTGCTGAAGCTAAACTGACAAACCACACAATGCAGAAGAGTTGTGGACAGCGCTGAAAGAGCAGTCAGATGTTTGGATGACACCACTGAACCTACAGCCAGGCATGGTCGTGTGTGACAATGGCCGTAACCTGGTGGCGGCTCTGAGGCAAGGTGAGCTCACACACGTACCTTGCTTGGCCCATGTGCTTAACCTCATGGTTCAACATTTTCTGAAAAGCTACCCAGAGCTGCTGGATCTGCTAGTGAAAGTCCGCTGTCTGTCTGCCCATTTTAGAAAGTCAGCTGCAGCTTCAGCCGCCCTTGCCGTGCTTCAGCAGCGGTTTCAGCTTCCAGCTGACCAACTGTGTGATGTGCCCACATGCTGGAACTCTGCGCTGCATATGTTAGAAAGGATTTGTGAGCAGAAGACGGCCGTTGTTGACTACCAACATTAACAAGGCCGTTGAAATTCAGGTCAGACTCCACACCTAAGACCTCAGGAGTGGGCATGGATGTCAGACATATGTAACATCCTCCAAAACTTTGAAGACTGCACCAAGATGGTGAGAGGCGATGACGCCATAATTAGCATCACCATCCCGCTTCTCAGCATTCTGAAAAACTCTCTGCTCACAATAAAGGAGGATGCATTGCAGGTGGAGCATGAGGACATGGTGCAAGGAAACATACAGGGGGATTACACTCAGCCCAGCCTCATGTCTTCTCAATGTGGATTGGTAGGCAATGAGGAGGAGGAGGAGGCAGAACAGAGTCTACTTTCATGCGCTATAGATGGTACAACAAACACATCTGTATTAGCATCTGTTCAGCGGGGATGGCCTGAGGACAGGGAGGAGGATGAGGATAAAGAGAAGGAGGACAGCATCGTCAGTCATCCTGTTGCTGAGGACATGGAAGTCTTGCCTGTTAGCAGTCTGGCACGCATGGCTGACTTTATATTGCGCTGCATTTCACGTGACCCTCGGATTATCAAAATTTTGGGTGACACTCATTACTGGTTGGTTACACTTACAGACTGACGCTACAAGGAGAACTTGCAATCTCTTCTGCCTGTGGCAGATAGGTGTACTAAAATGTTGCAGTACCAGAGGGCCCTTAGAGCAGAATTACTTAGAAAATTCCCATGTGAGAATGCTGGCAGCAGATTTCAGAGTTTGTTTTACAAACAAGGAGTCCAAGCGAGAGAGACAGAAGTACAATCCAGCTCAGGCAGGGGAACTATGGCCAAGTTCTGGGACAGTTTTCCCAGACCCTCCCATTGTGGCGGCACGGAGGCAAGGGGTGCTCTCACAAGAAGTGCAATGTTGGGAAGATGGTAAGGGAGTAACATGCAGGTCATACAAATGTCCCCCGTGATTCCTCTGTTATTGGGTATCCAAGCTGGACACGTGGCATGAACTGGCTCTCTATGCCTTGGAGGTCCTGGCCTGCCCTGCTGCTAGTGTTCTGTCAGAGTGGGTTTTCAGTACCGCTGGTGGAATTATCACAGATAAGCGCATCCACCTGTCAACTGAAAATGCTGACAGGCTGACTATTATCAAAATGAACAAGGCCTAGATTGGGAAAGATTTCTGTACACCACCGAATGAAAACAGCGAAACATAACCTCAAATTCATTCTCTCTTTTGGGGAGGTGTATTCTCATGCACCTCTTCACAACCACACATGGGTATACGCTTCCAGATTTGGTCTGTTTGTTTTTATCCTCCTCCTTATCCTCATACTCCTCATCCAGAACCACCATAAAAAGTGGACCCCCTAAGGAACTTATCTAGATGTGTGGTGAGCACTTTGACCCATTAAGTGATTCACAGAAGTTTACAATGCAGAGCCGTAAAAATAAAAAATCATATATTTTCACAAAAATTATTTTTTGCCCCCAATTTTTTATTTTCCCAAGAGTAAGAGAAGAAACTGGACCCCAAAAGTTGTTGTCCAATTTGTCCTGAGTACGCTGATACCTCATATGTGGGGGTAAACCACTGTTTGGGCGCATGGCAGAGCTCGGACGGGAAGGAGCGCCATTTGACTTTTCAATGCAAAATTGACTGGAATTGAGATGGGACGCTATGTTGCGTTTGGAGAGCCACTGATGTGCCTAAACATTGAAACCTCCCACAAGTGACACCATTTTGGAAAGTAGACTCCCTAAGGAACTCATCTATATGTGTTGTGAGAGCTTTGAACCCCCAAGTGTTTCACTACAGTTTATAACGCAGAGCCGTGAAAATAAAAATTATTTTTTTCCCCACAAAAATTATATTTTAGCCCCCAGTTTTGTATTTTCCCAAGGGTAACAAGAGAAATTGGATGCCAAACGTTGTTGTCCAATTTGTCCTGAGTACGCTGATACCCCATATGTGGGGGGAACCACCGTTTGGGCGCATGGGAGAGCTCGGAAGGGAAGGAGCGCCATTTGGAATGCAGACTTAGATGGAATGGTTTGCAGGCGTCACGTTGCATTTGCAGAGCCCCTAATGTACCTAAACCGTATTAACACCCCACAAGTGACCCCATAGTGGAAAATAGACCCCCCAAGGAACTAATCTAGATGTGTTGTGAGAACTTTGAACCCCCTAGTGTTTCACTACAGTTTATAACGCAGAGCCGTGAAAATAAAAAATCCTTTTTTTCCACAAAAACTATTTTTTAGCCCCCAGTTTTGTATTTTTACAAGGGAAACAGTGTAAATTGAACCCCAATAGTTGTTGTCCAATTTGTCCTGAGTACGATGATACCCAATATGTGGGGGGAACCACCGTTTGGGTGCAAGGCAGAGCTGGGAAGGGAAGGAGCGCCATTTGGAATGCAGACTTAGATGGATTCGTCTGCAGGCATCATGTTGCATTTGCAGAGCCCCTGATGTAACTAAACAGTAGAAACTCCCCACAAGTGACCCCATATTGGAAACTAGAGCCCCCAAGGAACTTATCTAGATGTGTTGTGGGAACTTTGATCCCCCAACTGTTTCACTACAGTTTGTAACGCAGAGCTGTGAAAATAAAAAATATTTTTTTTTACACAAAAATTATTTTTTAGCCCCCAGTTTTGTATTTTCCCAAGGGTAACAGGAGCAATTGGACCCCAAAAGTTGTTGTCCAATGTGTCCTGAGTACGCTGATACCCCATATGTTGGGGTAAACCCCTGTTTGTGCGCACGGGAGAGCTCGGAAGGGAAGGAACACTGTTTTACTTTTTCAACGCAGAATTGGCTGGAATGGAGATCAGACGCAATGTTGCATTTGGAGAGCCCCTGATGTGCCTAAACAGTGGAAACCCCCAATTCTAACTGAAACCCTAATCCAAACACACCCCTAACCCTAATCTCAACTGTAACCCTAACCACACCCCTAACCCTGACACACCCCTAACTCTAATCCCAACCCTATTCCCAACCGTAAATGTAATCCAAACCCTAACCCTAACTTTAGCCCCAACCCTAATTTTAGCCCCAACCCTAACCCTAGCTGTAGCCCTAACCCTAGCCCAAACCATAACCCTAACCCTAACCCTAGCCCTAACCCTAGCCCTAAGTGATCAGTGATCAAAACATTTAGAGATGTGACAGACAATGCTCATAGTGACACAATCTTGATAAATGTTTGTTTATTCGCTTCACAAGCAGTTCTAAGCCTCTATATGTTTGCTGTTTTTCATTGTAAAACATTAAGGTTTACTGAAACTATGCCTATGGTGGTTTGATCTAAATCCTTCTGGCTTTTATTTTCTAGGGGTTTATGGCCCCTCATTTGATGACTCCATGATATCTCAGTTTCATCCAACCTTGAAAAGTGGCCTCTTGAAGGTGTGCGTGAAACTTGAGTTACTACATAGTGTTATTCACTACATAAGACCAGAGAAACATGACTAAGAGAGATGCTAAAACTGGGGATAATTGGGGAAGCCCATGCAGTGTACGTAATCTCCCAGGGGTTCTTTGTCGTAATCACTAGAGATGAACAGTGTTCGAGTCGAACTGTTCTCCAATTTCAAATTCGAGCTGTTTTGGGCGGTGTTCGAGTCATTCGACGAACCCGAACTATTTGCTTAAAATTCGGCTGTTCGAGTTTCTGTTTGATAACTGTTCGTTCACCAAAAGCCTAGCTTGATTTGCACATTAAAACTGTTTATCATTGTTAATGGACTGTTTCAGTGTATAGTTCGCAGGGGGGATAGATCTGTGCTGAAATAACGCCAATCTCCATTTTTTTTTTCTTTCCCGCATTTACAGAGGGGCGGTGCAGTCTCTCAGCCTATCAGCAGTGCACACACACACACAGCAATGTGCATGTGATGCACACAAGCAAGGGCATGTGTCATTGGCTGTGTATGTCACATGTCCTTGCCCTATAAGAACCAGCCATTTGCCCCCTCACCACCATTTCCTCACTGCTGCAGCTTAGTGTTAGACGGCACCGCTGTTGCTGTGGGCGCTATACAGATTAAGAGTGTTTTTTTGGAGCGAATTGTCAGAGATAGGTTTAGGGAGTCGGGACTATTTGTAATATCAGCCCTTTTCAGGGTAGGGTACAGCAGTTCATAGCACTGTTTGCCAGGCAGGTCTGAGCCAGTGCTGTGCAAGTGTTTGTCAAAGCATTTGGTGTAATCTAGCTCAGCAAATCCTTTTTGGCTAGTAGCATTGTCTAATAGTCATCTGAGTAGCCTGCCTGTGAAGCTAGCTACACCCCTGTGTATCTCAATTTTTACTGCATCTAACCCAGTAAATCGTTTTGGGGTTTGGGGCTTAGTAGCAGTGTCTGCACGTCAGCAAAGTAGCCCATCTGAGAAACTAACTACACCGCCTGTGTATCTCTATTTTCACTGCATCTAATCCAGTTAATAGTTTAGGGCCTAGGAGCAGTGTCTGCACATCTGCAGAGTAGCCCACCTGTGAAACAAACTATACCGCCTGTGTATCTCAATTTTTACTGCATCTAATCCAGTTAATAGTTTTGGGCCTAGGAGCAGTGTCTGCATGTCAGCAGAGTAGCCCGCCTGTGAAACTAACTATACCACCTGTGTATCTCTATTTTTACTGCATCTAATCCAGTTAATAGTTTTGGGCCTAGAAGCAGTGTCTGCACGTCAGCAGAGTAGCCCACCTGTGAAACTAACTACACCGCTTGTGTATCTCAATTTTTACTGCATCTAATCCAGTTAATAGTTTTGGGCCTAGGAGCTGTGTCTGCACATCAGCAGAGTAGCCCGCCTGTGAAACTAACTACACCGCCTGTGTATCTCAATTTTTACTGCATCTAATCCAGTTAATAGTTTTGGGCCTAGGAGCAGTGTCTGCCCGTCAGCAGAGTAGCCAGCCTGTGAAACAAACTATACCGCCTGTGTATTTCAATTTTTACTGCATCTAATCCAGTTAATAGTTTTGGGCCTAGAAGCAGTGTCTGCACGTCAGCAGAGTAGCCCGCCTGTAAAACTAACTACACCGCCTGTGTATCTCAATTTTTACTGCATCTAATCCAGTTAATAGTTTTGGGCCTAGGAGCTGTGTCTGCACGTCAGCAGAGTAGCCCACCTGTGAAACAAACTATACCGCCTGTGTATCTCAATTTTTACTGCATCTAATCCAGTTAAGAGTTTTGGGCCTAGGAGCTGTGTCTGCACGTCAGCAGAGTAGCCCGCCTGTGAAACTAACTACACCGCCTGTGTATCTCAATTCTTACGGCATCTAATCCATTTAATAGTTTTGGGCCTAGGAGCAGTGTCTGCACGTCAGCAGAGTAGCCCGCCTGTGAAACTAACTATACCGCCTGTGTATCTCAATTTTTACTGCATCTAATCCAGTTATACTATATAACTTCAAGAGAGCATAATGCCCCAGAGCAAAAAATGCACAGCATAATCAATTAGTTATGCAAATAATCTGAGTTTATTAACACAATACAAACAAGAGTGACACTAGTATTATAGAGGATAAGGTGTATGACACATAAGTACACCAGCATAGGACTATGCACATAAAATCATGTGACAGGGATGAAATATTGGAGACACAAGTACTATGTGTAATACCAATACAAACCGGGCAATAAAATGCATATTACGGGGATGTAAAATGAAAGAGCAGGAGAATTTTGGTTTCTAATGGTACAGTGACCGATCCAACTCTGACAGAGGGGAAGCACTACCAACCCAATAGCCGCCCCTATTGCAATGTGCCCGGAAAAATGAGTATGGCTAAGCCATAACCCTAAAGCAAAGCTTACCCATGTTGTGCAGTGTTCTGTGCAAGGTGTCCACAAAAATGAAGCATCTAATCCAGTTAATAGTTTTGGGCCTAGGAGCAGTGTCTGCCCATCAGCAGAGTAGCCAGCCTGTGAAACAAACTATACCGCCTGTGTATCTCAATTTTTACTGCATCTAATCCAGTTAATAGTTTTGGGCCTAGGAGCAGTGTCTGCACATCAGCAGAGTAGCCCGCCTGTGAAACAAACTATACCGCCTGTGTATCTTAATTTTTACTGCATCTAATCCAGTTAATAGTTTTGGGCCTAGGAGCAGTGTCTGCACTGTCCAATGAGCCCTGGTGCAATACGTTATGATGTATAGCCTGGGCCAAGGAGCTCAAGAGGTGGGGCTAATCACGCTGCAGGAGAGGTCTCAGATCAGGGACCTATGCACCCTTCTGCACAGTTTTGAAATAGCAACGAAGATGTTTAGTGCTGACGATGCCATTATCAGCATGACATTCCGGTGATTTACATGCTGGAGCACACCTTACACAGTGTTCGGAGTCAGGTGGTGGAACAAGAGGAGGAGGAGGAGGAACAGGAGGAGTCATATGCGGAAGGGATCATATCTCCAAGGTCAAGAAGGTTGGCAGCACTAAGGCGGCTGGCATTGGAGGCTGGGGGAGAAGGATTACCAAGGGCACATGGTAGCAGCCAAACTGTTTAGGAAGGTGCAGGAGGCGAGGAAGAAGTGGAGGATGAACTGGTGCTGGGCATGGAAGACTCATCAGATGAGGGAGACCTTGATCAAATTTCTGTTGTGCGAGGTTGGGGGGAGAGGGCAGACGAAGGAAGCATGGTTCTCACCTCGCCACCACCAAGACAACAAGGACTTGGTCCTCCTGGATGCACAAGACACATGAGTGCCTTCTTGCTGCACTACCTGCAACATGACCCTCGGATTGTCAGAATCCGAAGTAATGCCGACTACTGGGTTGCCTGTTGTGAATTTACCTTTTGGCTCCCTCTAGTGGCTACTAGTGATTTGACTCTGGGTATGTCATTCATCCCTTGTATGCTCACCTGGGTCGTTAGGTCAGGGGTGTTGCTATATAAGCTCCCTGGACCTTCAGTTCTATGCCTGGCAACGTTGATATCAGAGCTAATCTGTAGTGCTCTTGTCTACTGATCCTGGTTCCTGCTTGATTAAGCTAAGTCTGCTTTCTTGCTTTTTGCTATTTGTTTTTGGTTTGCATTTTTGTCCAGCTTGTATATTATCTGTTTCCTGACCTTGCTGGAAGCTCTAGGGTGGCTGGTGTTCTCCCCCCGGGCCGTTAGACGGTTCGGGGGTTCTTGAATCTCCAGCGTGGATTTTGATAGGGTTTTTGTTGACCATATAAGTTATCTTACTACATTCTGCTATTAGTAAGTGGGCCTCTCTTTGCTAAAATCTAGTTCATCTCTGTGTTTGTCATTTCCTCTTACCTCACCGTTATTATTTGTGGGGGGCTACTATCCTACTTTTGGGGTCTATTCTCTGGAGGCAAGAGAGGTCTTTGTTTTCCTCTTCTAGGGGTAGTTAGTCCTCCGGCTGGCGCGAGACATCTAGCGACCAACGTAGGCATGTTCCCCGGCTACTGCTAGTGTTGGCGTTAGGAGTAGATATATGGTCAACCCAGTTACCACTGCCCTATGAGCTGGATTTTTGTATGTCGCAGACTTACTTGTTTCTCTGAGACCCTCGCCATTGGGGTCATAACAGTTGCCACACTCTTAGATCCCCGGTACAAAACAAATTTGGTGAAATAATTCCTGCCATAGAAAGGGATTCATGCATTCAGGAGTATAAGCAGAGACTGTTACAGAATCTAACATCTGCTTTTCCACAAAACACCAGTGGTGCACATAGTGAATCTCTGAGTTCTAACTTGCCAACCATGGGACTATCGAGTCATCACACTAGCCGTAACAGTAACATCGTATCTGGTGGTAACAGCAATTTTTTCCAATCGTTTCAAGATTTTTTTAGACCATCCTTTGCAAGGCCACAGGAGACAAAAAAGTCTGACGCACAGCCAACGCCTAGAGAAAATGGTACAAGAGTATCTCCAAGTTAACATCAATGCCATGACTGTGAAACTGGACCCTTGCTCATTGTGGGCTTCCAATCTTGAAAAATGGCCTGAGCTCGCCACTCACGCCTTGCAGATTTTGTCGTGCCCCGCAGCCAGCGTTCTCTCTGAATGTGTGTTCAGCGCTGCTGGTGGTGTGCTGACAGATAAGCGCATGCGGCTGTCCAGTGACAATGTGGACAGACTAACATTCATCAAGATGAACAAATCCTGGATCCGCAAGGACTTTTCTACCCCTGTGTCACCTTGGGGAGACTAAAAGCTTGATGATTGTTGAAAATCACCTCACCAACCATTTTAAAAAACTCTGGCAAAATTGATGCCACTTAAGAGGTGTCTGTGGCCGAATTTTTTGAAAAAATTGAGACTTTTTTATTTAGTCCCCTTGCTGAGTTTTACATGACGTTGCCATTGTCAATTCCAGGTGGGTGGGGTCGTCTGAAGAGTTGTTTACTCATTCTATGGCCTGGGATTCAGAGGTCTGCTCCAAAGCTTCAGTGTCTGCTAGTCAGCAGAGTAGCCCAGCCACCCACCGCCTGTTTACCTAAGTACTATTTTTAATGGCATCTGTCCCAGGAAATCCTTTAGGGCCTAGTAGAATTTGGTGCTACTCAGCAGCGTACCCCACCCATGACGCAAGCTACACCGCCTGTTTACCTAACTACTATTTTGTAACGGCATCAAGCCCGGGAAATCCTTTTGGGCCTAGTAGAATTTAGTGCTACTCAGCAGCGTACCCCACCCATGAAGCAAGCTAACTGCCTGTTTACCTAAGTACTATGTATAAAGGCATCTGACCCAGGAAATCCTTTTGGGCCTAGTAGCAATTTCTGCTACTCAGCAGAGTACCCCACCCATGAAGCAAACTACACTGCCTTCTTTCTTTCTCAATCTAACCCCTCGGCTCTGGGGTGTCCACTCTCCCTCCAGCTCTCTCCTTCTCACAGGTGGACTACCACATATTTTCACACTGTGGCGAATCTTTTGGGCCCAGGCATAAGAAGTCGTCGAGGTGATGGATAATATGTGCCGCCTTACAAACGTCCATGACGACACATTCGAGGAAGCAACTAAACACCTCAAATAGTGAGCAGGATATGGAGCACCCCATGGGCAAACAGCGATCTATGTAGTGTGCTCCTTCACAGAAGCAGCCCATTGGGAGGACACTATTCGGAGGCACAGGTAGTAACCGGAACGCCCCCTCAATGTCTGTTTTGGCCATTAGGGTGCCCCTTACCAACTTCTTGACCCGCCTGATTGCCTCGTCAAAGGAGGTACAGTACATAGTACTGTACTTGGTTCCGCGTCGATGTTGTCGTTTACTGACCTGCCCCTTGGATATGACAAATGGTGGATTAGCAAAACTCCCAATGGGGGTACCACTACGTCTTCTAAGGAAAGTGTTCTGAATGGACCCACCACCATTCTACCTAAAGATATTTATTTTTTTATTTTTTTTTGTCAAGACGTCTGGGTGTTGGTAGAGTGAGTTTAGATTTTTACTCCAGCATTTCTTGATTTTAGAAGGGCATGGCATGCCTATATCTATGACTCCTCCTCCTTTTACTCCTCCACCTCTTTTCTTTTCGCATGACTATATGTAGTTGTGACTTTTCCATGTGTTTGTTGTGTCTTCTGAGCAGTTTGTCAGCTTTTGGACACCTTTTAAGGTGTTTTCTATGTGTTTTCCATGTGTTTGTATGTGTTTGTGTTTGCCTGCCATTGGTTTCAATGGGGTTCGACGGTGTTTGTTATGAACTGTTCGTCGAACACGTCCCTGTTCAACGAACTGAACCGGACCCGAACACTAGGGAGGTGGCTCATCTCTAGTAGTGTTGAGCATTCCGATGCTGCAAGTATCGGGTATCGGCCGATACTTGCTGTATCGGAATTTCCGATACCGAGATCCGATATTTTTGTGATATCGGGTATCGGTATCGAAACAACATTAATGTAAAAATGTGTAAAAGAAAGAATTAAAATAAAAAATATCGCTATACTCACCTGTCCGACGCAGCCTGGACCTCAGCGAAGGAACCGGCAGCGTTGTTTGTTTAAAATTCGCGCTTTTACTTGGTTACGTGAATTCCCGGCTTGTGATTGGTCAGGGCGGCCATGTTGCCGGGACGCGGACCAATCACAGCAAGCCGTGACGAAATTATGTCACGGCTTGCTGTGATTGGTCCGCGTCCCGGCAACATGGCCGCCATTAACCAATCACAAGCCGTGACGTCACGGGAGGCTGGACTTGCGCACTTTTTAAAAAACGCGCGTGTCCAGCCTCCAGTGACGTCCCGGCTTATGATTGGTCACGGCGCCATGTTGCCGGGACGCGGACCAATCACAGTAAGCCGTGACGAAATTACGTCACGGCTTGCTGTGATTGGTCCGCGTCCCGGCAACATGGACGCCATTAACCAATCACAAGCCGTGACGTCACGGGAGGCTGGACTTGCGCACTTTTTAAAAAACGCGCGTGTCCAGCCTCCAGTGACGTCCCGGCTTATGATTGGTCACGGCGCCATGTTGCCGGGACGCGGACCAATCACAGTAAGCCGTGACGAAATTACGTCACGGCTTGCTGTGATTGGTCCGCGTCCCGGCAACATGGACGCCATTAACCAATCACAAGCCGTGACGTCACGGGAGGCTGGACACGCGCGTTTTTTAAAAAGTGCGCAAGTCCAGCCTCCCGTGACGTCACGGCTTGTGATTGGTTAATGGCGGCCATGTTGCCGGGACGCGGACCAATCACAGCAAGCCGTGACGTAATTTCGTCACGGCTTGCTGTGATTGGTCCGCGTCCCGGCAACATGGCCGCCCTGACCAATCACAAGCCGGGAATTCACGTAACCAAGTAAAAGCGCGAATTTTAAACAAACAACGCTGCCGGTTCCCTCGCTGAGGTCCCGGCTGCGTCGGACAGGTGAGTATAGCGATATTTTTTATTTTAATTCTTTCTTTTACACATTTATATGGTTCCCAGGGCCTGAAGGAGAGTTTCCTCTCCTTCAGACCCTGGGAACCATCAGGAATACCGTCCGATACTTGAGTCCCATTGACTTGTATTGGTATCGGGTATCGGTATCGGATTGGATCCGATACTTTGCCGGTATCGGCCGATACTTTCCGATACCGATACTTTCAAGTATCGGACGGTATCGCTCAACACTAATCTCTAGTAATCACTATATTTATTTAATCCTTATATGTACTTATTAATCTGTGTATGTTAACAAATACAAAGTGTATGCACTCACACTATTCAATCATACTATTCTTTGAATTTTGTAGTTTACAATAAAAATGCCTTGTATTGCAAGTATTTGCCTTTTTTTACAACCGTATCTGAACCTTAGTGTTATAAACATGTCAAATAAAATTGCTAAATTCTCCTGTAAATAATTGTGCAAAGAGGGAACCATCATACTGGTTCCGAACAATGAAAGCAATTGCTACCATCCACCGCTCTTGTCTCCCTTTTTCCTATAGATTGTAAACTTGAGAGCAGGGCCCTCACTCCTCATGGTATCTATTTTGAACTGTGTTAATGTTACGCTGTAAGGTCTATTGTCTGTACAAATCCCCTCTATAATTTGTAAAGCGCTGCGGAATATGTTGGCGCTATATAAAATTATTATTATTATTATTATTATTATTATTATTGTTATTATCATACCATTAAAAAATATGAGTGAATTTTCCTGGGCCCATCGAGTTCCAGGGCCTAATGGGGTGCATATAACTGACTATGCAGCAGGGATGGTCTTGCTGGCAATGTGTAAAACCAAGGAGTATGGGAGTACAACATGAATATTGTGAAGTGGATTTATATGGGCCCATCCACTATGTGGGTTCCAAGGCCTAATGGGGTGCATATTACTGACTATGCAGCAGTGCTGGTTTTGCCACCAATGTGTAAAACCAAGGAGTACGGGAGTACAAAATGCATATTGTGAAGTGGATTTTCATGGGCACATCCAGTATGTGGGTTCCAAGGCCTAATGGAGTGCATATTACTATGCAGCAGGGCTTGCCTTCCTGCCAATGTATAAAACAAATGAGTATGGAGCACAAAATGCATACTGTGAAGTGGGTTTTCATGGGCCCATCCTTTATGTGGGTTCCAAGGCCTAATGGGGTGCATATGACTGACTATGCAGCAGGGCTGGCCTTGCTGGCAATGTGTAAATCCAAGGAGTACGGGAGTACAAAATGCATATTGTTAAGTGGATTTTCCTGGGCCCATCCAGTATGTGGGTTCCAAGGCCTAATGGGGTGAATATGACTGACTATGCAGCAGGGCTGGCCTTGCCGCCAATGTGTAAAACCAAGGAGTACGGGAGTACAAAATGCATTTTGTGAAGTGGATTTTCATGGGAACATCCAGTATGTGGGTTCCAAGGCCTAATGGGGTGCATATGACTGACTATGCAGCAGGGCTGGCCTTGCCGTCAATGTACAAAACAAAGGAGTATGGAGCACAAAATGCATATTGTGAAGTGGATTTTCTTGGGCCCATCCAGTATGTGGGTTCAAATGCTTATTGGGGTGCATATGAATTGGTAGCAGGGAAGGCCTTGAATTCAATGCAACACTTTTTCAAGAGTCCCACCTGGACATCTTATGACAGGGGTATTGTGGTGTGTCGTAATTCTTGGCAGCCCATCCACTCACAGCATAGGCTACAACAGCTTAGGAGACCCACTGTTTCACAATGGCCCTTTAAGAAGATTAATGCCTTCTGATGCACCAGTAAAAATAGGCCCGGTGACTTTAAGAGTCCTTCCTTCATAAATGAAACAAGCTGGGTCTGCTTATGTGTCACACACCACATGGTCAGCTAGGGGTGTTAAATGTTACAATGACATTTCCCAGTGAATGCATTTGTAGTGGTTGAAAGCAATGTTAAAGTTGAAAAACGCTTCAAAAACGCAGCGTCTGAACTAAGCCTAAGTGGCAGAGACAATTTTCGGTCTGGGGTGATCTATTTGGCCTTACAGGCAAGTCATGAACCTGCAAAGGATGTACCTTGACATATTTCTAAGCAAAACTCATTTTGGTTTCGTTTTCATGTGTTTTTTGTGGCACCAGGAAAAATGGCATGAATCTTGGAACAAAATGATTAAGGCTGTTAACCTGGAGTCAGGAATGCTTCCAGTGGCAATCACAATGAGGTCCCTGTGACATGTGAGCAGTGTTTCCATCATTTTCAGATGTTTTTAGACCTTAAAAGGACCCCCGGGGGGATCGCGGTAAAAATACTCTGGTCTCCCATAGACTTACTTTGGGCTTGTTGTTCTGGCCGAGTACCCGAGTATTCCAATTTGCTCGACCCAAGCAACGAGCACCCGAGCATTTTAGTGCTTGCCCATCACTAGTGAACAGTCATGGTTGTTCTACATCTGCTGGGTTAACTGTAGTGGAAGACATGTCGGTCCCAATTATACTATTTATATTCTCATGACAGTTATTCCACTTCGGTAGTGCCAGGCCCTCATTTGTTTAAATGTGAACACTCCAGGTTGGGTGTCCATCTGCTGGATTGGGTGTAGTGGAAGACATGTTGGTCCCTGTTAAACTATTTCTACTGTGGTGAAATTGATGCCAATGTGGTGGTGTCTGCAACTAATTTTTGGAAATGTGAACACTCCTGGTTGGGTGTCCATCTGCTGGATTGGGTGTAGTGGAAAACACGTTGGTCCCTATTATACTATCTATACTGTGGTGAAACTGATGCCACTTTGATATTGTCTGCCAATAATTTTTGGAGATGTCAACACTCCTGGCTGGGAGTATTGGAAGACCTGTCGGTCCCTATTATACTATTTCTACTGTGGTGAAATTGATGCCACTGTGGTGGTGTCTGCCAATAATTTTTGGAAATGTGAACACTCCTAGTTGGGCGTCCATCTGCTCGATTGGACATAGTGGAAGACCTGTCGGTCCCTAATATACTATTTCTGCTGTGGTGAAATTGATGCCACTTCTGTGTTGTTAGGTCCTCTGTTATGATCCGGTGACCTTGGAGCCGCATGAGACTTTCTCAGGAGTAGGTGGAACCTGTACTGACCGCAAACCCTAAACTGTCACCGCAACTAGAAGTAGCCGTGGGGTGTACCTAACACATCCTAGACACCTCGACACAGCCGGAGGACTAAATACCCCTATAATGGAAATGGGAATTCTATCTTGCCCCAGAGCAGAACCCCAAAGGATAGGCAGCCCCTCACAAATATTGACTGTGAGTATTAGAGGAAAGACACACGCAGGCAGAAATCAGGATTTAGCAAAAGAGGCCACGCTAGCTAAATAGGAAAGGATAGAACAGAATACTAAGCAGTCAGTATTAAAACCCTAAAAATATCCACAGCAGATAATACAAAAATTCCACCATCTAACTAAAGACATGGCATGTATATCTGCATCTCCTGAGAATCCAACTGGACTGAAATATCCAAACACAGTCTAAGCTGGACAAGAAAAAACATTGAATAGTACTGAATTGTAAAGCACACAGCATGTGTGCTGCAGAAACAAAACCAGACACTTATCTTAGCTGATTTGGCAGCAGGGCAGGGGGAACCAGACAGAGATGCAAAACCTCCAAGAACAATGGACAACTGGCAAGGGCTAATGAATCCTGCACACCTAAATATCCCAGTCAGAGCTGCAATCAGCAGGGACACCTGCCCAGGATTGCAACCCAGGGACAACTGCATTACTATCAACAACCACCAGAGGGAACCCAAGAGCAGAATTCACAACAGTCCTCATTTGTTTAAAAGTGAACACCCCTGGTTGGTTGTCCATCTGCTGGATTGGGTGTTGCGAAAGACCTGTTGGTCCCTATTATACTATCTATACTGTGCTGAAATTGATGCCACTTTTGTGGTGTCTACCAGCAATTTTTGGAAATGTGAACACTCCTGGTTGGGTCTCCTTCATGTGTGTTGCCTGTAGCAATAGGCTTTCGAGACAGTCAGGGGTCCTCTTCCTTGGACTCAACTACCCGTTTTACTATCCTTAAATTTTTTTGTCAATGGTAGTCTACAAAACTGATATTTGTGTCACCTGAGTGTGGCTCAGCATGAAAGCAGGCTTACACTGATCCCTCACCCACCTTGTCTGTCCCAGATCCCGATACCTCCTGCCTGGCTGTTTGCTGCAGTGGCATGCTTACATTTTTACTGTGTGTGTGAATTAAGGCCACTTTCTTGGTGTCTGTCCATCATTTGTTGTGTTTTGACAGCATTTGGGGCCATTATAAGGTGTTGTGCATGTGTTTGTTTTGCCTCCCATTGACATGAATGTTATTCGGCAATTTTTGGCGAATATTCGTCAAATTAATCTTCGAATATTGCAAATTTGGAGATCGTAATCAGAACCGAACATTGGAATATATGCTCATCTCTAGTGCTCACTAAACAGAACAGACTATGGCTACTAATACACCACTGATCTAGCCCAAGCTCGGTCATTTTTACTCTCTTGTTCTAGTTCAATCTCTTCTTCTCCACCTCCCACTATCATTGACTTCAATAAGAATCTATCAATGATTTATCATTTTGAACTTGTTCTACTGACTTAGAAGTTTTTTTTTTTTTAAATTAATGTGATGCCCTCGCGATTTAGGGATAGATGACAGCCAAAACTGTAATGTCTATGATCCATATTTTATTAGGAATAGCATTACATGTGAAAGTTTAAGAAAATGAAAATAGCTAACAAACAAAATTTCATACTTGCTTCACAAGATTTACTATTATAATGATACTACTAATATAGGTATGTCATGCTTTACTATAAAATATTTCACTATGGAGATTGGCTTGATCCATCATATTTCTAATTTAAATAACTAGATCATGGTAGATTCTAATGACCTAAAAACGTCTCATTTATTGGGATTTCTCTTGTTTTATTTTACATATTTTCTTGTTCATTTATTAAGTGTAGATTTTAACGTGAAAAATTATACCTTTGCAAAAATCCTTTGATTTTTTTAACTTTTTAAAATGTTTGGCTTTATTTTTTTACCACAAATATCACAGAGAACATACTGTTTAGGGTCTTAAAAGTCTAAATTTTAGTTATTGTGCAAAAGGCATCAAAGATAAACAGCTGCAAACACTTGTATATGATTGTTAAGCCTTTGACAATTGAAATGTGAACACTCCTAGTTGGGCGTCCATCTGCTCGATTGGACATAGTGGAAGACCTGTCGGTCCCTAATATACTATTTCTGCTGTGGTGAAATTGATGCCACTTCTGTGTTGTTAGGTCCTCTGTTATGATCCGGTGACCTTGGAGCCGCATGAGACTTTCTCAGGAGTAGGTGGAACCTGTACTGACTGCAAACCCTAAACTGTCACCGCAACTAGAAGTAGCCGTGGGGTGTACCTAACACATCCTAGACACCTCGACACAGCCGGAGGACTAAATACCCCTATAATGGAAATGGGAATTCTATCTTGCCCCAGAGCAGAACCCCAAAGGATAGGCAGCCCCTCACAAATATTGACTGTGAGTATTAGAGGAAAGACACACGCAGGCAGAAATCAGGATTTAGCAAAAGAGGCCACGCTAGCTAAATAGGAAAGGATAGAACAGAATACTAAGCGGTCAGTATTAAAACCCTAAAAATATCCACAGCAGATAATACAAAAATTCCACCATCTAACTAAAGACATGGCATGTATATCTGCATCTCCTGAGAATCCAACTGGACTGAAATATCCAAACACAGTCTAAGCTGGACAAGAAAAAACATTGAATAGTACTGAATTGTAAAGCACACAGCATGTGTGCTGCAGAAACAAAACCAGACACTTATCTTAGCTGATTTGGCAGCAGGGCAGGGGGAACCAGACAGAGATGCAAAACCTCCAAGAACAATGGACAACTGGCAAGGGCTAATGAATCCTGCACACCTAAATATCCCAGTCAGAGCTGCAATCAGCAGGGACACCTGCCCAGGATTGCAACCCAGGGACAACTGCATTACTATCAACAACCACCAGAGGGAACCCAAGAGCAGAATTCACAACAGTCCTCATTTGTTTAAAAGTGAACACCCCTGGTTGGTTGTCCATCTGCTGGATTGGGTGTTGCGAAAGACCTGTTGGTCCCTATTATACTATCTATACTGTGCTGAAATTGATGCCACTTTTGTGGTGTCTACCAGCAATTTTTGGAAATGTGAACACTCCTGGTTGGGTCTCCTTCATGTGTGTTGCCTGTAGCAATAGGCTTTCGAGACAGTCAGGGGTCCTCTTCCTTGGACTCAACTACCCGTTTTACTATCCTTAAATTTTTTTGTCAATGGTAGTCTACAAAACTGATATTTGTGTCACCTGAGTGTGGCTCAGCATGAAAGCAGGCTTACACTGATCCCTCACCCACCTTGTCTGTCCCAGATCCCGATACCTCCTGCCTGGCTGTTTGCTGCAGTGGCATGCTTACATTTTTACTGTGTGTGTGAATTAAGGCCACTTTCTTGGTGTCTGTCCATCATTTGTTGTGTTTTGACAGCATTTGGGGCCATTATAAGGTGTTGTGCATGTGTTTGTTTTGCCTCCCATTGACATGAATGTTATTCGGCAATTTTTGGCGAATATTCGTCAAATTAATCTTCGAATATTGCAAATTTGGAGATCGTAATCAGAACCGAACATTGGAATATATGCTCATCTCTAGTGCTCACTAAACAGAACAGACTATGGCTACTAATACACCACTGATCTAGCCCAAGCTCGGTCATTTTTACTCTCTTGTTCTAGTTCAATCTCTTCTTCTCCACCTCCCACTATCATTGACTTCAATAAGAATCTATCAATGATTTATCATTTTGAACTTGTTCTACTGATTTAGAAGTTTTTTTTTTTTTTAAATTAATGTGATGCCCTCGCGATTTAGGGATAGATGACAGCCAAAACTGTAATGTCTATGATCCATATTTTATTAGGAATAGCATTACATGTGAAAGTTTAAGAAAATGAAAATAGCTAACAAACAAAATTTCATACTTGCTTCACAAGATTTACTATTATAATGATACTACTAATATAGGTATGTCATGCTTTACTATAAAATATTTCACTATGGAGATTGGCTTGATCCATCATATTTCTAATTTAAATAACTAGATCATGGTAGATTCTAATGACCTAAAAACGTCTCATTTATTGGGATTTCTCTTGTTTTATTTTACATATTTTCTTGTTCATTTATTAAGTGTAGATTTTAACGTGAAAAATTATACCTTTGCAAAAATCCTTTGATTTTTTTAACTTTTTAAAATGTTTGGCTTTATTTTTTTACCACAAATATCACAGAGAACATACTGTTTAGGGTCTTAAAAGTCTAAATTTTAGTTATTGTGCAAAAGGCATCAAAGATAAACAGCTGCAAACACTTGTATATGATTGTTAAGCCTTTGAAATAAGCTCTTCAAATAATTTCTTAAAAGCAATACATTTGAAGAGGATGAAGGTTTTAGTAAGATGTGCCAGTAAAAATAAATTATTCATAGTACTTGAACTATTATTTAAGCTCTAAAATGGTTGAAGTCCACAATGTGGCATTTAAAAAAACCTTTTTTTGGGGATGCTGTATTACTACTGGCCAATATGAGAATATTCTGCAATTCCACTACCAATATTTGACAGACATATTTATTGCAGATTTTCAGCTACATAATCTTCACTCAAAATCTGTTGGAAAACATAGTACATAAAGCAGAAAAAATGCTTAGGTTGCAGGCATGCTGGTGTATACCATATAGCAGAAGATTCTTTGAAGTTCAACCATTTGAAGTGAGTTTGGAGGGGTAAATAGAACAGAAAATACTCAAAAGAGACACCATTCTAAAAACTTCACCCCGCAAGGTGCGCAAAACCATATTCAAGCGGTTTATTTACCTTTCAGGTGCTTCACGAGAACTAAAGCAATGTGGAAGGAAAAAATTAACATTTTACTTCTTTCACTAAAAATTTACTTTGGAACCAATTTTTTTATTTTCACAAGGGTACCAGGAGAAAATGAACCACAAAATTTGTTGTGCAATTTCTCCTGAGTGTGCCGATACCCCATATGTGGGAGAAAGCCATTGTTTGGGCTCATGGCAGGGCTCAGAAGGGAAGTAGCACCTTTTGACTTTTTGAATGCAAAGTTGGATGAAATCAATGGTGGGCACCATGTCACATTTGGACACCCCCTGATGTACCTAAACAGTGGAAGACCCCCAATTTTAACTCTAGCCCTAACCCCAACACACTCCTAACCCTAATCCCAACCCTAACCATAAACATAACAACAACCCTAACCAGTGGCGTAACTACAAAGTTGTGGGCCCCGGTGCGAACTTTCAAATGGGGCCCCCACCCCCACTCCCCCCACCATGCCAAAATATTTTCCTCCCAAATTCACATTTTCCCTATTCATTTCGCACACTATAGCTTTATTGCAAAGTTGTATAGTGTGACCTCAGTTGAATAACTATCCAGTGCCCCATCCTGGGATGTATTTGTCCCCTGTACTACCATTGTTATGTAATGTATAAAAGAAAATAAACCATTATACTCATCAGGGGCTAACATAGAAGTCATTGGGATCCATATAAGAAGAATAATGCACCCTCATAGTCCTCCTTATAGTATAATACACTCCTCATAGTCCTCCTTATAGTATAATACACTCCCCATAGTCCTCCATATAGTATTGTACACTCCTCAGTCCTCCATATAGTATAATACACTCCTCATAGTCCTCCATATATTAAAATACACTTCTCATAGTGCTCCATATAGCATAATACACTCCTCATAGTGCTCCATATAGTATAATACACTGCTCAGTCCTCCATATAGTATAATACACTGCTCAGTCCTCCATATAGTACAATACACTGCTCATCGTGCTCCATATAGTATAATGCACCCCTCAGTCCTCCATACAGTATAATAATCCTCATACCTCCATTTAGTATTATACACTCCACATAGTCCTCCATATATTAAAATACACTGCTCAGTCCTTCATATAGTATAATACACTCCTCATAGTGCTCCATATAGTATAATGCACCATCATCGCCATCCATGTCGCACAATTCACTTCCCACAGTATAATGCACCCCATAGTTCTTCATATAGTATAATATATTCCCCATAGTCCTCGATTCAGTATAATGCAGCCCACACATAGTATAATGCAGCCACCCCAGAGTATAACGCAGCCACCCCACAGAGTATAATGCAGCCACCCCACAGAGTATACTGCAGCCCTGACATACAATTCAATGTAACCCCCTTAGAATATAATGCAGCCCCCCTCATAGTATAATGCAGCCCCTCCATACAGGGGCAGTGAGAAAGACACAAGCAAATGGTGGCGAGGGGGCTAGGGGAGACAGGCACAAGGGTAACATGGGGGCTAGGAGGCAGGGGAGAAGGTTACAAGGGGACTAGTGGGCAAGGGAGACTGACACAAGGGGACAAGGGAGACTGACACAAGGGGACAGATGGGGACTAGTGGGCAAGGGAGCCTGACACAAGGGGCACACAGGGACAAGTGGGCAAGGGAGACTGACACAAGGGGCACATGGACTAGTGGGCAAGGGAGACTGACACAAGGGGACACACGGGGACAAGGGACAAGCACAAGGGGACAAGGGAGACAGGCACAAGGGGACACACAGGGACTAGTGGGCAAGAGAGACTGACACAAGGGGACACATTGGGACAAGGGATACAAGCACAAGGGGACACACAGGGACATGTGGGAAAGGGAGACTGACACACAGGGACTAGTGGGCAAGGGAGACTGAAACAAGCACAAGGGGACAAAGGAGACAGGCACATGGGGACACACAGGGACTAATGGGCAAGGGAGACTAGCACACGGGAACAAGGGACACAAGCATAAGGGGAAAAGGGAGACAGGCTCAAGGGGACACATGGGCACCTGACCTGCCAGAGCCACTTGCAGCGGTGACCGCTGCGACCGTGGTAGTTACGCCCCTGCCTCACACACACACACACTACAGATATCACATACACACATACTACAGATATCACACACACACTACAGATGTCACACACACACATACTACAGATATCACACACACACTAGAGATATCACACACACATACTACAGATATCACACACACACTACAGATATCACACACACATACTACAGATATCACACACACATACTACAGATATCACACACACACACACTACAGATATCACACACACACACACTACAGATATCAGACACACACACACCAGATACCAGCTCATATACACATCTCACACTCTCTGGTACAGGGGAGGCTGATATAAAGCAGGGGCTCCTCAGCTTCTCCTGACTACAGCGGCTCTGTCCCGCACCTCCCCCGCTCTCACCTTCTGTCCCAGGGCTGCAGAGCAGGAGAAGCTGTCTCACCGTGCTGACTGGAGCTCTGCTTCCTATCTTTCATGTGCCCCAGCTGCCCCCTCCCCCTAGATATGCCTCGGACTGTTGCCGTGCAGGAGGAATCTCCTGCACTGCAACATGGTGTTGGGTGCCTCTGACCTGCCGGGCCCCTGACCCGCCGGGCCCAGTAGCAGTGGCGACCGCTGTGACCACGGTGGTTACGCCCCTGACCCTAACCCCAACACACTCATAAGCCTAATCTCAACCCCAACCATAACCATAACCACAAACCTAACCCTAACACACCCCTAACCCTGATCCCAACCCTAACCATAATCCCAACCATAACCACAACCCTAACCCTAACCCAACCCTAACTTTAGTCCAACCCTAACTTTAGCCCCAACCGTAGCCCTAGCCCTACTCTAATTCTAGCGCAACCCTAACTCTAACTTTAGCCCAACCCTAGCTTTAGCCCTACCCTAACTTTAGCCCAACCCTAGCTTTAGAAATCTTGATGCTGGGGGTGCTATACCCTTATTTCTCAGTACTGTTAAAAAGTGGCACTGAGGAATAAATACCCTTAACTGCCACCATTAAAAGGTGTATCGGCAGTCGATAAGGGGTTAAGATGAAAGAAGGTGCTCATATACCAAGCACTTTCATGATGTTCAAGTCCATGCAATGTTGCTGGCAGAGTCAATGTCAAGGTTGCTTCCTCCGTACCTGCCAACCACAGACAACGAAGAGTGTATCATTATCATCTTCCTCTTCTGACTGTTACGTTTCATCACCTCATTCTCCTCAATTTGTACTTTGGCTCCTGCATCTTCACTTACAGTTTGTCTGATACTATAAGCCCCCTTGATTGCTGTAAGCCACCCTTCCATTGCATCCGCCTGTGCACCACCGTCGAGATATTGTTATCCCTTCTACGTCCTCCTCTGCTTTCATCTCTTCCTCTGGGACCAACACCTCCTCACGCAGACTATTCAAAGTGTGCTCCAGCATGTGGATCACTGGAATAGTGATGTTGATGACGGCATGGTCATTGCTAACCATCTTAGTAGCCATTTCAAAACTGCAGAAGGGTGCAGAGGTCCTTCACCTGTGCCCACTCTGCAAGAGTGATTTGCACCACATTCATACTGCATTGACAAAGGCTATTCAAAAGGACATACTGCAACAGGGCTCATCTCAGCCATTGCAACATGTGCAGAGTGGAATTCTACTATGTCAAAACATCAGTAATCAAACAGTTAACAGGTAGGCCACAAGACCTCTGTAGCAATGCAAGTTGACCTGCGGGCTGCGATCATCGGAAGTGAGCACACAGCGACTGTGCTTTCTGCAGCAGTGCATCCAGGCTGGGATAGTGGTGGACAAATTGCAGTACCACCAGGTTAAGAACATGAGCCATGCAAGTTACGTGTGTGAGGTTTCCATGGCGTAGGGACTCAACCAGAATCTCATTGTTATCACTCACAGCCTTCCCTGGCTCCAGGTTTAGTGGAGACAGCCATTGCTCTAACTTGGCCTGGATACCTGTCCACAATTCTTGAGCTGTGCGACTGTGATCTCCAAGGCATATTAATTTAAACACTACCTGATCGCAGTGAGCCATGGCTGCACAGTACGGAGGTGGAAAAGATTCTATCTGCACTGCTGGAATTAAGGGATAGGTTAAGGGCACAGGTGAAGGCCCCAGAGGAGGTGGAGAAGGAAGAAGCAGTGGAGGAAGTGTTAGATAAAGTGTTTTGTCCTGCAAGCCTTGGGGATTCAAAGAATTGAGGAGCAGCACCTTGACCGACTACTCCCACAGCCACCATTCACCTACTGCCCAGTCAGAGAGATGTATTGCCTCTGCCCTTGTTTGCTTGTCCAGGTATCAGTGGTGAAATGCACCCTGGCAGACATAGATTTTTTCAGGGAACAGGTGATGTTGTCATGCTGTTGTAGCACAGGCACAGTGTTTTTAGAGAAGTAATGGCAACTGGAACTGAAGACTGCAATGGCCATCAACTTTCAGAAACTGTCTGTATCCACCAGGCAGAAAGGCAGCATTTGAAATTGGAGATTGTGGAGTTCAAGCTCTCAGCTTTGTCATATGTAGGAGGAAACATTCTTTTAAGTGATCACAACTACGTGACCAAGAGCTGTGCTGAAAGGTTTTGGAGTGCGGAGAAAAAGACAAACTGCTGGACTGTGAGTGAGGTGCAGGCAGAAATGTTATGATGGATTGAGAAAGATGTGTTGTGCTAGGTGACACCAGATCAGCAGTGATGTCTGCTTTAGAGATGAGAGAATATTTCAATGTTTGGTTCAGCTCACGATCGCCGAATTTGCAATTTTCACAGATTTAATCATAAACTCTCCTGTGCTGTAATTAAATAATTTAAAAAATAACCTGTGACCCTATATTTGCCTGGCGGTGACATCATCGAGGTTATGTCTGGTCACCGAGGTAGCGTTCCCAGCCAGGCTGAACTGCTGTGACATTGGTGAGATACCCGCTAGCACAGTGGGAAAAAGTCACTGACTTCATCGCAGTTCAAGCACAGTGGCTTCACTTGTTTTTGTTGTTTTTTTAAATTTTAGTTTTTATTACAGGAGAAAGAGTGCTTTGATGGAATTAGGTGTTAGGTGAGTATACCTAATCAAGTCATTGCCTTTCCAAATCAAGTCACAACAGTTTAATTAAACACAGCTGGACTCCAATGAAGGAGAAGAACCATCTCAAGGAGCATCACAAGGAAATGGACAGAATGTGACTTAAATATAAGTCTCTGAGCAAAGGGTCTGAATACTTATGACCATATGAGATATTTCAGTTTTTATTTTTTAATAAATTTGCACAAATTTCTACATTTCTGCTTCTTTTCAGTCAAGATGGGGTGCAGACTGTACATTGATGTGTAAAAAATTTACTTTTTTAATTTACCAAATAACTGCAATGAAACAATGAGTGAACAATGTATGTGTGTGTGTATATATATATATATATATATATATATATATATATATATATATATATATATATATACATATATGTGTGAATTCTGGCACAAGGATGTGGACATGCTTGTTGATGGTGCTAGTTGAGTTCGTGTGCAACTGCAGATGGGCATGAGGGCATGAGGCTTCTTTGCATGCACCATGGACAGGGGATTGGCTTGCACGAACAACATCGGAAGAAACAGTGGTATCACCCTCAGACACTGTTCATGGAGCCTTGTGTTCAACCAACAAAGTCGGGTACTTTGCTGCCATGTGCCTGATCATGCTTGTGGTGGTTAGGATGGAAGTTTTGCTACCCCTGCTGATGCGGACATGGACGGTTTTGCAAATGGCCTTTTTGGGGTTATCGGCAGAGTCTTTAAAAAACAACCAAGCTACCCTTTTCGTGATGGTAATAGAGACCCTGATACAGAAAATAAGACAGGATACAACAGTTAGGGGCCTTGTGGTGAACCATTCTGAATTTAAGACAACAGCTTTTGCAGATGATCTTTTGCTTCTAATTTCAAACCCCAAAACAGCTTTCCCTAATCTCCTGGACCTGCTTGATGAGTTTGGAGTTTCTAACTTTCGAGGTCAATATGAACAATTCTGAAGTCCTGAAAATCTCAACAACCGAGACAGTAATCTCATAACTTAAACGGATCACCCCCTTTAAGTGGCCCTCTGAGAACCTGAAATACCTAGGGGTTTTCCTTACAGCAGATCCATCCACTCTCTATAAACATAATTTTCTCCCTTTGCTAGATAAATTACAATCCTTAATTAAATTATACGACCTGCCATATCTTTCCTGGATTGGTAGGATAAATATGATTAAATCCTGTATTCTCCCAAAAATGTTTTACTTTATGAATATGGTACCCATTCCTCTCCCTAAGTCATTTTTTTTAAAACTTGCAAATAGACTGGTAGCCAAATTTGTGTGGAGGACAAAGATAGCCTGTCTTCCCTTCAAAACCCTCTCCCTACCAAAAAATGCCGGAGGTCTAGGCCTTCCCAATTTTAAGATATACTACCATGCAGTTCACATGGCCCGCTGGATGAGTCTTGTTAAAACTAAGCCCGACTACAATACCTCTAACTTTGAACTTAACTTGTTGGGTAGTAGAGCGGAGATCTACCTATGGACCCCCACCCCACTCCATAGATGCAATAACCAGCAACACTTTAGCCATTAGGCAAACTCTTATTTCTAATAGATTGCCACATTGCCTTTTTCTAGACAAAATCCCTTTAAAAATTATGCCCTGGCTTATAGTCACTAATTATGTGGACGCCTTTGATTTATGGGAAAACTTACATAGTCTCCCAATTTTGCATCTTCTTTCTAACCAGATTCAGTGTGTGGACGCTTGGCCTCAAGAAGCCAAAAAATGGCCTCGTGACTTTCTACAAAAACATCACGTACAATACATAATTTCAAAACTAAAGTCTGAAGTTAAGGTTAACTGTGAATGACTTTGGCTAGAACTTCTTGTCAGGCTTAGATCCCTGCCCCCTAAACTTATCTCTAAATTATACGCTAACCTTATTTTCCCCCCCACCTTCTTCAAACCACTATATCTCTCCTCATGGGAAGCAGAACTAAACCTATCCCTATCCCCCGAGTGACAAAGCAAGTTTTGAGCAACTGACATGGTTTCTCAAGATGCGTCTTATTACAGGAAAACACCTTCAAAATCCTTTCACGCTGGTACAGAACCCCCGAAAGGCTTTTCCACCAAGGTTTGTCTGACTCCCCTATCTGTTGAAGATGTTTGAAGTCGGTGGGCTCCTTATCCCACATCTTTTGGTATTGCCCAATAATTTCTAAATTCTGGGATGAGATATTTAAGTACCTCCTCCAGATAGGTACACTTAAAAGAAATTTAACACCCCAAGAAGTACTGCTGCCACTTCCTACAAAAGTTTATAGTCCCAGGAAACACGACCTGCTCCCCCTATTGGTTGCTGCAGCTAAACACTTGATCTCATCGCATTGGAGGCAAACGTCCCCCCCTACCTTGAATGAATGGGTTAACAAAGTTCAAGATATTTATAGGATGGAGGAGTTGTCCAGTTGGGAATCACGTACACACGATAAATTCCTAAAAATGTGGCTTCCCTGGCAACGCATTTCATCTATTCCCCCATGATTCCTCCAAACGCATTCCTTCTGGCGATTCTTCCTTCACCCTCTCTATTTGTCTTTCTAGAGCCACAGTGTTTGGTCCTGAATTCTTACTACAGTTAGTCCTCGGGTTACAACGGTCTCGAGTTACATCGTTTCGTGGTTACAACGCTTTATACGAGGCCTCATTCCGACTTACACGGTTTGCGTCGTAAGTCGAACTACATGCAACTACGTGCAGTGGCAGAAGAATAGAGTCCAGTACTGTACACTGTACCCGGTTACACGAGGAAAACGAGTCTCCTGCACGCAATAACACCCTAATTATGTAGGGTACTGTGTTAGGATAGGTGTTTGGATAGGCTAAGTGTTTGCAGTACTGTACTGTTATTATGGTACAGTACTGTATGAATGTATGGTCCGACTTACTTCGAAATTCGGTTTACGACGCCGTGTAAGAACGGATCAACGTCGTAAGTCGAGGACTACCTGTATTGTTATTGATTCAATATAGTTTCAATCTTTATTATATCCTGCTGGAAATGTTTGCTTTTTTTGACATTATTGCTTAGGCTTCACATGTTCTAACTGTCTCATCCCTGCAGATGTTCGGGGGATCTCATCTTTGTTCCCCAGAGCTGATAATTACAACTCATCTTTATATTGTTTTATACCTGAAAGTTATTTTGTTTTGTTTTTTTTCTTACATCTTTTCATGTTATTCGAACTTATATTTGTTGTTTTTCTGTCCAACGCCATTCACAGATCTTTACCGAGAGATCTCTTTCTAGTCTCCATAAAATTTTATGTTTTTTCACTCAATTCTATATTGCCGCTTCACCATTGGAGTGTTTTTGACGATATAAGTTCTTGTTTGCTGTTGTCTTTGTTATTCTTGAAAATCTAAATAAATAAATAATTTAAAAAAATAAAAATAAATAAATAAAAAAAAAACAACAACCAGGCTGTTACGGGGACATTCAGTGTCTCCCTCTCCCACACCACCTCCTCACCTCGACCCCGGTCTTTTGGTATTCCCCAAGGCTCAGTTCTAGGACCCCTATTCTTCTCCATCTACACCTTCGGCCTGGGACAGCTGATGTAATGGCACGGTTTGCAATATCATCAGTACGCCGATGACACGCAGATCTACCTTTCTGTATCTGACATCACCTCCTTATTGACCAAAATCACACGTCTTCCCCCTATTTCATCCTTCTTTTCTGCTCACTTTCAAAAAGTGGACATGGACAAAACAGAATACATCCTCTTTCAACCATCTCACACTAAATAGACATGAGAGCTGTGTATGCATCATTCGGTACCACTTTAGTAAGAGGGAAAGTTTGCCCAAGAGAAAATGATTTTCCAGACATTCTCTGCCTTTTTTGCACATTTTTTGCAGCTGTGATCTTCATCTTCTTGGTGTGGATGTGGTAAATTTCAAAGTCGTCATCAATACCATCATCATCCATATCTTGTAAAGAGGAGATCTGGTGTTTTCCAGGGTCATAGTTGTCTCCGTTTAGTGGCATTCCTTTAACAGTGTTCGTTACACTGGAACAAATAATTTTTGACTGTGACATTTGGATATTATTGGTAATATGTATGGGTGAAGATGAAGAAGCTTCTGCCATGGGTTTGTTTATAGTTACGGATGGTGGACTCCACTTTAAACTCAGTATTTCATCAACATCCATCAGTTTGTTTGGTTTTCCTCCAACCCTGATCTGCTTTCTCTATTTCAGCATCTCACGAACATCAAGGAAAATAGAAAAAATTGGAGTCCAGCTCAACATGACCCAGTCGACGCGTTTCGACTGCACTAGGCAGTCTTACTCATGTCATGAGTAAGACTGCCTAGTGCAGTTGGAACGCGTCGACTGAGTCATGTCAACCATGTACATTTTTCTTTTGTATGCACTATAATTTCTTTTGAAAAAAGAAAAGGAAAATCCAGTCCTGTTGAGCAGGAATCCAATTTTTTCTATTTTCCTTGATGTGAGGCCAGGGCGAGGCCGGAGTCTGAGCCCCAGGTGGATGAGCATGGAGCACCTGGGTGAGCTGGAATCAAGTTTCTGTAATCTCAGGTTTTAGAAATTGTTTCTGTTCTTAAATTCACATCAATTAGGCCGGCGTCACACCTAAAGTATAAAAATACTGTCCGTTTTTTACGACGGAGATACGCAGAACTGTTCATGAACAGTGGTCCATATGTCATCCGTATTGAATGCGAGGATGCAATTTTTTCTCCAAAAAGTATCCTTGTGACATCCGTATGGCATCCGTTCAAAAATCTAGCCAGCTTGCAAAATAGACATATAATGGATCCATGGGCTCAAATATTCATGAAAACATATATACAGTCTATATATATATATATATATATATATATATATATATATATATATATATATATATATATATATATACAGTACAGAGCAAAAGTTTGGACACACCTTCTCATTTAAAGATTTTTCTGTATTTTCATGACTATGAAAATTGTACATTCACACTGAAGGCATCAAAACTATGAATTAACACATGTGGAATTATATACTTAAAAAAGTGTGAAATGACTGAGATCATGTCTTATATTCTTGGTTCTTCAAAGTAGCCACCTTTTGCTTTGATGACTGCTTTGCACACTCTTGGCATTCTCTGGATGAGCTTCAAGAGGTAGTCACTGGGAATGGTCTTCCAACAATCTTGAAGGAGTTCCCAAAGATACTTAGCACTTGTTGGCCTTTTAACCTTCACTCTGCGGTCCAGCTCATTCCAAACCATCTCGATTGGGTTCAGGTCTGGTGACTGTGGAGGCCAGGTCATCTGGCGTAGCACCCCATCACTCTCCTTCTTGGTCAAATAGCCCTTACATAGCCTGGAGGTGTGTTTGGGGTCATTATCCTTTTGAAAAAGAAATGATAGTCCAACTAAATGCAAACCGGATGGAATAGCATGCCGCTGCAAGATGCTGTTGTAGCCATGCTGGTTCAGTATGCCTTCAATTTTGAATAAATCCCCAACAGTGTCACCAGTAAAGCACCCCCACACCATCACACCTCCTCCTCCATGCTTCATGGTGGGAACCAGGCATGTAGAGTCCATCTGTTCACTTTTTCTGCGTCGCACAAAGACACAGTGGTTGGAATCAAAGATCTCAAATTTGGACTCATCAGACCAAAGCACAGATTTCCACTGGTCTAATGTCAATTCCTTGTGTTTTTTAGCCCAAACAAGTCTCTTCTGCTTGTTGCTTGTCCTTAGCACTGGTTTTCTGGCAGCTATTTTACCATGAAGGCCTGCTGCACAAAGTCTCCTCTTAACAGTTGTTGTAGAGATTTGTCTGCTGCTTGAACTCTGTGTGGCATTCACCTTGTCTCTAATCTGAGCTGTTGTTAACATGTGATTTCTAAGGCTGGTGACTTGGATAAACTTATCCTCAGAAGCAGAGGTGACTCTTGGTCTTTCTTTCCTGGGACGGTCCTCATGTGAGCCAGTTTCTTTGTAGCGCTTGATGGTTTTTGCCACTGCACTTGGGGACACTTTCAAAGTTTTCCCAATTTTTTGGACTGACTGACCTTCACTTCTTAAAGTAATGATGGCCACTCGTTTTTCTTTACTTAGCTGCTGTTTTCTTGCCATAATACAAATTCTAACAGTCTATTCAGTAGGACTATTGGCTGTGTATCCACCAGACTTCTGCACAACACAACTGATGGTCCCAACCCCATTTATAAGGCAAGAAATCACACTTATTAAACCTGACAGGGCACACCTGTGAATTGAAAACCATTCCCGGTGACTACCTCTTGAAGCTCATCAAGAGAATGCCAAGAGTGTGCAAAGCAGTCATCAAAGCAAAGGGTGGCTACTTTGAAGAACATAGAATATAAGAAATAATTTCAATTGTTTCACACATTTTTGGTAAGTATACAATTACACATGTGCTAATTCATAGTTTTGACGCCTTCAATGTGAATGTACAATTTTTACAGTCATGAAAGTAAAGAAAAATCTTTAAATGAGATGTGTCCAAACTTTTGGTCTGTACTGTATGTGTATATATATATATATATATATATATATATATATATATATACCGTATTTTACGCTTTGTAAGACGCACTTTATTTCCCCCAAATTTGGGGGGGAAATGTGGGTGCGTCTAACAAAGCGGATATACCGCTTACCATTACAGGCTGGGATGAGAGGGTGTCCGCCGCTGCTACCGCCCGCCGCCGCTGTCGCCCGCCGCCGCTGTCACCCGCCGCCACTGCCGGGGTTGTCCGCTGCTGCCCCGGGTGATGCTGGAGGCTCCGGTGCTGCGGGGGGCTCTGGCGACATTTTGTGAAAGACCAGAGCCCCCCGGCAGTTCGTCCATGCGTTCTAGTATGACTAACTCCTGGAAAATGGCCGCCGGAATCTCGGGAGATGAGATTTCAGCACTGAGATCTCATCTCTCGAGATTCCGGCGGCCATTTTCCCGGAGTCAGTCATACAGGAACGCATGGACGAACTGCTGGGGGCTCTGGTCTTTCACAAAATGTTGCCAGAGCCCCCCGCAGCACCGGAGACAGCCCTGGAGACAGCCCTGCAGCACCACAGCCCCCTGTAGTACCAGAGCCCCCTGCAGCACCAGAGCCCCCTGCAGCACCAGAGCCCCCTGCAGCACCAGAGCCCCCTGCAGCACCCCTCATCCCAGCCTGCAGCACAGCAGCCCCCATGCAGCACCGAAGCCCCCCTGCAGACCCCATCATCCCAGCCTGCAGCAATGCTCCACTCCTGCCTCCAGCAACGACCCTGGGACCCTGATCCACCGCAGCCACAACCCCTGGTAAGCAATAAGATGCATGGATTATAAGAAGCCCCCTCAATTTATTAAAAAAAGTTTTTTCCTATTTTTCTCCTCAAAATTTGGGGTGCGTCTTATAATCCGGAGCGTC